>NW_024070207.1:9446698-9570287 GCF_014754425.2 Oryx dammah
CCAGCGTTTCTCATGATGTACTCTGCATAGAAGTTAAATAAGCAGGGTCTACTACATGGCATGGCTCATAGTTTTCATTGAGTTAGACAAGGCTGTGGATTAAAGATTTTTAATCTTATTGGATTAAAGATTTACTGAGCATGGCCCCACCCATCAGAACAAGACCCAGTTTCCCCCTCAGTCATTTTCTCCCATCAGGAAGCTTCCATAAGCCTCTTATTCTTCTCCATCAGAGGGCAGACAGACTGAAAACCACAGTCACAGAAAATATATAGTGTAAAAGAATATTTTAAAAAGAATGTGTGTATATATATATGTATAATTGAATCACTTTGCTGTATAATAGGAATTACCAACAATGTAAATGAACTATACTTCAAGAGAAATAAGAAAAAATGTTGAAAATACAAAAAAAGGAGGAAAGCAAAAACTTTTGTTCTACCGCCTAGAGACAGCCACTATTAGTATTTTCCACATTTCTTTTTAGCCTTTTCCACTCATTTCCAGTAATTCTTGTGATCATATCTTATATTAAAGTTGTATTATACTTTCAGGGCTTCCTTGATGGCTCAGACGGTAAAGAATCTGCCTGCAATGCAGGAGACCTGGGTTCAATCCCTGGGTTGGGAAGATCCCCCAGAGGAGGGCATGGCAACCCACTCCAGTATTCTTACCTGGAGAATCCCACAGACAGAGGAGCCTAGCAGGCTACAGTCCATGGGGTTGCAAAGAGTCAGACACCACTGAGCAAGTAAGTACAGCACATACTTTCAATTAATCCTAGAGTATAAACATTTTCTTGTCATTAGGAATTATATGTAAATATCATTTTTATTGTTTATATAATATTCTGTGACTATACTATAAATTACTTAACCTTTGAACCATAAGAATTTTTTTCAACATAATTAAGTTTTAAACAATTTTCACACAACATTAGAAAACAAATTCTATTCAAGTTCTCACAGACTATATAAGCCAGGACAGGGACATAGAACAAGATGCAAAGATTCATCATCTAAAGGTATTGAAATCATAGAGGGTCTGTTCTCTTATCACTGTGAACCATAAAGATTTTTTCTAATATTTTATTATTCTAAGTAATAGTGGGATTACATCATTCTGCAAAAAAATTGTGTACCTTTCTGTTTTCTTAGGAAACATTCATTCATTCATTATATGCAAATATTAGTGACGACTTACTATATTCCAGGTAGTATGCTTGGTGCATGGGAAGGCAATGGCACCCCACTCCAGTACTCTTGCCTGGAAGATCCCATGGATGGAGGAGCCTGGAAGACTGCAGTCCATGGGGTTGCTGAGGGTTGGACATGACTGAGAGACTTCAATTTTACTTTTCACTTTCACTTTCATGCATTAGAGAAGGAAATGGCACCCCACTCCAGTGTTCTTGCCTGGAGAATCCCAGGGACAGGGGAGCCTGGTGGGCTGCCATGTATGGGGTCGCACAGAGTCCGACACAGCTGAAGTGACTTAGCAGCAGCATGCTTGGTGCAAAGGTTCTGCCTTGGGTGATAATGTTGTCAGCTACTGAGATAAGGAGGAGGAGCAAATTTAAGAGAAAAGGTGGTGGGTTCAGCTTTGGATGTGTTAAGTTTGAGACATCCAAGTGGAAATGTCAAGAAAGCAGAGCTCAGTGAAGTCTGGATAGAGGTATAAAATTACAGATGTGGTCATATAGATGGTAATTCATGCCAAATGAGTGAAAGATCATACAGGGAAAGAGTATAGGTAACCTAGTCCTGAGAATGTCCAGCTTTCAGAGGCTAGATAGCAGAAGTGGAATCTGCAAAAGAGACCGAGGAGAGGGCAAAGGGTTTGGAGGCAAAGCAAGAGTGCGGCATCATAGAAGCCACAGGAAGACTTTCAAGGAGGAGGAAATGGTTAACAGTGTTAAATGTAGGGGGGAGGTCAAGGAAGATAAGCAGGGAAAACGCTGCATTTATTTATTTAATATAGTTTTTCTGACACAGAGTTCATTGGTTGAGTATCTTGTTGAGCAGTTTCAGTGGAGTGTTGGGGGTAAGAAGCCAAATTGCTGAGTAAGAAGGGGATAGAAATTGCCCATAAAGAGGAGCTGGAGAGGTAGGTACCTAGCGTGTAGGGAGGATTTTTTTTCAAGGTGACAGAGACTTGAGCATGTGTAATTGCTGATGACGGATGGAAAGGACTTGAGCCTGGTTAATAGCTGATGAGAAGAATGAGGGGGAGTAGGGAGACTGGGGAGAGGAATCTATAATTACTGGGTAAATATAAACAGTTTAATGTTTATTGATATATACTGCTCACATGCTTTCTAAAAGGGTTTTAAGCCAAAACACACTCCTCCTAGCAATTATGAAAGAGCTTGTTTTGTGGCCACTTTGTCTTCATTATGTTATACAAACAAACAAACAAAAACCGTTGCTGAAGAGTTCCAGTTTACTGGAACTCTTATGGAACTCTTATGGTTCCAGTTTACTCCATTTGAATCACTTGTGAGCTGAATATTTTAACCAGTTGTGTCTGTGTGTGAATTTAGTCTATGTCCTTTCCCCAAAACGTTTCTGTGATACTTTTATTTGCCATAAAAGACTGAAAGTCAAAGGATCAGAATAGCATTGTATTTTTTCTTCCCAAATTATATGGTCGAGAGTCTTCATCTTCTTAGCAGTACACAACAGTTTGTGGCCCAGCTGAACGGAAGAGAGACATGATGTATCATCTGAGAGAGGGACCACCTATGAAACCCAGGTCTAGTCAGACTCCTATGTCACTCGTCAAGCTCCCTTTGCTAACCTGGGACCGCATCCCTCCAGTGCCTTAAGGATTTGGTCCTCAGAGCTCCCCTTCGGGTGGCCGGTGGTGCGGCCCCCTATCATGGAGCCCGGAGTGCTGTGCGGCTCCTTTAAGAGTCCAGCTCCTCCCCGTTCCAGGGAAAGTTGCAGCTTTTTCCGCCTCCAGGGGTGAGAAGGGCCGGCTGGCGGAGTGGGGCTGCGGTTTTCCAGGAGCGGGAGACCCTTCCCTGAATCTGGCACTGGGACGTCTCGCCCTCTCGTGGCACCTGTTGCAGGTGACAGGTAGGTCCGTGGCCCACAGCCGTCCCTCCGCACTCGGTCCGGGACGCCTCCTGGGCCCCCAGCCCCTTTTCACTGCCTACGCGCCCCCACCCCCATCTAGGGGACCTGCGCTCTTCCCTCCCCGCTCCCCGACTCCCAGTCTCGCTTTGCCCGGAGCTTACCCTCTGTCCCTTGGCCCCGTCCGCCTGGGCGGACCGCACCCCCACGCTTTGACTCCCGTCAGCTTGGGTGGTCCCTCCCCACCACTTTGCTTTACCCTAGTCTCCAGGCCCTTTCCCCGGCTCGTCCGTCGCCGCCGAGGGCTGTGCCCCTCGGGGCTCTGCTTCCTCCAGTGTGGATGGCTTTTCCCGCCCTCGGGAGCCGGGGCCCCTCCCGGGAGCCGGGGCCCCTCCCGGGAGCTGGCCCTAGGGCCGGGGCTGGGGCAGAGCTCCTAGTGGGAACTACGCCCTCCCAGGCGTCGAGTCATCTTTTCTTCGGTGTCTGGGCTCCACATTGCTTCCGGACCTCGGCCCTCACGGCGTCCACTTCACTGGCCTCTGCGGATCCACCGCAGATAAAGGCTGGAGGCCGGTTGGCCCCTAGTCCTGCTTCAGTGGGCACCCTCTGCGCTTGGGGCTGAGGACCTGGCTGTGTGCTCTGGAGCTGAACCTCTTTATCTTGCTACCCTTAGGCTTCCCTGGTGGCTCAGCAGTAAAGAATCCGCCTGCCAATGCAGGATCCCTGGGTCGGGAAAATCCCCCGGAGAAGGGAATGGCAACCCACTCCAGTATTCTTGTCTGAGAAATCCCATGGACAGAGAAGCCTGATGGGCTACAATCCATGGGGTCGCACAAGTCTGATACGACTTAGCCACTAACCGACAACTTACAGCAGTCAGCGAGGTACGCTTCTGAAAGAGGGTCCTCAGAGCCTTCAGAAGGGACATAGAACGTTTCCATCTGTGATGGTTTGTAAAGGAATAGAAAAGATGTCCCTCCAAGCCTTAACGTTGAGTAAGATAGTTGGAATTTTGGGTGCTAAAATCATTGGGTTAGAATTTTGGCGACTGGAACAGGTGATGTTTCTAATTAACCAAACTTTTCTTCCTGAAGTATCCTGCCTTCTTCTCCAAGACCAGAGGACCTAGTGTTCCAGAATACTGCTTTGGGCAGGGTTGATCCTAGACCTTGTACATTTGTTGCAGAAATTAGTCTTCAGTACATATTGTACCTCTTGGCTTCTTTTCTGCTTTCAGCTCCCCACCCTTCATAAGTCCATTAATTTTAAGGTGTTAATGGTCTTATGTGTTTACCCGATGGTGTGTGGAGAGAACAATAGTTAATGCAAAGAGCTGAGGCCCTAATGAAGTTTTCGGCTGTAGTTGTAGTTGTTGTTGGTTTTTTTTTTTTCCTTTTTTTTTTTTTGGCATCTGTTGGGAATTCTAATATTAAAAGACCACCAACTTGGCTTGTGAGACTTTTCCTGGCAGGGGATGAACATTTCTGATAGCATAATTTCAGGTGTCTCTCACTAGGTCAGAGCAGTGAAATGGAGTTTGGAGGCCTGTTCAGGGATAATTGGTCTGTGAGTGTATGTGACATTTCTGATTGATGCTTTCTGTGCTTTTCCCCTTAAAGCTGCTACTAATCAGGGTTGTTAGAATCCATTGAGCCAGGCACTGTGAGAAGTTCTTTATGTAATTACCTCACATAATCCTAATGATAACTATGTGTGAGGTACCACAATTACAAGCCTGAAGGCTTAGGCTTCTCTGGTGGCTCAGCAGTAAAGAATCTGCCTGCCAATGCAGCAGACACGGGTTTGATCCCTGGGTCGGGAAAATCCCGGGGAGAAGGAAATGGCAACCCACTCCAGTATTCTTGCCTGGGAAATCCCATGGACAGAGGAGCCTGGCAGCCTAATAGTCCGTTGAATGGCAGAAGAGTCAGATATGACTTAGTGACTCAACAACCACATAATAAAAGGGGGACTCTGAGAGTTTTAAGTATCTTGACTCAAATCACCCAACTGATGAGGACCAGAGCTGGGCCATCTGACTGCAGCTGCGCTGTATTATTCTCCCCTGTCACACCAAGTCTGCTGTCTTAGATTTTTAGGAACACTAAATAGCTCACAGATGAGGGCTAAGTGATGAAAAATTTCCCTTCCAAGCTGAAGCCTAGGTTTTGGTCCTTGATTCCACCTTGGAGGGACTGCAGAGACTTTGGAGCGCTTACCTCACTGATGGCTCACCCACTTCACTTCCACTGTGGGAATGCTTGCCACATTGCCACTATAAGCACATCACATCACCCCCACCTGGCCCTGTGTACCCAGATGAGTGAACCTCCAGGGCTGTCAGCTCAGAGGGAATTGTCCTGAAGTTAGAGAAGGTGACCCTTGATTCTAGGGATGTATGCCTGGCTCAATTTTTTCCTTTTCTGCTAGGTAGGGTGTGGAAAGTGGTAAGGATTTCCCAACAGCCAGGCCAGAATGTCTGAGGCTTAGTGTGGGCTTGTTTTATCATGGAATGGATGGACCACCTTAGGGAAGAACAGTCCATGAGAAAATTTCCATCCTGATCCCATTTCTGGGTCTTTGCTTAAATTACTCTTTTTTTTCCCCCTCTCTTTTCTCTCTCTTTTTTTCCCTGAAGCGATAACTTTGTCACCTGTACCCACTTCCCTGCCATTGATTCCTATTCATCAAGATTTAGCTCTAAAGTCACCTCCTTTGGAACAACCTTACTGAACACACAGTTCCTTCCCCTAAGCAGAATTTCCAGTTATTCTGTGTCCTGAAACTCTTTGTTAACACCTCAGGAAAATCCCTTAAAACCTCTCTCAGTTGATTTTCCTGGAAAAGGAAATAACAACCCACGACAGTTTTCTTGCCTGGAAAATCCCATGGACAGAGGAGCCTGGCGGGCTACAGTCCATAGGGTCAAAACATGACTAAGTGACTGAGTACATGCTGACCACAGTTGGTTTTCCATCTCAAAGGTTGTAATCTAAGACAAGGTCTAGATCTTGGAGCTCCCTTTGTCTTGAGCACAAGAGGTTAACAAATATTTGTACAAGGACCTGGGGATACCATCCCTTCAAGGGCCCTTCAAGGGCCTGAGGTCAGGTGATGATGGGATTGAAGTACAGAAGACGCCTTTTTGAGGCACTTGAATCTACAGCTAGGACTTTGTACTTAAATGTCACCTTAGTGAGGTCATCCCTAACCACCCTAATTAAACTTATTTAAATAAGTTTTAAAGTTTTAAGTCCTTCCTTGAACATTCTGTTGATATATGCCCCTTCCCTACCTTATTACTCTAATGTAATATTTTGTGTATTTTATTCATTTTTCTTTCTTGTTATTCTTTTTCTTTTCTTGTTTTCTTCCTTATTCATTTTTCTTTTCTTCTCCCTCCATAGTGTAAGCTCTATGTGGGCAGAGATTGCTGTCTGTTTCATTGACCAGTGGACCCCTGCATCCATGACAGGGCCTGGCACATTGTAGGTGCTTGCTAATATTTGTTAAATGAGTTAATATATGACATCACCATTGTAGGAATTGGCACTCTTTTATGCTCTCCTGGACCGGAAACTTGTGTCCTCAGTCTGCCCCAGGCCCAGTTCTCATACAATTCTGCTTTGAGATTGCATGCCTGATAACAACTTTGACCTCCTTGGAAGTGCTTCCTCTCTTTTTTTTAAGGCAAGAGTTTCTGGATGGAAACTTCTAAAATTTAAAGTGGAAATGTAAAGATGCTGTGCTTCTTGTGGTCCACACTAGGAAGAGGGTATGGCTTGTCAGACATCTTAAGGCATTTATCCAGTGAGCTCAGTAAGAAGCTGGAGAAAGTTGCTGTGTGATAGGGAAGTGAACAGCTCAAAAGAATAAAAGATGCCTAACAAATTAAGCTTCTGGCCTGAAGTCACTCTTAGCCTTTTAGGCATGATGTGTTTATTGGATTATTAACTTTATGAAAAAGCCATTGCTGATTATTGCTTGTGTGGTACTTGACAAGTTTTATACTAGGAGAATTATACCATGTGAGGGAACCACTGTGTAACAGGAAAGAAAAAAAGTACTGTTCTATTTAAATGTTTTGAAACATTCAGAAAAAAAAAATAAGGCTAGAATTTTTCCAAAGACAGGCTGGAAGGAGTTGGACTCTTGATACACTGGTAAATATGTGAGTCTCCACCATTTAATGAATGATAACTTCTCTAAAACTGGTTTGTACAAAAAACTTCTGTCCAACCTCTTCTGCTCAGTTTATCTCCTCAACTTCTCAATATAGTGTAGTGACCCAGGGCTCAGTTCATGGACTTTTCTGTATCCAGAATCTTTCTAGAAGCATTCACCCAGCCCAATGGTTTTAAATACCATCTGTCACTCCAAAATTTACGTCTCTGTCCCAAGCCTTTCTTCTAAGCTGCAGCCTCATAGATCTAATGAGCTATTAAGCATTCCTACTTGGCTATCAAATAGGCATCTCAAACTTAACATAGCCAAACAATACTCTTTAAAAATTTTTTTATTGACATATAGCTGATTTACAATGTTGTGTTAATTTCTGCTGTACAACAAAGTGATTCAGGTATGCATATATATAGTTATGTATACATACATATATCTATATATTTATCCAGCTATATATATATGCATGTGTACACACACACAGACACACACACAGACACACACACACACACACACAGACACAGACACACACATACAGACACACACAGACACAGACACACACATACAGACACACACAGACACACACACACACACAGACACACACACACACACAGACACAGACACACACACAGACACACACAGACACACACACAGACACACAGACACACAACACAGACACAGACACACACACAGACACACACACACAAATTTTTGGCCCTGCCACACAGCTTACGGGATCTTAGTTCCCAGACCACAGATTGAACCCATGCCCTTGGTATTGAAAGTGTGCAGTCCTAACCGCTGGACCACCAGGGAATTCCCTATGCATTATTTTTTTAAACATTCTTTCCGCTATGGTTTATCATAGGATAATTGAATATAGTTCTCTGCTATATAGTAGGACCTTATTATTTATCTATCCTCTATATACTAGTTTGCATCACTACTTCCAAACTCCCAATGCATCCCTTCCCCAGCCTCCTCCCGCTTGGCAGCCACCAGTCTGTTCTCTATGTCTCTGAGTCTGTTTCCAAAACAGGACTCGACTCCTCTCAAATCCCTAGTTCCTTCCCTCAACCCTCTCCTGTCTCAGTAAAATGACACCATCATCCATTCAAACCAAGAACCTACAGTCACCCCTGATTCTTCTCATTCTCTCACCCCCTCCCTACATCCAATTCATCAGCAAATCCTCGCCATCATGTTATTATATTCTGCCACGTCTCCGTCTCCTCTGCCTGTCCCCCTAGTCCAAGCCACCATATGCTGCAATAAGCATCTTTGCACAGTGCTCAATGATGTATGTAGAGCTAGGTAAACACACAGGTATTTCTGCTGGACAGCTTTCTAGTAGGACAGTTGTTGGGTCAAAGGACATGCACATTTTAAAAATATGAATAGGCATCAGAAAAGTGGCATCCAAGAGGATTTACACTCTCACCACTGAGAGTGCTTTTCCTCATTCCCTTGCTGAGGATGGACAGTCTTTTTAATTTTTGCCAATCTGACAATGAAAAATAGTATCTAACTGATTTAACTTTCATTTATCTGGTCACTAGTAAGGATCAGTATCTTCATGTGTGTTAGCTACTTGTATTTCTTCCTGAAACTTCCCCTCAATATCCTTCCCACATTTTTTTATTTATACGAACACTTTTTTTTAGGGATATTTACCCATTGTCTGTTACACAGTGCAAGTTTTTTTTTTTTCTCTTTAGTCTGCCATAGTCATAACTTTGTTCAAGATGTGTACCCCTCTTGTAATCAGATAAAGCATACTATAAAACATTTAAAAAACATGTTAATTAGATTTGGCAATTAGGATATCAGTGATGATATCAATGCAGCAGGAGGAGAGAGGCAGATTGTAGAGGGTTGGGGGTAGCATTTAGAGGGACTGATAGGGAATATGGTATATGTTTTGAAGAGGCTTGGCTCTGATAGGAAGGAGAGTGTTTCCCATAGACAGTGGAGCACAGGGGAGAAGAAAATGTTAATTTTGTTTCTTTTTAAATATAGGAGACAGATGAACCCGTTTCAGAGCTTGATTGATGCCAGGTTGATTGATTTGGAGGATGAAGGAGGGTGGGGGCTTCAGCATGAAAGAGGTGAAAAGATGAGTCTTCGAGAAAGAGCTAGCTCTTCCATTGAGACAGGAGGGAATGAGAGCTGGGTTGTTAGAGCTGTGGACAAGGAAGGAGCTGTGGAAGGACAGGATTTTGGAGGTGATCCCAATTGATGAGAGTGGTGATGGGTTGGAACAGCATTTGAGAAGGATGACTAGAGGAGCCCCTTAGCGGCAAACCATCTAGATTGCCACATCACAGTGAGCCCAGAGAGGCTTGGATAACTTGAATTTGTCTCCTTCCAAGTCACAGAACTCTGTATCCATTCTCTCCAGAAGCCGTCATCAGCCCAGGTGTAGGAACAAAGTGGAGACTATCTAGTTTGGGGGACATTTCTGGGTGGCTGTGGCAGAAATATCAGAGGGTAGGAAATCGGACAGTGCTGCCAGAATAGTTGAAGTGACGGACCACTGTGGCTTTCATATCTGTCTATCTAAACCTAACTTTATGTTTAACAATCCATAAGAGATGGAAAATTTCCTTGACTTCTGCATTGTTTCTTGTTTGTATCTCTGTCAACTCAGGCATAAGAATAGCTTTAGTGGGACTTGCCTGGTGGTCCAGTGGCTAAGACTCCTCATTCCCAATGCAAAGGGGTCAGGTTCGATCCTGATCAAGAAACTGGATCCCACATGCCACAACTAAGACCCAGAACAGCCAAATAAAGAAATGTTTTTTTTCTAATAGCTTTAGTATCAGTGTCTTTAAACTATTGCCTGTCACTTTTCAGAAAATATAGGTTTATTTGGGCTTCCCTGGTGGTTCAGTGGTAAAGAATCTGCCTGCAGTGCAGGAGATGCAGGAGACTTGGGTTTGAACCCTGGGTCAGAAAGACCCTCTGGAGGAGGGCACAGCAACCCACTCCAGTATTCTTGCCTGGAGAATCCCATGGACAGAGGAGCCTGGTGGGCTATAGTCCATAGGGTTGCAAAGAGTCAGACATGACTGAAGCAACTGAGCATGCGTGGGTTTATTTACTGAGAGTCAACAATATGCCAGTTTCTAGACTAGGTGCTTGGGATGGAGTGTATAAAAAGGTAGATGATGCCCCTTTTTGGGAGTAGAACTTATTTCAACCAGGGAGTATATGTTTTAAAAAGGAACACATTTTATAATCAATGATTTAATTGCAATTGTGATAGGTTGTATGAAGTTTGGTTTTTTATAAATCAAATTTAAATTTATTTTAATTTTATTGGAGTAGAGTTAAATTACTCTGTTAGTTTCTATTGTACAGCAAAGTGACTCAGTTATACACATATCTACTTCTTTTAAGATTCTTTTCCCATTGAGGTCATTACAGAGTATTGAGTAGAGTTCCCTATGCTATACTATACAGTAGGTCCTTGCTAGCGAAGTGTCAGAGTACTTCTTACATCTTCCCTTTTAAAATTGAATATTGTCTTTAAAATTTTGCTTAATTGATAAAGTGAAAGTGAAGTCGCTCAGTCGTGTCCAACTCTGTGCGACCCCATGGACTGTAGCCCACCAGGCTCCTCCGTCCATGGGATTCTCCAGGCAAAAATAGTGGAGTGGGTTGCCATTTCCTTCTCCAGGGGATCTTCCTGACCCAGGGATCAAATCCAGGTCTCCCGCGTTGCAGGCAGACGCTTTAACCTCTAAAAAATCTTTATTACCAGTAAGTAAGAGTGAAACTTTTTTATATCTATTGGTCATTTGACCTTCTTCAAGAATTCATGCTCTTTATTTATTGTACACCTCCCTCTTCTTAGTTTGAGTAGATCTTTCTTTCCATGTTTAAAACCTTTACTACCTTTCTCTCTCTCCTCCCTTATCTCTGGCACACTGAAATATACTTTACCCAGTTTTTCTGGCCATTCCCTCTTGATCTGTTTTGAACTTCTTTCTTACCTGCTTTGGAAATGTTGGTGTGCTTAGGGATCTGACTACATGTTTATTACTTGACCCAATAAAAGATAACATATAAGTAATCCATTCTCCTCTTCATATCCTATTTCCCACAGGTAACAATATTAAATTTGTATCCCCTTTCAGACATTTTCCCTGCCCATATGAAATATTTCCCTCCTTCCTTCCATTCATCTATTCATTCATCCTGTCTGCAGTTATATGTTACAAAATACAAATGGAATTATCATACGTATGTTCTGGAATGTATTTTTTACTTAACACTTGTGGCATGCTTTCAGTGTTAGTATATGTAAAACTATCTCTCTCTCTTTTCTTGGCTGCACTGTGTGTCATGTGGGTTCTTAGTTCCTTGACCAGGGATGGAACCCTTGTCCCCTGCAGTAGAAGCATGGAATCTTAACCATTGGGCCATCAGGGAAGTCCCTTACCTCTTTCTTTTTAACAATGACATTGCATTCCATAATATGTATGTGCCATAGTTTATTTAATCAGTTTTGTATTGATGTTTAAATTGTATAATTTTTTTGCTGGTTTAAACACTGAACATTCTTATGATATATATTTGTGCATCTACTTGAATATCAGGAGGATAAGTTTTTCAAGATGGAATGGCTCCATTAAAAAATAGTGTTGCTAAAGATTCAGAGACGTCTACAATAATAAAAACTGACTACTATCCATTGGATTTAGGAGGTTGTTGGTGACCTTAGAGCAATTTCAGGAGAGTGGGGGGTGGAATGCTAGACTTTGATGGGTTGGGAAATATTTGGGGATATGAGGAAGTGGAAGCAGTGGATATGGACAATTCCTTAGACAAATTTGTCTCTGAAGAGCAAAGAAAGGGTGGTAGTAGGGGAAAAATTGAAATCCAGAGAAGTTTTTTCTTTTCTTTTTTTTTAAATTCAGGAAGACTTAGATGTCTTTAAAAGCTGATGGAAAGAGATAATTGATAGAGCAAAGTCCTTACCAAATAAAGTCCTTATTCCAGATGGGAGAGGATCCCAGAATGGAGTGGAGAGATTACCCTTAAACAAGAGAAAGGACATTACAGTTTTGAAGGAAAAAAAAGTGAATAGATATAGATAACAATAAGTTTATAGATTTGGTGGCAGGAGCTTGTCTGATGGTGTTTATATTTCCCTATGATGGAAGAGGAAAGGTAATCCTCTTAGAGCAAGGGGTTGAAGTGGAGCAGGGTTTGGGATGGAGTATCGAGGTGCTTGTGGAAAGTTTGAAATACTGTGATGAACAGGAGAGCAAGCTATGACCACAGAAGCATAGCTGGAATGTCAGGCAGTGTTGAAGTGAGCTTGGCAACCAAGAATTCATATTGGTCATAATCCACCATATTGTGATTTTTTTTTTTTCTCCAGCAGACCTCAGTAGTCCCAGTGCGGCATAAAGCACAACAGTTGGGCTCTTCCAAGGTTACATTTTTATTAGATAGTTGCAATGAAATGGGTTATTGAGGATGATGACAAGAATGCAGTTGAAACAATAGAATCCAAACTGTCTAGGAAAAGAAGTGAAGACAGGAAGGAGCTGACAGAGCGGAAGTGAAAGGTCTATGAGGACTACCTCCCCGCCATGAGGTCTGAGAACTGGTGTAGGGCTGGGAGAGGTCATTGAATGAACAGGCCAGAAGGACAGGCAACTGTAGCTACAGTAGGGTATTTGACTTAATGATGTCAAATGTAGTGAAGTCTTGGGTGATAAACTTTTGGGTGTGGCTAAGTATGATCTATGGTATTTTTAATGCCAGCTCAGTCATTCAACAAACATTTATTGTGTGCATATTATGTACCAGACAGCACTCTTGGCACAGAGATGAACAAAACAAAGCCCCCTCTCTCATACAGTTAATTATCTAGTGAGGGAGATTATTCATTTTTCTAAAGTGAAAGGGCACCTCATTGATATGCTGATTACTGATTGTGTAGTTCTGTTTAGAAAGAATAGTAATACCAAGGTCAAATGTTTATGTATGTGGGGCTAGGAAAGGCCACCTAGACATAGTGCCTTGCTTTATTGTAAATTATGTTAACTGAATAATGAAAATTAATTTATCTTTCCCCCCTTGGAACTTTTAAAGGTACTTCATATGCTGTGTCACAATTGAAGATAGAACAAATATATGCACATGAAATTTGAATATTTAGCAGTTTTAAATTTTTTATACTTTTTTAGTAGTTTTTGTAGTATTTTTTACTATAACCATATGCTTTAGAAAATATATGAGCAAATTGAAGTTTTGACATCTGACTATGAAATTTGAGAAATCAAATCAGCTGTCTTGCCCAGATAGAAAGTCACCATACGTCTCTGCAGGGAAGTAGCTGACAAGCATAAATATTAAGCAAATGTTAGTAATTAGAAATGATCAGTTTAAAAGATATTTACACACTGTCCCAGACTGCATTTAAAGTGACTCATAAAGATACATAGTGAACTATACATAAAAACTATTTTTAGTAGTTTTGATAGTATTTTAAGCAATATTAGGATTTTGTTTCTAGCTATTGACCAGATATTGATAATACATGTACTAATCTTGTTCTAGGGATTTGATGTAATGTGTAATTATGATTAAGCAGTTTAGGAGGCAAAGAGAGCCTGTACGTTAATATTGTATCTTTATTTTATATTCTCCAATTTATACCTACTCTTCCACTTACATATACTCATATATATATTTATTAATGTTATATTTGAAGGAAATTAGCATTTATTTTATGTCTTATAGGCCTTAAATAACACCTTAAAATTATCTGCCACATATATAGTTCAAGTTCGACTACAGGTTATTTCATTGTGTTTAAAGTTTCTGTGGCCATAGCTAGATCACAGCATCCCTAAAATTAAACAAGAAACCAAATGCATGAAATCACAGCTGCATGTGAACATGGGTTGGATTAGTCATGAGCCATCATGATTTCTCATTTAAGGGGACTGTGTGGGTGATTTTTAGATGATGTGTCCTGCAAGAAAGAATTAGATGCTACCTGGAGTTCAGTTTAGAAATCCCCACCATCTGTGACCCAGGCATGAGAAGAGGGTCTTCCCTGAGGGGCACGCTGCTTTATCAAAGCTGGTTGACTAAGGAAAGATAATGGAGTTTCACACAGCGATGGTGATAAGGCTTATTGAAAAATGACGTGTCGACTCTCACTAGACTTAAAAAGTGTTTTATGCGTATAAATGACCTGGGTTTTAAAGCATTCTATTCTTTTTCATGTGTGCTCAGTCATGTCTGACTCTTTGTGACTCTTTGGACTATAGCCCGCCAGACTCCTCTGTCCGTGGACTCCTCTGTCCGTGGAATTTTTCAAGCAAGATTACTGTATGTGTAGACTTGCTCCATTGGTGGGCTTGTGGGGGTCTGGAGACCCTAGCTGACCACTGGGAAGCCTCAGTTGCCCTTTTGTTTTGGAGCCTTGATTTTTACTCTATTTTGTCTCTGCTCTTGCTTTTCTTCTTTTTGATACTGTTTTTTAAATTTCTGCTATCTTGTTCTATATATTTTTATATTCCCTGGTGGCTCAGATGGTAAAGCATCTGCCTGCAATGTGGGAGACCAGGTTCAGTCTCTTGGTCGGGAAGATCCCCTGGAGAAGGAAATGGCACCCCACTCCAGTACTCTTGCCTGGAAAATTCCATGGACGAAGGAGTCTGGTAGGCTACAGTCCATGGCGTCACAAAGAGTTGGACATGACTGAGCGACTTCACTCACTTCACTATGTGTCTTTATGAGTCACTTTAAATGCAGTCTGGAACAGTGTGTAAATATCTTTTAAACTGATCATTTCTAATTACTAACATTTGCTTAATATTTATGCTTGTCAGCTACTTCCCTGCAGAGACGTATGGTGACTTTCTATCTGGGCAAGAAAGCTGATTTGATTTCTCAAATTTCATAGTCAGATGTCAAAACTTTAATTTGCTCATATATTTTCTAAAGCATATGGTTAATAATAATAAAATTAAACAGCTATCAAAATTGAATGCTTATTCTAGACCAGGCACTATGCTGTGCCCTTTACTCGTGAATATACTTGAATCCTCACAGCGTTAAGTGGCTCTTATTATTAATCACTTTTTGCAGATGGGGAAACAGATTCAGGGAGGTTGAATAACTGGCCCAAGGTCACACAGCTAAAAAGCAGTGAAGCTATGATTTGAATGCTCTAGATCCAGTCCTTGTAGGCACTTTTCTATGCCATACTGCTCTTAATTAGAAACCTAGCAAATCAGAACTCCAGGTCCTAGTAGAAGAGGCTGTTCTGTGTTATAGAACATCCACAGGTTTGGCAGGTTTTATCTCAGTGTTAAATCTTCAGTATGGCCCCTTTCCATCTCTTCTATCACTGCCCTGTAATTGGGGCTCTCATCATCTTCCCCCTGGGTTTATACTAGATCCTCCTCAAATCTATATTCTGCAAAACTATCAGAGTGATCTAATGAGTCCTTGCCTTCCCGAAAAGTCTTCAGTCATTCCCATTGTCCAAATTAATTATCCATGTCTCTGAGCATAGTGTATCAAGCTCCTCCTTTGATCCCCATTTGCCTCTTCCACATCCTTCCTTACAATTTGCTATATAATATCACTGCACTTCTTGCCTGTACCACATTGCTTTGTGCCTCTGTGCATATGCTTTTGCTTTTGTAAATGCTGTGCCCTCTACCTGGTTAACCATCTGGTAGATATTTACAACCATTTCATGTGCTACTGCTGTTTCATTCTAGTTCCCTTTCTCCAAGCTGGAATAGATGCCCCAACTTGGCATTCTCATAATAACCTGTGTGTATATTTCTTTGATTACCATGTTCTGTTATGACTGTTCTCTAAGTGTTTCCTTCGATAGACTGTGTGTTCTTTGTGGGCAGATACTCTGCATTGTTTTGTGAGCACGGCACTTAGCACATAGTTGGCCTTCCTAAATAGTCAGCAGTTCTGTAAACAGTGCAGAATACAGAGCTCCACGTCAGGGAAAGAAGTAGAATTTTGAAGGCCTGGAACCACACAGACATTCAGAGTTAACTACCAGTATGGGAGAGGGAGATCTCACAGAATAATCTTTGGGGCCAGATACATTTACATCATTTAATCTAGGAGCCAGAAGGGACTTCAGGGGACGAGAGTGGGAGTCTGTATCCAAGAAAAATTGGAAAGATCTGAGAAACCAGACTTAGCACCTTTGCAATTTGAATCTACCTTAAATTTGTCTGAGCAACCTTGACTAGATACAGAAGACAGACAAATTTTAATAAACATTTAGATTTCTTTTCTTGGACAGACATCACCTTAAAATTGAAAGGGACTATTGATAAAATAGCCAACACAGTATCCTAATGTAAAACTTTTGTTGACTGTAAGCAATGTTGCATGTCACTCAGCTGTTACCAGCCAAGAGGATGTTCTCAGTTGGTGCCTTTGTGTATAGATGGCTGGATCCAAACAAGGGGATTTAGGGAAGCCCTACATCCCTGGGAACTTTCTTTTCTACATGGAGACTTTTTTGGGGGGCAAGGGTGAGTTTGGCAGACTCACCACATAACATGTTTTGGTTTCATTTCTCCATGCTCTAAAATCCTCTCTCTCTTACCTTTAGATTTGAAAATAATTAGTTCTTTTCCTCCAGAGTGGGCTGGATTTTGCTAGGTATGCTTCACTCATGTTTTGGAAACCCGCACACATAATAGGTATTAATTCTGACTGTGATAGATTGGTCTGCTGCAGATACAGTAATTGCCTTCATCACAATTAGCTAATAGAGTCCACTGTGGAATGTACCTTATGGCAGCATGATCTCCATTCATTAAGCTGCTCTGCTTGCATCTCGGCAACTGCATTACAGTCATCAGAATGATTTATTCTTTCCTAATTAACATATAACTATATGTAAGCAGAATCATGATAATACATGGCAATTGGTAAGAATTGTTTCTCTTCACCCTCCTTTAAGCAAATTGTTTCCCAACTTTTTGATCACCTCTAATATACTCAAGGCCTCCCCAGTGTCTCAGTGGCAGAGAATCTGCCTGCCAAGGAGGAGACCTAAGTTCAGTCCCTGGTTGGAGAAGATTCCCTGGAAAAAGAAATGGCAACCCACTCCAGTATTCCTGCCTGGGAAATCCGAAGGGCACAGGAGCCTGGTGGGCTACAGTCCATGGGGTCACAAGAGTTGGACATGACTTAGCAACTACACAACAACAACAAATACACATAAATTTATTTATAAACTATATATTTCTCACTGTCCCAATATTTTATAAGGCATTTACAAAAATAGAAGAAGGGTATGAGATGAAACAAAGCCTCTTTAAGATTAATTTTAATATTTATTAATAGTGTAACAACTGCTGCTCTCACTTTGAGAGCAGTGACACTGTGGTGCTTCATTTGAACAAAATCTTGGTTTATGGGATACAGCTACCTGAGGGTCTGATTCTAAGTTGTTTATCTTAATACTTGATTTAAAAAAAAATTATTTTTCGTTGTGCTGGGTGTTTGTTGCCACGCATGCTTTTTCTCTGGTTGCATCAAATGGGGCTGCTGTTTGTTGCAGTCCATGGCTTCTCATTGAGGTAGCTTCTCGTGCCACAGAGCACAGGCTCTAGGTCGCCCAGTCTTCAGGAGCTGCAGCATGTGGGCTTAGTTGCTGCACAGCATGGGATCAGGTGTCAAACTGGTGTCTCTTGCATTGGCAAGCAGATTCTTTACCACTGAGCCACCAGGGAGGCGCCTATACTTGAGTTTAATGGCTGTTGTAGCTGAGAAAGGATACCTCACAAAACATATAAATCTAAAAATTAAAAAGTGCATTGTTGGATGCACTTACTAAATAACAGTATAAATATTAATTTCAGGAAACAGTTATACAGACATTTTGTTTTTGTTCCATCTTCTCAGCTCTCAGCATGCTGTCTTTTCATCTTTTTAACATATGGTTCAATACTCATGGAATATCTTCATTTGGAAGGGTTAGGAGATGAAATACATCTCTTAGGTAATAAGTAAATAATAATAGAAAAAATTTCAAATCTACTCTGTATTCTTTATAAAAGCCCCTTTGATTAAAAAATATTTTACTGTTTGAATGCATTTAAAGTCTCCTACTGCCTTAGAGGTATTTTGGGAGTGTAAAGCTGCTGGTTACAAAGTGTTTAGTTATATTTAACCTTAAAACTTTAAAAAGTACATTTTTAAGTCATCATTTATATACAATAAGCTGTGCATATTTAAAGTATACAATTTAATGAAATTTGACATCTCTGTATATCCATGAAACCATTACCAAAATAAAGAAATTAATCATATCTATTACGTTCAGAAGTTTTCCTCTTGCTATTTTATAATCCTTCCTTGGAGGAACCTGGTGGGCTTCAGTCCATGGGGTCATAAGAGTTGGATACCACTTAGTGACTAAACAAATCCTTCCTTCCTGTTCATCTCTGTATTATATCCCTGTTTTCTCACAACCACTGATCTGTTTTCTGTCACTATACATTATTTTCCATTTTCTACCAGTTTTATGTAAATGAAATAATGTACTACTGTGTGTTCTTTTTTGTCTGATTTTTTTCAGTCAACATAATTGGTTTGATACTCGTCCATATTGCTGTCAGTAGTTCAGTCTGTTCTGTTGTTGAGCAATGTTCCATTATATGGATATACCTCAAGTAAGAAAAATCCATTCACCTTTTCATGGGCATTTGGGTTGTTTCCAGTTTTTGGCTATTATGAATAATGTTGTTATTATTATTCACATGCAAGTCTTTGCATGGACATATGCTCTTGCTTTTCTTGGGTTAATACCTAGAAGTGGAAAGTCTGGGCCGTATGGGAGATATATGTTTAACTTTTTGAGAAACTACTAAAATGTTTTCCAGCATGGCTGTATCATTTTATTAATACATTCCCACTGCAGTATGTGAGAGTTCCAGTTGCTTCAAATCTTGGCCAACATTTGTTACATTTTTAGTTTTAGTCATTCTAATAAGTGAGTAGTGGCATTTCGTTCTGATTTTAGTTTGCATCTCACTAAGAATTAATGATGTTGAACATCTTTTCAGATGCTTATTTGCTATTTATATGTCTTTGGTGATACATTTGCCTAAATTTTTGGTTCATTTAAAAAGTTCAGAGTTTTTTTTTTTTGTCTCAAAAATCTTTATTTAAATAAAGATAAACATTAACACACATAAAGCATTGATTTTTCTTGGCTCTTGTGTTCCAATCCTGTGTTTCTTTTTTTTTTTTTTGGTGGGGGTGATTAGCAAGAACTACTTTTTTTTTTAATTGGAGCATAATTGCTTTACAATGTTGTGTTAGTTTCTGCTGTACAACAGCATGAATCAGCTCTAAGTATACATATATCGCCTCCCACTGGAGCCTCCCATCCCTTTAGGTCCTCACAGAGCACTGAGCTGAACTCCCTGTGCTATACAGAAGCCTCACACTAGCTATCTGTTTTACACAGGGTAGTGTATATATGTCAACACTACTCTCTCAATTTCTCCCACCCTCTCCTTACCCCATACCATGTCTGTTCTCTACATCTGCATATCTATTCCTGCTCTGTAAATAGGATCATCAGTACTATTTTCTAGATTCCATATATATGCATTAATATGTGATATTTGCTACTTCACTCTATATGGCAGATGATAAGTTCATCCACATCGATACAAATGACAAATTTCATTCCTTTTCGTGGCTGAGTAATATTCTATTGTATATACATACCACTTCTTTACCCATTCATCTGTTGTGGGACATCTAGGCTGCTTTCACATCCTGGCTGTTGTAAATAGTGCTGCCATGAACACTGGGGTACATGTTTCTTTTTGAATTATGGTTTTCTCAGGGTGTATTCCCAGTAGTGGGATTGCTGGGTCATATGGTGGTTTTAATTTTAGTTTTTTAAGGAACCTCCATACTGTTATCCATAGTGGTTATATCAATTTACATTTCTACCAACAGTGCAAGAGGGTACCTTTTTCTCCACAGCCTCTCCAGCATTTACTGTTTGTAGATTTTTTAATGATGATGGCTGTTCTGACTGGTATGAGGTGATACCACATTATAGAGTGTAGAGTTTTGAGAGTACCTTACATGTTCTGGATACAAGTCATTATCAGATATACTGTTTACAAATATTTTCTTCCAGTATATATAGTTTTTTTTTTAATTTTCTTATTAGCATTTTTCAAAGAGCAGAGTGTTTATGTTTTAGCAAGTTCTGAATCACATTTTTGGTATTATATCTAAGAAATCTCTGCATTTTTTGCATATGTCTACCCAGTTTTCTCAGCACCATTTGTTGGAAAGACTCTCACTTCTCCACCAAATTCCCGTGCATCTTTAAAAAAATAATTTTAGTTTTGACTGTGCTGGGTCTTCATCGTTGCATGCAGGCTTTCTCTAGTTGCAGTGAGCCAGGCCTACTCTGCGTTGCTGTGTGCAGGCTTCTCATTGTGGTAGCTGCTCAAGCTCTAGGCGGGTGGGCTTTAGTAGTTGTGGTGCTTTGCCTCAGTAGTTGTAGCACATGGGCCTAGTTATTCCATGGCATGTGGGATCTTCCTGGACTAGGGATTGAACCCATGTCCCTTGCATTGGTAGGCAAATTCTTAACCACTGGATTACCAAGGAAGCCCCTCCCTTACATCTTTATCAGAAATTAAGGGACTATAAACATAAGGATTTATTTCTAGACTCTGTTCTCTTCCAGTGTCTACCTGTATGCTACTAAAACACTCCCTTGATTACTGTAGATTTATAATAAGTCTTGAAAACAGATTGTGTAACTCTTCTAATTTGGTTCTGTATATGTCTTGAATGTCACAATATGTTTTATAAATTGTTTTGCTTTAAGGAGTCAATTATATTTTTAAAGGAAACATAAATAAGAAAATAATATTTTTTACCTGCATATTTGGAGTAGGAAATGGCAACCAACTCCAGTATTCTTGCCTGGAAAATTCCATGGGCAGAGAAGCCTGGTGAGCTACAGTCCATGGGATCGCACAGAGTCGGACACTACTGAAGCGACTTAGCAGCAGCAGCAGCAGCAGTGTTCTTCATTACTTTTTATAGATCCATATTTCTATTATTTCTATCTGGTATTATTTTTCTTCTGCCTGAAGGACTTCCTTTAAAATTTTTTATAGTTGCAGATCTGATTGTGATTAATTCTTTCAATTTTTACATTAAAAAAAGTCTTTATTTCACCTCTGTTTCTGAATGACATTTCACTGGGTTTAGAATTCTAGGTTGGCAGATAATTTCCTTTCAGTGTTTCAGAGATGTTCCACTGTCTTCTCGTTTGCATTGTTTCCAGTGGTAAATTTACTTTCATTATTATCTTTATTCTTCTGAGTATGGTATGTTGTTTCTCTTCTGCCTCCCACCTGCTGGCTGCTTTTAAGAATTTCTCATTATGTCTGGTTTTAAAAAATTTGACTATGCTGTCTCATATGGTGCAGTTTTTTTTCTGCTTCTTGTGAAATTCATTGAGCTTCTTGGATCTGTGAATTTGTACTGTTCATCAAATTTAGAAAAAACTTGGGCCAGTATTTTCTCAAATATTTTTTCAGTGCCCCCATTTCCTTTGATGATTCCAATGACATGCATATTAGGCAGCTGAAAGTTGTTACACTGCTCATTAATGCTCTGTTTTCTTCTGAGTTTTTTTCTGTTTCATTTGAATAGTTGCTATTGCTGTCAACTTCAATAATGTTTTCTGTTACAATGTGTAATCTGCTATTAATCTAATCCTGTGTATTTTTCATCTCAGACATTGTTTTTTTAAAATTAATTTATTTTAATTGGAGGCTAATTACTTTACAATATTGTGGGTTTTGCCATACATCAACATGAAGACGTTTTTTTAATCTCTAGGTTTGATTTGAGTCTTTTTTAAAAATCCTTTCATGTCTTTATTTAGCTTTTTAAAATATGGAATGCAGTTACAATAACTGTTTTAATGACTTTGCTAATTCTAACATTTGTGTCCATTCTTGGTCAGCTTTTGATTAATTTTTCCTCTCAGCATGGACTGTATTTTCTGCTTTTTTGCATGCCTATTTATTTTTTATTGGGTACTAGATATAAATTTTACCTTGTTGGTTGCTGATATTTTTATATTAGTACAGATATGCTTGAGCTCTGTTCTTGGATGCACTTGAGTTACTTGAAACAGATTAATCCTTTCAGGCTCTTCTGTTTCGATTTGTTAGGCAGTGCACAATCTAGGACTAATTATTTCCCATTATGTAGGCAAGACCCTTCTGAGTACTCTGCCCAGTACCCTGTGAATCATGAGGTTTTCCAGTTTGACTGGTGGAACAGGCACTATTTCTGGTCATGTTTGAGTGACAGGCACTGTTCTTTTGAATCCTTTCAGCTAGGGTTCTCTCTCTGGCTTAGTGTAATTTCCTCACAGGCATGCCACATTGTTGATGTGTCCTTTGCTGAATATGTGAGGGAGGCCCCCTGTAGACCCTCTGCACTTCTCTCTGTGACTCTCTCAGGCACTCTGTCCTATGAACTCCAGCCAGACTCTCATCTCTGTCACCACAACTCAGGGAGTTCACCGGGCTCTGCCTGTATTTGTCCTCCCTGCACCATGGCCTGGACACTCTCTCAAGACAGTGAGCCTGGAAAGCCAGAGGGCTTACCCTGTTTGCTTCCTGTCTCCCAGGGATCACAGTCCTCCATTGCCTGATACTCAGTGTCTTCAAAATTACCATTGTTTTATATATTTTATTCATTTGGGGAGGTGGAGGGGGTCCAGGCAGGGTAAAAATCCATTCTTGGCCAGAAATAGAAGGCCACTGACATTTTATAATCCCCAATTTTCATGAGCAGTTATAATTTGTAGCTCCCTTTCAGTTCTAATTTTTCAAAAAATGTATACATCATCATGTTTCTTGACATAGCTAGATCAGTTCTAAATATCTGTTCAAAAGTATACAGAATGACGTGCAGCAATGCAAGTTTTAAATATCACTCATCAGTTTCTGTGTAAAATATACTATCATTTGCTTAATGATAGTTTAATTCAGGGTTTCTTGGTTAAACTAATGTCCTTTGAAACACACTGGTTCACTTTTTCATTTTCAGTGAGCTATAAACTTTGCCAAAATTGTCCATTGCCCTTGGCCCAAACAGCAAAATGCTTTTGTCGTATCATTTAAGTGGGACATGACTGATGATGGAATAGAATTTATATGCAAAATCATCACATAATTATTACCCATAGGTTTAGAGGAATAATTTAATACTGGTTCAGTCTTTTTGCCCTTAAGCATGGGTCAGTTTTTCTGGACTTCTCTGTCATCTCTAAAGTTGTCAGCATAGTTGCTCACTGAAAAAAAGGCCTGAAACTTTAAACTTAAATGCAGTTTAACTCACAATTCATCTGTATTCTTTAATAGAAAATCAGTGTCACTTTGTAAGACCCAGTTACATCTTAAAGAACAAATGCACATATAAAAACTGACAAAAATAACAATAGCTAAACCTTAGAGTTTAGCACTCTTTCTGTTCACATTACTTTGCTGCTGCTGCCAAGTCACTTCAGTCTTGTTCGACTCTGCGTGACCCCATGGACGGCAGCCCACCAGGCTCCCGTCGCTGAGATTCTCCAGGCAAGAACACTGCTGCATATTTTAAAAACTCATGAATCTTTATAATAAACCCAAGACAGTAGATATCGTTTTCTTCCTTTTACCAGTGAAGAATTTGGGAGCTTCCCATGTGGTGCTCGTGGTAAAGAACCTGTCTGCCAGTGCAGGAGACATACGAGACATGAGTTCGATCCCTGGAGGAGGGCATGGCAACCCACTCCAGTATTCTTGCCTGGAGAATCCCACGGACAGAGGAGTCTGGAGGGCTACAGTCCATGGGTTCAGACAGAGTTGGACACGACTGAAGTGACTTAGCACACATGCACAGTTTTCTTCCTTTGACCAATGAAGAAATTGAAGCACTGAGAGGTTTAGTAGCTTGCCCAAGGTCACACAGATAGTCATTCATGAAGTTGGGATTCATATTCAGGCAGTTGGGGTCCAAAGGCCGTGTTTTGGGCCTGACACCAGACTGCCTCAGGAATATAAAAACACTTTGCTCTCAGCTCTAGTGCCACTCTTCAGTTTCTGTGAGTGTAACTTTAAGCATATAAATGCAAATAGATTTCTGGGTGAAGACATTCAGCAAAGTTTATTGATCTCATATTGTGCATCAGACACTGTGCCAAGTAAGCTCTTGGCGGGTACCAAGTCCAGATACAGTGCCTACCTTCAAGAAGGCCACATCTGGTAGAAGTTTCTAGTTTGAGCATGCGTATTACCATCTTCCCGTTTACATGTGCCATGTGCATTGCATGTTTGAGAGAGGGAGGGGTACCGATGTGCCCAAGAAATTAAACACAAAAACATCTGTTTTATTTGCTGGCCACTACACAGACATTCTTTGATGTTTTTCTAATTCACATCAGTTTCTGTTTTGGGAATACCACAAAGATTTTAAATCAAGCACTGTTCTTACAAGGAATTCTATGGCTTTGATGGTCTTTTTTTATATTTTGGTCATTGCCCAAGATCATATAACTAATAAAAATCTTTGCTCTATTTAGCTGATCTTCAGAATTTAAGTGGAGAAGGCAATGGCACCCCACTCCAGTACTTTTGCCTGGAAAATCCCATGGGCGGAGGAGCCTGGTAGGCTGCAGTCCATGGGATCACGAAGAGTCAGACACAATTGAGCGACTTCACTTTCACTTTTCACTTTCATGCATTGGAGAAGGAAATGGTAACCCACTCCAGTGTTCTTGCCTGGAGAATCCCAGGGACGGGGGAGCGTCTGTGGGGTCACACAGAGTCGGACACGACTGAAGCGACTTAGCAGCAGCAGTAGCAGCAGAATTTAAGACAATTCAAGAGAGCTCCCCCACCACTTCTTGAAAACTAGCTCTTTTAGTGTTGGTGTTAATGTTCTCTTAATCTACAGGAATAGGGTATAAAATAGATTTATCTCTTTGGATAAATAATTCTACATATGTTCATAATACCAAGATTATTGTGTTGTTTAAGTTGTTTACACACACACACACTAAGTTTTTATCTGCTGTGCTATCAGTAATTGAGAGATGTATAAAAACCTCCCATTTTAAAAAACTAATATATTTATTTTAATTGGAGGCTAATTACTTTACAATATTGTGGTTAACTTCCCATTTTGATGGTAGATTTTTCAGTTCCCTCTTGCTTCCTGGTAGCTCAGTGGTAAAGAATCTGCCTGCCAATGCAGGAGACATGGGTTCAATCCCTGGATTCGGAAGATCCCCCAGACAAAGAAATGGGAATCCACTCCAGTATTCTTGCTTGGAAAATCCCATGGACAGAGGAGCCTGGCAGGCTACAGTCCATGGGGTTGCAAAAAAGTCAGACATGACTTAATGACTTAACAACAACAGCAACTTGATTTGTAGGTATTTGCATTACAATATTTTCCTGAATTTTGACTAATAAGTATTTGCAACTTTATAACTCTATGCACCATCTTTCCTAAAATATCTTCTTGTGGGCAGGAAGCCCATAAGATGTTTCATCTGAGTCTTGACACCCCACAACTAATGTGGAACAAACTGTCCATCAGAGCTTGGGTTTGGAGACTCATGTTATCTGAGCTGTGGTTCTTTTCAGTGGATAATCCTTACACTTTTGACTGGATAGTGTTAGTTGCTCAGTTGTGTTTGACTCTTTTTGACTCTGTGCACTGTAGCCACCAGTATACCTGTGATTGAATTTCAGTGAAGGACTAAAGTTTTCTCGGGCTTTGGTCTCTCCATTAAATCCTAGTACTGTTTGTCAATTGGGAGAAAATGAAAGGTCACAGGTTTTCTGTGATGCAAATCTGTCTGGCTTTCTTATTTGTGCCTCAGTATTTTTTTGAATTCTATTTTTTAAAATGTGATATGCCATTTGCCATAAAAATATATCACTTAAGTCATTGCAAATGCCTTGTTTTCATTTATGAATTTCTCGGAAACACTCTGCCCTATGGTATGGGCATGGTGGTGGTGGTGAGGCAGGGAGCGGGTTTCTTCTTTAAGATGTTAATGATGGGTTAGTACAATTATGAAATTATGATTTCTTCTTTGGCGTATGAGACTTGCATTATAACTTAGTACATGATCATTTGGTGGGGCGGGCAGTAAATGTTCCAGTTGGATATAGAATTCTACATATGTTCGTTAAATTAGACCTATTTTGTTCAACTTGTCTTATATGTAGTAATTTTTTATCTGCTTATACTATTAATAATTGAAAGAAGTATGTTATTTCCCCTCTTTTTTTTTTACAAATTCTATTTTATTTCTTGACTACACCTATCAGTATAGTGCTAATTTACATAGATTACATCATATTTTCTTTTTAAATTGAAGTATAGTTAATATTCCCTGGAGAAGGAAATGGCAGTCCACTCCAGGACTATTGCCTGGAAAATCCCATGGACAGAGGAGCCTGGTAGGCTACAGTCCATGGGGTCACAAAGAGTCGGACACGACTGAGCGACTTCACTTCACTTCACTATAGTTAATATTAAAGGAAATGAACCCTAAATATTCATTGGAAGGACTGATGCTGAAACTGAGGCTTCAGTACTTTGGCTCTCTGATGCAAAGAGCCAACTCATTGGAAAAGACCCTGATGCTGGGAAGGACTGAAGACAAAAGGAGAAGGGGACGACAGAGGGTTAGATGGTTAGATAGCATCATCGACTCAATGGACATGAATTTGAACAAACTCTGGGAGATAATGCAGGAGAGAGAAGGCTGGCATGCTGCAGCCCAGGGGGTTGCACAGAGTTGGAAACATCTCAGTGACTAAACAATAATAATAATAGTTAATATACTTTATTATATGTTCCATATATTTATTTGTAAGGTATACAATATAGTGATTTACAGTTATTAAAGGTTAGACCCCATTTAGAAGTGACAGTGATAGAGTTAGTTACTTAGTCATGTCTGACTGACTGCAACCCCACAGACTGTAGCCCACCAGGCTCCCCTGTCCATGGAATTCTCCAGGCAAGAATACTGGAGTGGGTAGCCATTCCCTTCTCAAGGGGATCTTCCTGACCCAAGGATTGAACCCAGGTCTCCTGTATTGCAGGCGGAAACTTTATCATCTGAGCCACCAGGGAAGCCCAGACTTCTTTTATAGTTATAAAATATTAGCTATATTCCCTGTGTTGTATCCTTTTGGCTTATTTTCTATGATCTCCCATTTTGATGGTAATTTTTCAGTTTCTCTCTCTAGTTGTACATATCTTCTATTATATATTTGGAGGGATTTTCTGAGTGCATGTTAATAAAACATACTTGATTTTTTTTAACTCTATGTAGTAGTCTTATCTTTTATAATGATTTTATTATTTAAAAATTTTTTTTTTAGATATTAATATAACTGTCTCAACTTTATTTTGGTTTTCATTTACCTGGTATATCTTTTTTCCATCTTTTTACTTTCAGTCTTTCATGATCTTTATGTTTTAGATGTGTCCCTTGTGAAATGGCACATACCTGGATTTTTAAATTTTATGTAGTCTGTTTCTGCTGCTGCTAAGTCGCTTCAGTTGTGTCTGACTCTGTGATCCCATAGATAGCAGCCCTCCAGGCTCCCCCGTCCCTGGGATTCTCCAGGCAAGAACACTGGAGTGGGTTGCCATTTCCTTCTCCAATGCATGAAAGTGAAAAGTGAAAGTGAAGTCACTCAGTCATGTCCAACTCTTAGCGACCCCATGGACTGCAGCCCACCAGGCTCCTCCATCCATGGGATTTCCCAGACAGGAGTACTAGAGTGGGGTGCCATTGCCTTCTCTGATGTACTCTGTTAACCTCTGTATTTTAAAGTATGAGTTTTACTTATACATTTAAAAATGTTAGTTGACATATTGGAGCTTTTTTTTTTTTACCATCTTATGTTTTATTTTCTATTTATTTCATTTTTCTATGTTTTTTCTCCTTGCGTTTAACTTTTTTTTCCTTATTCTATTTTCCCATTACTGAATCTGCAAGATCACATCTCAAGTGAGCTGGCTAGTAACAGGGTTAACATTGGAAATAGCAACCTATCATCTAAGGTGAGGTTGAGGATGGAATGCAGCTTTACCGAAAGTAGTCAGATTGGCAAGTGATAGGGCAGAGGAGGCAAGAAGCTGATGGAAGTCATGGCTTATATATTCTCCTTGGGGATGAGAATTAAGAGTATTTCCTCAAGACTGCCTAAGAAAGGGCCTGTGAAAGACGCTTGCTAAGTCACTTCAGTCATGTCCGACTCTGAGCAACCTCATAGACAGCAGCCCACCAGGCTCCCCCATCCCTGGGATTCTCCAGGCAAGAACACTGGAGTGGGTTGCCATTTCCTTCTCCAGTGCATGAAAGTGAAAGGTGAAAGTGAAGTTGCTCAATCGTGTCCGACTCTTAGTGACCCCATGGGCTGCAGCCTTCCAGGCTCCTCTGTCCATAGGATTTTCCAGGCAAGAGTACTGGAATGGGGTGCCATTGCCTTCTCCTGTGAAAGAGGCTTAGCATCTTATAATTCAGTAAAGACCAAGAAATAGTGAAGTCAAGACAATGTTGATACTTCCAGAACCTGTGTAGCTTTCCTGTGATGTTTATATGCTCTATTATCTTGTTAATAATTAGCTTAATTACTTTTTATTACCTTTGTCATGCTGATGGATTCTAAAAGCCCACCAGGCTCCTCTGTCAATAGGATTTCCCAGTCAAGAATACTGGAGTGGGGAGTTTCCTAGGTGGCTCAGTGGTAAAGAACCTACGTGTCAATGCAGGAATACTGGATTGGGTTGCTCTTTTCTTCTCCAGGAGATCTTCCTGACCTAGAGATCAAACCTGGGTCTCCTGCATTGCAGACGGATTCTTTACCATCTGAGCCACCAGGGAAGCCACCAACTGAACTAAAGGCAAGTAAAAAGACTTATAGGTGACAGCGACCTGGGTATAGGAGCAGACAAGGCAGACTATATAGCCTTGGTACAGGTTTGGGATTTTGATGGACAGTTGCTGCAGTGAGATGAAGGTGCATGGATATGGAAGATGTTGGTGAGAGTGGTTCAAATGTTGCACTATCGGGAGTCCAGGATGGATAGGGAAGGAAGATAGATCAATGGGAGGCAAGTAGACCAAGAGAAAGTGTAGGGAAGGCTCAAGAGACTGTGGTCTTGGTAAGGTTGTAGATAGGTATAGTGGGAGTAAGCTGTAATTGAAAAATAGGGATTCTTTAAGATTTCAGAGGGGGGCAGTCCTGGTTGGTCAACTCCATGAGTGAAAAATAAAGGGAAGATGTACAGTATTAGCAGTTCCATTTTGTCATCGTGCTATCTTTGATTCCTTAATGACACTCTTACTCCCTTGGCTTTTACTCCTAGCTGGTCTCATTATTGTGCCAGTGTGCTTGGCTCATCACAGAACTCTGCTGCCTCTCCATAAATATCAGTTTGCTAATAAATTTGGCTTTGCTTTCATTTCAGTGTGTCTGTGCCATCCTTAGTCTTTAATTGCCAGTCAGTTGGTGATACCTAGTTTATCCAGGAGCTGCTGATTTGGGGGGCCAGTTCTGCAACCATAATCACACAATATGGGAATTCATTTCCACAGTGCTTTTCATTGCTGTGTTCAACATTTTATCATTGTTTTGGCCATGGTCCTGCCTGGATAGAGCCAGTGGAGCGCTGGCTCTTGAATGCAATTGCCTGGGCTTGAATCCTAGCAACTTCAATTACTCTCTGTTTATTCTTGGGTGAGTTAACCTAACCTCTCCTGAGTCCTCATCTATAAAATGTGGATAATAATAGTACCTCATTCTTGGGGTTGTTGTGAGCATTAAATGAATGTATGTCAAGTACTTGTTGCCTGGCATGTAATAAATTCTCAGTGAATGGAACTGTTGGGGTTGATGATGACAGTGATGGTGATCAACAGTAGTGGTGGCATATGATACTGGAAAAGCCCTTGTTCTCATGGAGAGTATATATTCTCCTTGAGGGTGAAAAGTGAGAATATTTCCTCAAGACTTCCCAAGAAAGGGCCTATAAAAGAGGCTTAGCATTTTATAGTTCAATAAAGACCAAGAAATCATGAACTCAAGAAAGTGTTGGTATTTCCAGAACCTGTGTAGCTTTGGTATGTCGTTTGTGCTCAGTCATGTCTGTTTGCGACCCCATGGACTGTAGCCCACCAGGCTCCTCTGTCTGTGGGATTCTCCAGGAAACAATGCTGGAGTGGGTTGCCATTACTTTGTTTGTACTCTCTATTATTATCTTGTTGGTAATTAGTTTTTAAAAGGGAAAGCACTTATGTAATTTCAAGGGAAAACAGAGAAGATAAGTATGATCCTCACTTTTGACTCTGTCACTTATGACTACAACAAAACTTCTTGCCTTACTTCTATGCCTGTCTCTTCTCTTACAGCCCCTGTCACTGTTACAGCTCTTACTAGCCAGGTGTTTAACTTTGACATGCACACTAGGCATCTTTGCCTTCACACTTCATTCTTTCCATTCAGTCAGTCACTCCATTTTGTCATTTCTACTTCTCAAACCTATTTGTGTTCTCTTGTCTTCCTGTTCTGGTTTAGGTCTGCCCTGCAGCAGATTCACTGAGTACATGTATTCCAAATGTGTGTTCCAAACACTGATGGGATTTTTTGCACACATTATTCAATTTTCTTGACACCTTTGAGAAGTAGTTCATTTTGTAGTTGAAAAACCAGAGGATGACAGAGATACAGTGACTTTGCCCAGTTGGTTAAAAGCATTGTAAATTTCCACTGGCTATCTAATTTTAGATATGGACCACCCTTGTGGCAGAAAGTGAAGAGGAACTAAAAAGTCTCTTGATAAAAGTGAAAGTTCAGTTCAGTTCAGTCGCTCAGTGGTGTCAGATTCTGCGACTCCATGAATCGCAACACGCCAGGCCTCCCTGTCCATCACCAACTCCCAGAGTTCACTCAGATTCATGTACATTGAGTCACTTCAGTTGTCTTTTTGTCCAGTAATCTGTCTTCTTTGAATGTTTTCTTTCTTGAAATTTAAAAGTGAGACTTATCTGTAAAAAAATCAGAGCTATATAAAATAAAAAGTAAAAGTTGCCCCCCTCAATTCTGCTTCTCAAGAGGAACCAATGATAATGGGTTTTGTTCTAGATTTTTTTCTTTGCATAGACAAATGTATAGATAGATACTTTAGCAGACAGATCATTCAAATATAGTCCTAAAATGACTCTTATTTTTCACTCAAGATATATTTTCATTCATATCTACCACATTTTAAAAATGGATGCATAGTATGCCATCATATGGAAATATTGTTTTGTTTAATGATTTCTCTATTAAAGAACTTGTTTTTGCTCTTATGAATAATATTGCAATAACTTTCTTGTACATACACCATGCATACACATTTATGTGAATATTTCTATTAGCTAGATTCTTAGATGTGGTATTGCTTGCTTTTGGAGTATGCACATTTTACAGTGTGTTATTGAATCTGAAGCTCCAATAATTTGGCCACCTGATGCGAAGAACTGACTCATTGTAAAAGATCCTGATGCTGGGAAAGATTGAAGGCAGGAGAAGGGGATGACAGAAGAAGAGATGTTTGGATGGAATCACTGACTCAATGGACATGAGTTAGAGCAAAGTCCTGAAGTTGGTGAAGGATAGGGGAGCCTGGCATGCTGCAGTCCATGGGGTCACAAAGAGTCAGACTCGATTGAGCAACTGAACAACAATGTGTTATTGTACTTCAATTTGTCTTTTGAACCAGCCTTTCATACTATAGCTAGAGTGATCTTTGTAAAACAAATTTGAGTATGTGATTTCCCAATATCAAAAACAAAGCAACAACAAAGGTGTTTGATGGATTTCTATTCTCTGTGTCATCAATTTAAAAATTCTTAATTTTTAAGAGTATTTGAGAATTACACAATTAGGTTTCCAGCTATATTTCCTACCATTCTCCCCAACCAACAAACATATACTCTGTTCTATGAGGCAAAATCCACCTGTTCTATAAAACCTTCCACATGTATATAGTTCTCTCTTTTCCCTCTCTAGGCAAGATAGAACTAATTACTGCCTTCTCTAAGTTCCCACAACAACTTAATATCCCTCTAAGAGTGCTTAGTACACTGTACTCTGTGTGTGTACCTTTCTCCTCTGTGATCTTCAGCACAGGAACTGTGCCTCACTCATCGTTGTATCTGTAGCACTTTGCACAATTCCTGTCAGAGTAGGTTCTCAACAAATCTGGGTGAAATAGGTGAAGATATTCTTGAGGTAGTGTTAGCAATAAGAACTTTGGGAGATAGAGTAGGTGATGGCCATTTCGAAGTGTAGCAAAAAGCTGACTGAATCCAGGACTCTGGTCAGGAAAGGTTTGAAAGGAAATAGGCTTCAACTGGCAGAGGTCCCTGTGTGGTTTTCTCCACTACAGAGATCAGCTGTCTGATTATTTGGCTGAATAGATTTGTGACTTGAGAACATTAAAAGTATTGAAAATTAGATAATTGAGGATCCACTTGGTGGAAGGAGAATTTGACTCAGGTGTTGCGTCCTCTTTCCAGACTAAGATGCTTACGTTGAAAGACCCAACTGTTTGCCAGAGTCATTCATAGATTTTTTCCCCTTGCAAACTTCGTCTCTTCCTTTTCAGGAGGAGTCACCTGGAGGTATAGGAATGGCGCATTGGCCACACAGCTGTGTGTGTCTGTTTAGCTGCTCCAGGGGAAGCAGGAAATTCTCTGTGCACAATTAGTTTTTATCTTTTTTTCAGGCAAATCTGGTGACCTGGTAGATTTGAAGAAAGAAGAATAGAAGGAAAAACTAGGACAAGTCATGTCGGAGATACTTGATCTCTCTTTTCTGTCTGACGTGGAAAGGGATTTGATCCTCAGTGTTCTACAACGAGATGAGGAACTCAGAAAAGCAGATGAGAAAAGGATTAGGTAAGAGTCCCAGAAAAATCATGTTCCCAGGCCCTTAACCAATGATACCCGGACTTTTCCTTATACTTCTCATCTGACTTTCAGAGGAACTTGTGTATGAGTTTTACAACTCCTCACTGGGTCAGGTTGGGCTCTGTTGCTTTCACAGAACTAAATAGTTTTACTGTCTCCACCTCTTGACCCATCTCTGTCCAGCCCATGCAGCCTCCAAATCACTTGTGCTTCTCTTTTGGGTATTGGCAGGCGACTGAAGAATGAGTTACTGGAGATAAAAAGGAAAGGGGCCAAAAGGGGCAGCCAGCACTATAGCGATCGGACCTGCGCTCGGTGCCAGGAGAGCCTGGGCCGTTTGACTCCCAAGACCAACACTTGTTGGGGTTGTAATCATCTGGTGTGTCGGGACTGCCGCATTCAGGAAAGCAATGGTACCTGGAGGTGCAAGGTGTGCGCCAAGGAAATGTGAGTGTTACTTAGAGTTGAGAGAAGAAAGGGGACCCCAGTTGTGGTTTCTCCCTTTGTTCTTTATTAGTTGAATGTCAAGGGCCATTTTCTTAAAAATCCATTTCTTGTTTTCTTTTATTCCTTCCCAGAGAGCTGAAGAAAGCAACTGGAGACTGGTTTTATGACCACAGAGTGAACCGCTTTGCTTACCACACTGGCAGTGAGATAATCAGGATGTCCCTGCGCCGCAAGCCTGCAGGTACCAGACCTGTTGGGATATGGCTCCCTGAGGCGCTTGGCCTCAGTCATAGACCCGCTGCTGTGGGATCATAGTGTATTCTTACAGGCGGTGTGTCTTCCTTCACTCCATGGGCTCAACCCATTTATGGGCAACATAAAGAGTGTGTTGCCATCCTTTCTGGAAACATACTGTGTTCCCCTTCCCCCACATCCCCCCCGCCATCATCACCCATATGCCATGCTTTTGTTTGTCTTGAAGTGAATAAAAGAGAGACAGTGGAACAGTCTCTCCTTCATCAGTCACAATTGGGTGATATCTGGCCAGGAAGAAAGATCATTCAGGAGCAACAGAAGGAGCCAAGGTAAGACCCAAGCAATCATTTAAAGAACAGGCTATACACGCCTCTAATTGTTTTATTTTTTAACTTCTATTTATAAAATAATAGATGTTCATTGTAGGAAAATTTGGAGTGTACAGAAAAGAGTAAACAAGGAAGAAAAAAAAATTCCTAATCCTGTAACCTACATATAAACATTAACATTTTGGTATATTTACTTTTTTCTTTGTAAGAACAATTTGAAGACAAAATACAAATAACACAAACTCATTATTAAACATTTAACCAGTGTAGAAAACAATAAAGAAAACAACAAATCACCCAAAACCTTACTACCCCAGTATTCGTATTATATAAAGTTATTTCAGATATGTTTTTTGCATATGTATAGATAAAGGGATGGGTGGATGGATAGATCAAAAAACTTTTATAATATTAGATCATAATATATTAAATTAAAAGCTTTGTTTCATTTTACTTGAATTTAACAGAATAAACACTGAAATAAAATACAGGAATCACTAATCTTCAGATGAGTGTTTCTTTACTGTAAAGGATATTAGTCATTAATATCCCTCTAAACTTAAGAAAAAATATTATGGAAACCACCGAGCAGTTAGTCATTTTTGTGTACTATCTTTATGGTAACAGCCTTATCAAGCTATAATTCAGACTATGTAGTTCACCCATTACTAGTGTACAGTGAAGTAGATTTTACAGAATTGTGCAACCACCACCTTGATTGAGTTTAGAACTTTTTATTACCTTAAAAAGAAACCCTTGTACGCTTTAGCTATCACTGCCCCCCACCCACCTCCATATCATTCCCCACCCCTAAACAGTCTCTGATTTACTTTTAATTTCTGTTGGACATTTTATTTAAATAGAATCATAAAATATGTGGTCCTTTGTGACTGTTTTGTCTCACTTAACATAATGTTTTCAAGGTTCATCCATGTTGAAGCATGTATCAGTACTTTATTTCTTTTTATTGCCAAATAATATTCCATTATATGTAAATACCCCCATTTGTTTATCCATTCATCTGTTGATAGATATTTGGTTTCTTTCCACTTTTTCGACCAATGCTATTATGAACATTTGTAATGAGTTTTTATGTGGACATGTTAGTCCCTCAGTCGTGTCTGACTCTGTGACCCAATGGACTGTAGCCTGCCAGGCTCCTCTGTCCATAGAATTCTCCAGGCAAGAATACTGGAGCTGGTAGCCATTCCCTTCTCTAGGGGATCTTCCTGACCCAGTGATTGAATCTGGGTCTTCTGCAAATTGCAGGCAGATTCTTTACTGCCTGAGCCACTATACTTTAATTTAAAAAGAAATTAAAAATAATGAAATAAAATACTTAGGGGAAAAAGGAATTGCTTTTTTTTTTTTTTTTAGGAATTGCTTTTTATATACTTCTTTTCTGTAACCCAAGGGAGGGGTTACAAAGGGATAGAGATGATACCAAGGGAACATTTCATGCAAAGATGGACACAATAAATGACAGAAATGCTATGGACCTAACAGAAGCAGAAGATATTAAGAAGAGGTGGCAAGAATACACAAAAAAACTATATAAAAAAGTTCAACCACAATGGTGTAATCACTCACCTAGAGCCAGACATCCTGGAATGCAAAGTCAAGTGGGCCTTAGAAAGCATCACTACGAACAAAGCTAGTGGAGGTGATGGAATTCCAGTTGAGCTATTTCAAATCCTAAAAGATGATACCAGCAAACTTGGAAAGCTCAGCAGTGGCCATAGGACTGGAAAAGGTCAGTTTTCATTCCAATCTCAAAGAAAGGCAATGCCAAAGAATGTTCAAACTACTGCACAATTGTACTAGCAAAGTTATGCTCAAAATTCTCCAAGCTAGGCTTCAACAGTACGTGAACCAAGAACTTCCAGATATTCAAGCTGGATTTAGAAAAGGCACAGGAACCAGAGATGAAATTGGCAACATCCATTGGATCATGGAAAAAACGAAAGAGTTCCAGAAAATTATCTACTTCTGCTTTATTGGCTACGCCAAAGCCTTTGACTGTGTGGATTACAACAAACTGTGGAAAATTCTTAAAGAAGTGGGAATACCAGAGCACCTTACCTGCCTCCTGACAAATCTGTATGCAGGTCAAGAAGCAAAAGTTAGAATTGGACATGGAGCAATAGACTGGCTCCAGATCAGGAAAGGAGTACGTCAAGGCTGTATATTGTCACCCTGCTTATTTACCTTATATGCAGAGTGCATCATGTGAAATGCCGGGCTGGATGAAGCACAAGCTGGAATCAAGATTGCCAAGAGAAATATCAATAACCTCAGATATGCAGATGACACCACCCTTATGGCAGAAAGCAAAGAAGAACTAAAGAGCCTCTTAATAAAAGTGAAAGAGGCGAATTTAAAAGCTGGCTTACAACTCAACATTCAGAAAACTAAGATCAGGGCATCTGGTCCCATTACTTCATGGCAAGTAGATGGGGAAACAGTGTAAACAGTGAGAGACTATTTTGGGGGGCTCGAAAATCACTGCAGATGGTGACTGTAGCCATGAAATTAAAAGATGCTTGCTCCTTGGAAGAAAAGCTATGACCAAGCTAGACAGCATATTAAAAAGCAGAGACATTACTTTGCCAACAAAGGTCTGTCTAGTCAAAGCTATGGTTTTTCCAGTAGTCATGTATGGATGTGAGAGTTGGACTATAAAGAAAGCTGAGCAGCAAAGAATTGATGCTATTGAACTGTGGTGTTGGAGAGGAATCTTGAGAGTCTCTTGGACTGCAAGGAGATCCAGCCAGTCCATCCTAAAGGAAATCAGTCCTGAATATTCATTGGAAGGACTGATGCTGAAGCTGAAACTCCAATACTTTGGCCACCTGAGTGAAGAACTGACTCATTTGAAAAGCCCCTGATGCTGGGAAAGATTGAAGGCAGAAGGAGAAGGGGACAACAGAGGATGAGATGGTTGGATGGCATCACTGACTTGATGGACACAAATTTTCGAAAGCTCTAGGAGTTGGTGTTAGACAGGGAGTCCTGGAATGCTGCAGTCCATGGGGTCGCAAAGAGTTGGACACGACTGAGCAACTGAACTAAACTGAAGGGAGGGGCAAAAGATAACTTGGGGATACTGGGTTTCAGTCTCCTGAAATTCTCATAAGTGTCTTCTTGTTTTTCAGTCTCATTCATGTCCTACTCTTTGCAAACCCTTGGACTGCAGCATACCAGGCTTCCCTGTCTGGCTCACTCAGTCTTAAGTGTCTGGTCTCACTCAGTCTAGCTCTAGATGCATCCTCTAGTTCATACCAGTGCTCTGAGAGAAGACATCCCGCAGAAGGCTTGTCTGCCTTGGTTGGGGTGCCCCATTGATATCTGGGGTATAAATCTTGAGGATTTTTGTCTTCTTTATCTTATCCCAGGATTGCCTACTCACTCACTTAATCTGTACACATTGGAAGAAGTTTTGCCAAGCTAGATTTTCTTCTGTTTTATTAGCCTTCACTTTTCAAACTTCATGTCTTGAGGCTTTATTCCTTTCCTCATTTGATTGCCGCTGGCGAAGTTTTGACTTTTTATTTGTGTTTTTTCCCCCCTAACTTTCCCTCATCCAAAGAGAAATGAGATTTTATCATGTTTTATATGACTGATGAAAAGCAATATAGAAATACATCAAATGAGTCCCCCATAAGTTTACTTCTCCTGCCCCAGACAGTTCTTATTGTCATTAATGATTCTGGTGTATAGACTACCACACTGTCTCAATGTACAAATATGAGTTGGATTCTTAAAATTTTAATTTCTTTTTACAAAAGGATCATACTGTATACATTGTTGTTGTTCAGTCTCTAAGTTGTATCTGACTCTTTGTGACCCCATGGACTGCAGCATGCCAGGCTCCTCTGTCCTTCATTATCTCCCGGAGTTTGCTCAAATTCATGTCCATTGAGTTAGTGATGCTGTCTAACCATCTCATCCTCTGTCGTCCCTTCCTCTTCCTGCCTTCAATCTTTCCCAGCATTAGGGTCTTTTCCAGTGAGTCAGCTCCTCACATCAGGTGGCCAAAGTGTTGGAACTTCATCATCAGTTCTTCCAACGAATATTTAGGACTGATTTCCTTTAGGATTGACTGGTTTGATCTCCTTGCTGTCCAAGGGACCCTCAGGAGTCTTCTCCAGCACCACAATTCGAAAGCATCAATTCTTTGATACTCATCTTTCTTAATTCCTTTCTTTGGGCTTCCCTGGTAGCTCAGATGGTAAAGAATCTGCCTGCAGTGCAGGAGACCCGGGTTTGATCCCTGGGTCAGGAAGATCCCTTGTAGAAGGGCATGGCAACCCATTCCAGCATGCTTGCCTGGAGAATTATATGAACAGAGGAGTCTAGTGGGCTACAGTCCATGGGGTCGCAAAGAGTCGGACACGACAAGGTGACTAACACTATGCTTACTATGCTTTCTTAATTCCTTCAGTATTATGCTTTCTTAATTCCTTCAGTATTTTCATTACCCCATTTTTGAACTTGGTGTCTATTAGACTGAAGAGATCTATTTCGTTGTTTGTTCCTTCAGGGGAGTTCTCTTGGTCTTTTAACTGGGAGTGGTTTCTCTGCTTCTTTATTGTGCTCATGTTTCTCTTACTTTGTGAGTTTAGGAGAAACAAATATCTACTTTATTCTAGAAGGGCTGTTCATCTGCAGGAGTGTTCCTGTGTAGCGTAGTGTGTTTAATAATTTTTTGGCATGAGGGCTGTTTTTGTTTTGGATGCTTGCTGTCCCTTTCTTCAGTGTGTGTTGGCTGTTATCCCCTTGACAGGGAGAGTGCTCGTGCGCTCCCAGGAAGGCATGTACAGCAGTTGGCACCCGGTTGTGGGGCCCTCAGTGGTAGCAGCAGACTGTGCCCTCTTCTGGGGTCTGAGATGGCATTGGTGGTTCACACCCACCCCTGGAGCTTTTGTAGGCAGTGCCTTGCCAATATGAGAGTACATGGTTGGGGAAAGAAGCTTCTGTGGCGAGCCCACCCCTCTCCTGGCTCACCCCCCTCTAATGGCACCTTGCCTCTCTGGCAGGCCCAGGCTTCTTCTTGTATTACTGTTATGTGGCGTGCCACACACTAGCCCCCTCAGGCTGTCTTCATGCAGGCACCCCCAGTCTTTTCCCCAGCTCTGCCTCTATAACCTGAGACTCAGCACCTAGGCCCCACCCGCCCCAGCAGACCAGTGTCCCAGGCTGGGGAATGCCATTGGCACTGTCTATGCAGGCCCCTGTCTGCTCTGCCCTCTGCAGACCTGTTACTACACTCTGCTCTGAGGCTCTAAAGCTGCGCCTCTGTCCTGGCTGATCTCTCGCCGGTGAAGGAACTTTCCTGTGGGTGGAACCCTTTTCTCTTTCACAGATCCCTCCCAGGGGCACAGGTCCCAGTCCTGATTCCTTTCTCTCTTCCTTTTTTCCTTTGTCCTGTACAGTTATATGGAGATTTTTTTGCCCTTTTGGAAGTCTGAGGTCTTCTTCCAGTAGATATTCAGTGAGGATATTCATTGAAAATATTCAGTAGATATTCTGTGAGAATTGTTTCACATGTATTTTTGATATATTTGTGGGAGAAGGTGAATTCTACGTCCTACTCCTCTGCTATCTTGACCCGATCCCCAACCATACCAATTTTTGATGAGGATGTAGAGCAACTGGCATTCTCATACAGTGCTGGTAGGAATGTCCAATGGTGAAACCACTTTGAAAAAGAGTTTAGTAGTGTCTTAACCAGTTAAACATGCACCTACCTTGTGAATCAGCCTTTAAATTTCTAGATATTTACTCAAGAGAAACACAAGAATATGTCCATACAAAGACTTGTGCATGAATGTTCATAGCAGCTTTGTGATTGCCAAAACCTAGAGATAACCCCAGTGTCCATCAGCAGGTGAGAGGATAAACTTTGCTTTGTTTATACAGTGGAATACTACTCAGCAATGGGAAGGAATGGATTACTGATACATGCAACAACATGGATGAATCTTGAAATAATCATGCTGAGTGAAAGAAGCTAAACAAAAAAAGAGGACCGACTGTATGACTCTGTTGATATAAAATTCTAGAAAAATCAAGCTAAATGTTAATGACAGCAGATCAGCACTTACTTGAAGACAGGTCTGAGGAGGGAGAGATGGACTATGAAGGGGCATGAGGAAACTTTGGGGAGTGATAGACATGTTCAGTAGCTTAATTGTGGTGATGGTTTCACAAATGTATACATATAGCTGATTCATGTCGATGGATGGCAAAAAACACAGTATTGTAAAGTAATTAGCCTCCAATTAAAATAAATTAAAAAACTCATCAAATCACGTGCAGTTTATTAATGTTAGTTATAGCCCAAGGTGCAAATGGAAAAAAAATGACAGAAAAATATCACATTGGCATCTTTCTATGTCAGCACCAGGGGTCTGCCTCATTCTTTTTTGTTCTCATATGGTGTGTCATTGTATGTATGTACTATGATTTTATGCACACAGCCTTGGTTGGGTGACTCATCTGTTTTAGGTGACGAGCCCCTCCCCTTCTTTTGTGGATAAGAAGGGCTTTTATTTCCTGAACTTGATTAAACACATCTGACATCACTGGTCAGAATGTAATTTCTGAAGCCTACTGCTTCTGGCTGTCTGTGACTTCTTGTCTCATTGAACCCAGAAGACTTTCATTTATCCTAAACATGAAAACGGATTAAGTGGTCATAAATGATCTTTTTCATAAAATTATGGAGCCTCTCAAATAATCTAATTCAACTCCCTTATTTTTGCAGAAAATAAAACAGGGTAAGTGATTTACCTCAGATCATACAGATAGTTAGAGCCCAGGACTCCCATCTCTAAGTTTATTTTTCTACTGCACAGATGTCAAATAATTGGTTTTTTGCCCTAGAGTGGTTTGTATCAGCTTTGCATCAGTACATATTAATCTTTAGGAAAAAATACAAGCAGAAAACACTCTCCATGGACCACTATTAAACTCTCTCTCTAGAGGAATGGTTCTGCTTTGGGTTCTTTGTTCTTTGGAGCAAAGAGTGGAAAAGAATGATTCTAAAGTGAAAATGAAATCAAACACCCTGCTGTGTTTTTGACTAATATATCTAATATACAAAAGCTAATATATCTCTCAAGAAATGACACTGTTTCACCTCTGGCATGCCCTAGGATTTCAACCCCTGCTGTTTGTTTTCATAGAGCTATCTCAAATATCATGTTATGATCACTTGGAAAGTTTATTCTCTCCTGCCTAAGACGTTATAGATTTTGGCTATTTCATTCTGTGTTCTTTTCTTATTAATTCCTTCACTTGTTTGTCTATGAATGCCTACTATTTTCCAGGCACTGTTTTAGGCAATAGTATATACTGGTGATGACAACAAAGTTCCTTGCTTGAGGAGTGTAGATTTGGGAGTGGGGGACACAGACAGCAAGTGAATAATCAAGTAAATATATGTCAGATGTTGACAAGTGCTGTGGAGAAAAATGAAGTAGTCTAAAAGGGAGTACCAGGAAAGCGTGTATGTATGCAGGCAAGGGCTTAATAATAATTAATAATTATACAAAATTAATAATAATAATAACAAGATGACATTTGAGAAGAGAGAAGCAAAGTTTTAAAGTATACAATTCAGTATCTTTTAGTACTTTCAGAATATTGTGCAGCCATCACCACTGCCTGATTTCAGAACATTTTTATCACTCCAAAAAGAAACCCTGTGCTCATTAAGCAGTCACTCTCCATTTCCACAGCAACTAATCTGCTTTCTGTTTCTATGGATTTGCCTATTCTGGACATTTCCTGTAAATGGAATCATACAGAAGGTGGCCATTTGTGTCTTGCAATTCACTTCAAGGTTCATCTATGTTGCAGCATGTGTGACACTTCATTCCTTTTTGTTGTCAATAATATTTTATTATATGGCTGTACTACATTTCCTTTATCTGTTCATCTGTTGATAGACATTTGGACTGTTTCCACCTGTTGGCTATTGTGAATAATGCTGCTGTGAACATTTAGATACAAATTTTTTTGTGTTGACACGTGCTCCCAGTTCTCTTGGGTAGATACCTATGAGTGGAATTGCTGGGTTGTGTGGTAGTTCTGTACTGTATATATATATGTGTGTGTGTGTGTGTGTGTGTCTATGAGTGGAATTGCTGGGTTGTGTGGTAATTCTGTACTGTATATATGTGTGTGTGTGTGTGTGTATTTATTCCACATTGCCAGGCTTGCAGGATCTTAGTTCCACAACCAGGGATTGAACTTGGGCCCCTGGCAGTGGAAGTGTGGAGTCCTAACCACAGGACCACCAGAGAATTCCCTGGGTTTATATTTTTAAAGCTCACTTTAGCTGCTGTGTTGAGGGTAGATTGTATGGGGACAAGGGCAGAAGTAGGGAGTTCAGTTAGGAGACTATTACAAGCATTTCTTGAGTAAGGGGTCCAGGAATTGTGTCCTTCCCTTTAGAGATGAGGACTGTTGTTTTGAATGCCCTAATATCTTCAAAGCATACTGCTCATTTATGTACATACTTTAAGGCCCACTGAAGGCATTTAGTCAAGAATTCAGTCAACAAATAATGGAGTGCCCAGTCTATGCTGGTTTCTCTGCTAGGCATTGGGAACATAGCAGTGAACAAAATATGTGATCACTGATCTCCTGGAACTTAGTCTAATGGAGGAGAAAGACACTAAAGAAGTCGTTTGTTTATCGAGCAAATTAAATAATTTGTATAAAAGACATAATAATTAGGCATATGATTACTACAAAGACATCAAGTTGCTTTAGGAGCACATAGGAAGGCTACTAATCCATACTTGCGGTTGGGGCATGGTCACAGATGTGAAGGAATTGACATGTAAGTAGAGACTGGAAGAAGGAGTAGATTTAGCCAGGAATTTCAAGTAAACAAGAAAAATGGCCACTGTGACCATCCCAGGCAGAGAGAAGAGGGAAGAAAAGCAGCTTTGTCATATTCAGGGAACCAAGAGAGCTTCATCATTCCATAATGTAAAGTATAAGGAGAGGTAGAGGGTGAAAAATGAGTCTGTAGAGATGAGCAGGGGGTCAACTCATAAGGATTTTCTTGGCATGCTAAGGAGTTTGAACTCAATCTCAAGGGCAATAGAGAACCTCTGAGCAGTTTTAAAAGTGTACTCAGCTCTTAGAAAGATCACTTAGGCTACTACTGTGAAGGAGTTGGAAGGAAGCCAACACCCAGCAGGAGAGCCCATTTTCCTTATGTGTTGGCTCTTGGTTTTTATTGTAGCATGTCATTTGAAGTGCCCAAGCTGAAAAGTGGAAAGAGTGCACTGGAAGCCGAGAGTGAGAGCCTGGATAGCTATACAGCTGACTCGGATAGCATGTCCAGGTGAGATGTCCCCAGTCCCAGCCGTTCTGCTCAGCTGAGCTCCCGTTTTGTTCTCTAGAGCCAGGGTGTGGGGGTCCCCTGCCTTCAGTGTTCCTGCCTTCTGTACTTGGTAAGGTGAATGAAGTATTCTCTCTGTTGCTGCGAGTCCCCGACTAGCACTTCTCTGAGCACAGCCTTCTGCTGCATCTTGGAGAGTGTTCTCAGACCCCTGGACCAGCAGCAGTGGATGCTGCTATCCCTTAGGCATGGGGCTGTGAGTGTTTGTATTTGTACAAAGCTACTTATCTGATTGTCTGCATTCCTTCAAGGTAAATCAGATGTGAAGTTGACCTTCTGCATTTGGTTACTGACCTCAAGCCAGTGGCTTTCCTTCCATAAAGCTTGGGTCCCTAGATAGATGGGGAAGGGAGGAGGAGGTGACTTATTACAGTTTCTGTATCTGCCCTCAGGAGAGACTCTCTGGATAAATCTGGCCTCTTTCCAGAATGGAAGAAGATGTCTGCCCCCAAACCTCAAGTAGAAAAGGTAAGCTTTAGTTATTGGTTGTTCGATCTCTGTCTTTCTGTCTTTCTCTCTCTCTCTCTCTCTCTTCTTCCTTTCTCAGGAAGAATTTAAATTAAGAATTGAAGCAAACAAATTTTAGTTCAGATTCCCATGGTAGCATTTTCTAAGGTTTTGGTTGAAACGTGAGAAAATGGTTTTAGAAAGACTCTTAGAGAATGAACTTACGGTTGCCAGGAGGAAAGATGAGGAGAAGGGATAGTTGGGGAGTTTGGGATGGACATATATACACTGCTGCATTTAAAATCGATAACCAACAAGGGCATACTGTATAACACGTGGAACTCTCCTCAATGTTATGTGGCAGCCTGGATGGGACGGGAATTTGGGGTAGAATGGATACATGTATATGTATGGCCGAGTCCCATTATTGTTCACCTGAAACTATCACAACATTGTTAATCAGCTATATCCTAATACAAAATAAAAGTTTAAGAAGTTAGTATAAACCACAAGCAAAAAAAAATAGATTTTGTGCAACTTCCTAGGATTAAGTTAAAGCCCTAAGATTAAATTAATCTTTCTTATAAGTTTGTCATAATTTAGTGAATATCTGAGTCTCCTTCCCCAATCCACTTTTCCACCTACCCAACTGTCTTTTTCCATTATTTCGCCCTTATCTGTTCCTAGGAAGCTCAGCCTAGGGGTCAAAATGTGGTATCTGTGGACGAGGGTGATATGATATTCAAGAAGAACACCAGAAAAATCCTCAGGCCTTCAGGTAGCTGGTTTCCCTTCATGGCCTTTTGAGATTGATGTTCGAAGTACTTGGTGGGTTATTGGTATGGAGAAGAGTATGTTTCTTTTGCTTTGGTTTTTGATTTTCCACTCAGAGTATACTAAGTCTGTGATCGATCTTCACCCAGAAGATGTGGGGCATGAAAGTGGCACCTTGGGAGACAGGAGCAAATCTGTCCCAGGCCTCAGTGTGGATATGGTAAATACCCTTGTATTTCACTTGGTCACCATATAAAAAATTATATATATAAAGTTGACTTTGGGCCTCCCATGTGGCACTAGTGGTAAAGAACCTGCCTGCTAATAAAGGAGATGTAAGAGACATGGGTTCAATCCCTAGGTCGGGAAGATCCCCTGGAGGAGGGCATGGCAACCCACTGCAGTATTCTTGCCTGGAGAATCCCATGGAGGATTCTGGGAGGAGCCTGGTGGGCTACTGCCCATAGGGTTACAAAGAGTCAGACACAACTAAAGCAACTTAGCATGCACGCAAGTAAGGTAGACTTTACTACCTGATACTCTAAATTTACCTGTTTAGTTCTTTAGGAAAAGGTAACATGAATTTTGATTTCTCCCTCAATTCTAAAGTAAATCTGGTTGCTAAATTGCTTAAAGAAAGAGATTATATTTCACTATCTCTTTTGTTTTCTAAACATTGTTTGATATATGGTTGGAGGCTCAAGTAAATACTTCAGTCAGTCAGTTCAGTCATTCAGTCATGTACAACTCTTTCCATGCCAGGCTTCCCTGTCCATCACCAACTCCTGGAGCTTGCTCAAACTCATGTCCATTGAGTCAGTTTCTCCTCCTGCCTTCAATCTTTCCCAAGCATCAGGGTCTTCTCAAATGAGTCAGTTCTTTGCATCAGGTGACCAAAGTTTTGGAGTTTCAGCTTCAGCATCAGTCCTTCCAATGAATATTCAAGACTGATTTCCTTTAGGATGGACTGACTGGATCTCCTTGCAGTCAAAGAGACTCTCAAGAGTCTTCTCTGACACCGCAGTTCAAAAGCATAAATTCTTTGGAGCTCAGCATTCTTTATGGTCCAACAACTCTCACATCCACACATGACTACTGGAAAAACGATAGCTTTGGCTAGACGGACCTTTGTCAGCAAAGTTATGTCTCTGCTTTTTATTACGCAGTCTAGGTTGGTCATAGCTTTTCTTCCAAGGAGCAAGCGTCTTTTAATTTCATGGCTGTAGTCACTATCGGCAGTGATTTTGGATCCCAAGAAAATAAATCTGTCACTGTTTCCATTGTTTCCCCATCTATTTGCCATGAAGTGATGGGACCAGTTGCCACAATCTTAGTTTTTTGAATGTTGAATTTTTTAAGCTAGCTGTTTCACTCTATTTAACTTTCATCAAGAGGCTCTTTAGTTCTTCTTCACTTTCTGCCATAAGGGTGGTGTCATCTGCATATCAAGGTTATTGATACTTCCCCTAGGAATCTTGATTCCAGCTGGTGCTTCATCCAGCCTGGCATTTTGCATGATGTACTCTGCATATAAGTTAAATAAGCAAGGTGACAATATACAGCCTTGATGTACTCCTTTCCCGATTTGGAAACAGTCTGTTGTTCCATGTCTTGTTCTGTTGCTTCTTGACATGCATACAGGTTTCTCAGGAGGCAGGTCAGGTGGTCTGGTATTCCCATCTCTTTCAGAATGTTCCACAGTTTGTTGTGATCCACACAGTCAAAGGCTTTAGCATAGTAAATGAAGCAGACGTAGATGTTTTTCTGTAATTCCATTACTTTTTAAGTGATCCAGTGGATCTTCGCAATTTGATCTCTGGTTCCTCTGACTTTTCTAAATCCAGCTTGAACGTCTGGAAGTTCTTGGTTCACGCACTGTTGAAGCCTGGCTTGGAGAATTTTGAGCATTACTTTGCTAGTGTGTGACGTGTGCAAGTGTGCAGTAGTTGGAACATTCTTTGGCATTGCCTTTCTTTGGGATTGGAATGAAAACTGACCTTTTCCAGTCCTGTGGCCACTGCTGAGTTTTCCAAGTTTGCTGGCATATTGAGAGCAGCACTTTCACAGCATCATCTTTCAGGATTTGAAATAGCTCAACTGGAATTTCATCATCTGCACTAGCTTTGTGGATAGTGATGCTTCCTAAAGGCCACTTGACTTTGCATTTCAGGATGTCTGGCTCTAGGTGGGTGATCACACCATCGTGGTTATGTGGATCATTAGGTCTTTTTTGCATAGTTCTTCTGTGTATTCTTGCCACCTCTTCTTAATATCTTCTTCTTTTGCTAGGTCTATACCATTTCTGTCCTTAATTTTGCCCATCTTTGCATGAAATGTTCCCTTGATATCTCTAATTTTCTTGAGATCTCTAGTCTTGCTCATTCTATTGTTTTCCTCTATTTCTTTCCATTGATCATGGAGGAAGACTTTCTTATCTCTCCTTGTTATTCTTTGGAACTCTACATTCAGTTGGGTATCTTTCCTTAACTCCCTTGCCTTTCACTTCTCTTCTTTTCTCAGCTATTTGTAGGACCTCCTGAGACAACCATTTTGCCTTTTTGCATTTCTTTTTCTTGGGGATGGTTTTGATCACAGTCTCCTTTACAGCGTCACGAACCTCCGTCCATAGTTCCTCAGGCAATGTGTCTATCGGGTCTAATTCCTTGAATCTATTTGTCACTTCTACTGTATAATCATAAGGGATTTGTATTAGGTCAAACCTGAATGGGCTAGTGGTTTTCCCTACTTTCTTAAATTTAAGTTTGAATTTTGCAATAAGGAGTTCATGATCTGAGCCACAGGCAGTCCCCTGTCTTGATTTTGTTGACTCTATAGAGCTTCTCCATCTCTGGCTGCAAAGAATATAATGAATCTGATTTTAGTATTGACCATCCGGTGATGTCCATGTGTAGCGTCATCTCTTGTGTTGTGGAAGAAGGTGTTGGCTATGATCACTGCATTCTCTTGGAAAAACTCTGTTAGCCTTGCCCTGCTTCATTCTGTACTCCAAGGCCAAAGTTGCCTGTTACTCTAGGTATCTCTTGACTTCCTACTTTTGCATTCCAGTACACTATGAAGAAAAGGACATCTTCTTTTGGTCTTAGTACTAGAAGGTCTTGTAGGTCTTCATAGAACCATTCAACTTCAGCTTCTTTGGCATTAGTGGTTGGGGCATAGACTTGGATTAATGTGATATTGAATGGTTTGCCTTTGTAACACAGATCATTTTGTTGTTTTGAGATTGCTCCCAAGTAATGCATTTTGGACTCTTTTGTTGACTGTGAGGGCTACTCCATTTCTTCTAAGGGATCCTTGGCCACAGTAGTAGATATAATGGTCAACTGAATTAAATTCACCCATTCCAGTCCCTTTAGTTCCCTGATTCCTAAAATGTCGATGTTCACTCCCATCTCCTATTAGACTACTTCCAATTTACCTTGATGCATGGATCTAACATTCCAGGTTCCTATGCAATATTGTTCTTTACAACATCGAACTTTACTTCCATCACCAGTCACATCCACAACTGGGCGTTGTTTTCTCTTTGGCTCAGCCTCTTCATTCTTTCTGGAGCTATTTCTCTACTCTAGTAGTATATTGGGCACCTGCCAACCTGGGGAATTAATCTTTCAGTGTCATATCTTTTTGCCTTTTCATACTGTTCATGGGGTTCTCAAGGCAAGAATACTGAAGTGGGTTTGCCATTCCCTTCTCCAGTGGACCACATTTTGTCAGAACTCTCCACCATGACCTGTTCATCTTGGGTAGCCCTACACTGCATGGCTCATAGTTTCATTGAGTTACACAAGGCTGTGATCCATGTGATCAGTTTGGTTAGTTTCCTGTGATTGTGGTTTTCATTCTGTCTGCCCTCTGAGGGATAAGGATAAGAGGCTTGTGATAACTTCCTAATTGGAGGGACTAGCTGTGGGGAAATCTGGGGCTTGCTCTGATGGGGGGGCATGCTGAGTAAATCTTTAATCCAGTTTTCTGCTGATGAGTGGGGCTGTATTCCCTCCCTGTAGTTTGGCTTGAGGCCAAACTATGATGGGGTAATGGCAGTAATGGTGACCTCCTTCAAAAGGACTTATGCCAGCATGCTCTGCAGCTCCCAGGTCTGTTGTATTTAGTGCCCCTGACCCCGCAGCAGGCCACTCTTGACCCACACGTCCACTGGAGACTCCTGGACACTCTTTGATATAATTTTTCTCCAGTTTGTGGGTCATCTGCTCGGTGGCTCAGTGGTGGGCCTAATGGCAATCTCCTCCAAGGGATTTATGCTACACTTAATAAAATGTAAAGAGATGCTGGGTTGGGGCAGTCAAATTAGAAAGAGAGATTCTTACTATTTTGTGATTTGAGAAGGTTGGTTGGGATGTAGTTTGGGAGCCTGAAATAGGGAAACACAAACATAGAGATAAGCACGTGTGTGTGCACATGACACCTCAGAGCTTAGCAACAATTATGGCCCCTACTAAAGGAAAGATATTCGGGTTTGAACTTTTTCTTATTTCTACTAACGCTGTATGTATATTTCTTGTTCCAGGAAGAAGAAGAAGAAGAAGACATTGACCACCTGGTGAAGCTGCATCGTCAGAAGCTAGCCAGAAGCAGCATGAGAAGTGGTTCCTCCATGGTAAGTTCTGTCGGTTCTGTGGCTGTGGACATGTTGGGGCGCCAGCTAAGATGGAACTACTTCCCTGGAGCAGAGTCAGGATGTGGGGAAGTTCTGGTTATTCTTTCTGGGTAAGCGAGATGCAGTTGTTTGCTCCTTTTCTCAAGTTAGACCATAGTTGCTTAGTGTGCAGTTAGGCAACTTTCTCAGTCTCTGCCCTGGAAATTCTTATTTCAGGTAGTTAGGGCTAGAGATGTTCATCACAGCTTTGTGAACAGTAACCCATAACTTCTACCCTTAAAAGGTACCCAGGCCTCAAAGTGAGAAAGATCAGGTGTTCTCATCAGAGCACACCCCAAGTCTCACATTCAAGGGCAGTGAACGCCATGAGAAGGGTCTTGGCAGGGTTACCTAGCATCAGGATATGGTTAAGGGAAAACTATACCAATCAGAATCATAACGTTAAAGGGACATTTAAGAATCAGGGCCTAGTTCTGCCATTAAGTATGAAGATTGATGTTTAGGGGAAACAGAGTCAGAAAGCAGGGTGAATAGATGATCACACTCACACACAGGAAGAGATCGGTAGGCTTACAGAGTTGATTATTAGCTGAGAGGAACGTAGCTTTTCACCTCTGGTGGGGTTTTCCCTCCAAATCTGACAGTCACTTTTCTCTATAGGCCTTGAGAGGGATAAGGTGGAGAAAAGAAACCCACAGATAATTAACACCCCTTGTTTTAATTGGTAACTGATCTCTTCTAACCAACATCGTAACATAGATAGTATACACCAAAATCAGACTCAGCTGCACGCTGCTTCTACTCCTTGCCCACCTTCTGGGGCAGTTGAAATTTAACAATAAAAATGTATAAAAAGAGAATAAGAAGAACAGCTCAGAGTCCAGGTGAGCTGATTGATAAACCTGAGCACTTGTAAGCAGTTATGAGTGTGCTGTTAGCTGTCTCTTATATTCTGGGTACAAGACCATTGGCAGTACTGGTTAGTTTCAGGGGCTTTTGTTTTGTTTAGTGACTATGACTTTCTCATGAGTGAAAACGTGAGCAATGTGGCAGGGAGAGCGTGCCTTCACCAGATGTTTATGGGTGCTTTATCTTGTTTATTTCTTCCAGTTTTATTGAGATATAACTGACATACATCACTGTGTAAGGTGTACTGCATAATGATTTGACTTACATACATTTTGAAATGGTTACCACAATAAGTTTGGGAACATCCATCATCTTATATAGATACAAAATTAAAGAAATAGAGTTTTTTCCTCATGATGAGAACTCTTAGTATTTGCTCTCTTAACCACTTTAATATATATAACACACAGCAGTGTTAATTATACTGTGTGTGTGTATCATGTTGTGTATTATATCCCAAGCACTTATTTATCTTATAACTGGGAGTTTGTACCTTTTGACCACTTTCATATAATTCCTCCTCCCCAGACCCCTTGCCTCTTATAACAACAAATCTATGAGTTTTGTTTGTGTTTGAAGTATAATTGACCTATAACACTATGTTAGTTCCTGTTATACAACATAATGATTTTTATAAATTTAAAAATGCTCACCATGATAAGTCTAGTTACCACCTGTTATGTGGGTGCTTTATCTTCAGAGTACGATTGGCAGCATGATGAGCATCTATAGTGAAGCTGGTGATTTCGGGAACATCTTTGTGACTGGAAAGATTGCCTTTTCTCTGAAGTACGAGCAGCAAACACAGGCTCTGGTCATTCACGTGAAGGAGTGCCAACAGTTGGCCTATGCTGATGAAGCCAAGAAGCGCTCAAATCCGTGAGTGCTTCTGGACCCTGCTCAGTGCTTGGAGATGATCAGACCCCAACATCTCTCTGGGCACCCTTAAACCAAAGCTCTCACTTCCTGGGCAGACAGGGAGGTGTGATTGAGAGTGGTTAGGGGAGATGTGGGGAAAGGGCCAGGATTAGGAAAATCCAAGAATGGTGTGTAGAGGAGGGCTTGATGTGATATTTTCATTTCATCATGGCATATGTGTATGGAGGGCAGGAAAGTGAGAAGCAGGTTTCCAAAAAGACAGCCAATGACTCAGTATTCTCCTTGGCTTCTAGATACGTGAAGGCTTATCTTCTGCCAGACAAATCCCGCCAAGGAAAAAGAAAAACCAGCATCAAGCAGGACACTATTAATCCGTTATATGATGAGATCCTCAGAGTAAGTATCTAGAGTCTGAGAGGATAGGAGAGCTTGTTCTGTCTTGTGTGCTGAGCTATAGCAACTCCTCTACTATATGGCTGGTCAACATGGTTTTCAGTGGCCATGTCTGTGTTTGAGGATACACTGTGGGCATCTGTTCACATCCTGACCTCTCAGCAAACAAAGCTGGTTTGATTTTCTTGGATTCTGGTGAAGTTGGAAGGCCGCGTGGTCGCAAATCTCATTTTAAGGGGTCATTTGTGATCAGGAGTCTCCCTGGCAGTTCTTTTGCATATTCCAGTGTCCTCTCACTCACTGAAGGAAAAATTTGTATCCCAGGTTCTCCCCTGGAGTATGGTAGGTTTTTGTGAAATGGGATAAGTAAAGGCTTTGAGGGATGAAGCTCAAAGTGCTTAGGGACTAAAGTGATTTGACCAGGACTGTGGACTTTCAGTATGCTTGCTCAAATTTTGGAATAATCTTTTTCTGAGGAATTACTGTGAACTAATCATCTTGGGTGTCTCCTTTCCTTTCACAGTATGAAATCCCAGAATCTCTCTTGGCCCAGAGGACTTTGCAATTCTCGGTGTGGCATCACGGTCGTTTTGGCAGAAACACTTTTCTTGGAGAGGCAGAGGTCCAGATGGATTCCTGGAAGCTTGATAAGAAACTGGATCATTGTCTCCCTTTACATGGAAAGGTAGGCTGCTTTAACAACTCCTTACAGAGTTTGCATCTGAGGTAGAATTATCTGCAGAGACTTGTGCAGAACAGTTTTGATTGTAGTTGTGGAGTTCTTGCGCCCCCTGCTGGCGCTTCCTAGTTTAACAGTAATTTCAGTGCTCTTGGATGGCAAGTGTCAGTAATCTCTTCTGTTACAAGCCAGGTGAACGAAGAAGCCGTGGTTCCCCTTTGAAGTCTTTCGTATATATGTGTGTTAAGCTTTGCTTCCTAATACTCCAGAGTCTGGGTGTATCCTAACATCCTGACTTGTGCCTTTTCTCCAAGCTAACCTTTTGGATGTATCCTAATCTGTGCTGGTTTCCCAAACTACCCTTTTCACTACAGAAATGGGAAGTAAACCAATTCATGGAGCTCCACTTCCCATGCTCTTTGTCACACAAGCCAAGGGAAGTATTACTTTGGAGATGGAATCCCAGGGGAGAGTGTAGCAGAGTGTATAATATTACCTGGGATCTGAGTGTGGACCTGGATTTGAATCCAGACACTGTGATTTGACAGCTAGGTAAATTACCTAACTTAAAAACTAACTTAGGTAAGTCACCTAAATTCTGTGGGCCTTAGTTTGTTCATCTATAAAGTGGAAATGATAATAATATTCACTTCTGCAGGATCGTAGACAGAGTACCAATCAGTGCCTGGCACATAAAAGATCAGTAGGTTACTGTCATTCTGGTTAAGATGAAATTGCTAAAACAGAGTTAGGACTTCTTGATTATCAGAACTTTTTAGTGGCAAGATTCTTCTGTAAAACTTTTTAAAATTAGCATTTTCAATGCTAAAAATAGTTCATGGTAGATAGAATAACTTGGGAAAGATAGAAGTAGTAGTAGTGACTGGTTCTAAAATAAGAAACTGAGGTGGGAGGGTGATTTAGTTTTCTCTATATGCCTTTTTATAACATTTGAAAATTTTACCATGTCTACATATATTGCTTATCAAGAACATTAAGAATAAAAGGATTTATGTGTATGTGGTTCAAAATTAAAACAATATCCGTTCCGTTCAGGCATTCAGTCGTGTCCAGCTCTTTGCAACCCAGGCCCCACAGCACGCCAGGCCTCCCTGTCCATCGCCAGCTCCCAGAGTTCATCCAAACCCATGTCCATCGAGTCAGTGATGCCATCCAACCATCTCATCCTCTGTCGTCCTCTTTTCCTCCTGCCCCCAATCCCTCCCAGCATCAGGGTCTTTTCCAATGAGTCAGCTCTTTGCATCAGGTGGCCAAAGTATTGGAGTTTCAGCTTCAACATCAGTCCCTTCAGTGAACACCCAGGACTGATCTCCTTTAGGATGAACTGATTGGATCTCCTTGCAGTCCAAGGGACTCTCAAGAGTCTTCTCCAACACCACAGTTCAAAAGCATCAATCCTTCGGCACTCAGCTTTCTTTATAGTCCAACTCTCACATCCATACATGACCACTGGAAAAACCATAGCCTTGACTAGACGGACCTTTGTTGACAAAGTAATGTCTCTGCTTTTCAATATTCTGTCTAGGTTGGTCATAACTTTCCTTCCAAGGAGTAAGGGTCTTTTAATTTCATGGCTGCAATCACTGTCTGCAGTGATTTTGGAGCCCCCCAAAATAAAGTCAGCCACTGTTTTCCACTGTTTTTCCATCTATTTCCCATGAAGTGATGGGACCGGATGCCATGATCTTCGTCTTCTGAATGTTGAACTTTAGGCCAACTTTTTTCACTCTCCACTTTCACTTTCATCAAGAGGCTCTTTAGTTCTTCTTCACTTTTTGCCATAAGGGTGGTGTCATCTGCATATCTGAGGTTATTGATATTTCTCCCGGCAATCTTGATTCCAGCTTGTGCTTCCTCCAGCCCAGCATTTCTCATGATGTTCTCTGCATATAAGTTAAATAAGTAGGGCGACAATATGCAGCCTTGATGTACTCCTTTTCCTATTTGGAACCAGTCTTTTGTTCCATGTCCAGTCTAACTGTTGCTTCCTGACCTGCATACAGATTTCTCAAGAGGCAGGTCAGATGGTCTGGTATTCCCATCTCTTTCAGAATTTTCCACAGTTTATTGTGATCCACACAGTCAAAGACTGGCATAGTCAATAAAGCAGAAACAGATGTTTTTCTGGAACTCTCTTGCTTTTTCCACGATCCAGCGGATGTTGGCAATTTGATCTCTGGTTCCTCTGCCTTTTCTAAAACCAGCTTGAACATCTGGGAGTTCACGGTTCATGTATTGCTGAAGCCTGGCTTGGAGAATTTTGAGCATTACTTTCCTAGCATGTGAGATGAGTGCAATTGTGTGGTAGTTGGATCATTCTTTGGCATTGCCTTTCTTTGGGATTGGGATGAAAGCTGACCTTTTCCAGTCCTGTGGCCACTGCTGAGTTTTCCAAATTTGCTGGCATGTTGAGTGCAGTACTTTCACAGCATCATCCTTCAGGATTTGAAATAGCTCAACTGGAATGCCACCACCTCCACTAGCTTTGTTCGTAGTGTGGCTTTCTAAGGCCCACTTGACTTCACATTCCAGGATGTCTGGCTCTAGGCGAGTGATCACACCATCGTGATTATCTGGGTCATGAAGATCTTTTTCGTACAGTTCTTCTGTGTATTCTTGCCACCTCTTCTTAATATCTTCTGCTTCTGTTAGGTCCATACCATTTCTGTCCTTTATTGAGCCCATCTTTGCATGAAATGTTCCCTTTGTATCTCTGATTTTCTTGAAGAGATCTCTAGTCTTTCCCATTCTGTTGTTTTCCTCTATTTCTTTGCATTGATCGCTGATTTCTTATCTCTCCTTGCTATTCTTTGAAACTCTGCATTCAAATGGGTATATCTTTCCTTTTCTCCTTTGCTTTTTTTTTTTAACTGATTTTATTTTTTTTAATTTTAATTTTTACTTTATTTTGCTTTACATTACTGTATTGGTTTGGCCATACATTGACATGAATCCGCCATGGGTGTACATGAGTTCCCAATCCTGAACCCCCCTCCCCCCTCCCACCCCATATCATCTCTCTGGATCATCCCCGTGCAACAGCCCCAAGCATCCTGTATCCTGTATCAAATCTAGACTGGCGATTCATTTCTTACATGATAGTATACATGTTTCAATGCCATTCTCCCAAATCATCCCACCCTCTCCCTCTCCCACAGAGTCTAAAAGTCCGTTCTATACATCTGTGTCTCTTTTGCTGTCTCGCATACGGGGTTATCATTACCATCTTTCTAAATTCCATATATATGTGTTAGTATACTGTATTGGTGTTTTTCTTTCTGGCTTACTTCACTCTGTATAATAGGCTCCAGTTTCATCCACCTCATTAGAACTGATTCAAATGTATTCTTTTTAATGGCTGAGTAATACCCCATTGTGTATATGTACCACAGCTTTCTTATCCATTCATCTGCTGGTGGACATCTAGGTTGTTTCCATGTCCTGGCTATTGTAAACAGTGCTGCCCAGAATACTGGAAATAAAAGCAAAAACAAATGGGATCTAATTAAAATTAAAAGCTTCTGCACAACAAAGGAAACTATAAGCAAGGTGAAAAGACAACCTTCTGAATGGGAGAAAATAATAGCAAATGAAGCAACTGATAAATAACTAATCTCAAAAATATACAAGCAACTTATGCAGCTGAAGTCCAGAAAAATAAATGACCCAATCAAAAAATGGGCCAAAGAACTAAATAGACATTTCTCCAAAGAAGACATACAGATGGCTAACAAACACATGAAAAGATGCTCAACTTCACTCATTATCAGAGAAATGCAAATCAAAACCACAATGAGGTACCATTTCACACCAGTCAGAATGGCTGCGATCCAAAAGTCTACAAGCAATAAATGCTGGAGAGGGTGTGGAGAAAAGGGAACCCTCTTCCACTGTTGGTGGGAATGCAAACTAGTACAGCCACTATGGAGAACAGTGTGGAGATTCCTTAAAAAATTGCAAATAGAACTGCCTTATGACCCAGGAATCCCACTGCTGGGCATACACACTGAGGAAACCAGAATTGAAAGAGACACGTGTACCCCAATGTTCTCCTCTGCTTTTCACTTCTCTACTTTTCACAGCTATTTGTAAGGCCTCTTCAGACAGCCATTTTGGTTTTTTGCATTTCTTTCCCATGAAGATGGTCTTGATTCCTGTCTCCTGTACAATGTCATGAACCTCCGTCCATAGTTCATCAGGCACTCTGTTTATCAGATCTAATCCCTTAAATCTATTTCTCACTTGCACTGTATAGTTATAAGGGATTTGATTTAGGTCATACCTGAATGGTCTAGTGGTTTTCTCCACTTTCTTCAATTTCAGTCTGAATTTGGCAATAAGGAGTTCATGATCTGAGCCACAGTCAGCTCCCGGTCTTGTTTTTGCTGACTGTATAGAGCTTCTCCATCTTTGGCTGCAGAGAATATAATCAATCTGATTTTGGTGTTGACCATCTGGTGATGTCCATGTGTAGAGTGTTCTCTTGTGTTGTTGGAAGAGGGTGTTTGGTATGACCAGTGCATTCTCTTGGCAGAAGTCTATGAGCCTTTGCCCTGCTTCATTCTGTACTCCAAGGCCAAATTTGCCTGTTACTCCAGGTGTTTCTTGACTTCCTACTTTTGCATTCCAGTCCCTTATAATGAAAAGGACATCTTTTTTGGGTGTTGGTTCTAGAAGGTCTTTTAGGTCTTCATAGAACTGTTCAACTTCAGCTTCTTCAGCGTTACTGGTTGGGGCATAGACTTGGATTACCGTGATATTGAATGGTTTGCCTTTGAAACAGAGATCATTCTGTTGTTTTTGAGATTGCAGAAAACATAGAAGTATATAAAAAGAAAAGTAGGTTAGCACTGTTATCAACTACTTGAATATCTTTATAGAAATTTTGTATTAAGCAGCACAGATATATAAATATGGATTTCATTTTTTTCCTTTTTACACAAATGAGCTCTTCTCATTGTGTGTATGTATATCTTGATTCTTTTCATTTAACACTTTGTCATTTATCATGGACATTTTTCTGTGCCATCGCTACAGGTTTATCTCATTTTAATTGCTGGATAGTATTCTTCATGTGGGCTTCCCTGGTGACTCAGATGGTAAAGAATGTGCCTGCTGTGCAGGGTACCTGGTTTCAATCCCTGGGTCCAGAAGATCCCCTGGAGAAGGGAATGGCTACCTACTCCAGTATTCTTGCCTGGAGAATCCCAGGAACAGATGAGCCTGGTGGGCTACAGTCCATGGGGTTGTAAAGAGTTGGACACAACTGAGTGACTAAGGACACATAACACATTCTTCGTGTACCTGTATTATATTTACAGTTCCCTCACTGATGGGCATTTAATTTTTTTGCCTCTTTTTTCTCTGTTAAAACTATGGTATACTATATCTAGTCCTTCTTTTGTGAGTGTAACTGTAGGAGAAATTTCTGGTGGTGGAATTGCTGAGTCAAAGGAAATGAACATTCAATATTTTGAAACTATTGCCCTCCAAAAGTATAGTAACAACATTAAAAATCTCCCTTTAAGTACTAATAAAAATAGGAAAGCCAGTATAATAAAACTATAGCATATTATTAGAAATTCGAAATTTCTTAAGCATTTGGCATATAAGTCATTCTCTCAAGGGTCTACAGTTGATGCAGTTCTGATGGAAATGTCATTGCAAACCATCATGAACTACTGCCAACAAAGAATGCCTTCCGTCAAAAGAAAACCCTGCACTGAAATGGAACTGTTTGGTCTTTGAAATTATTTTGAGCCAGAATGAAAATATGCTCAAAATGAAACAAGTACACCAATTATGCACATTTCCAGCTAAGGTTAAACCCTAATTTTTAAGAGTCCACTGAAGCTCACAATCTAGAGACTAACAAATTGTATAGATATTTTATAAACAACAAAAAGACCACTCCAGTATTGCATACTTACTTTAACTGAAAACATTCTCCATTTTTTGTCTCTGATTTTTCTTTTTTTTCTTGCCCTAGTGATCCGTTTGCTCCCATTCAGTTTTCTCTTTCTGGCATCCACCTTCCTATCCTTCTATGTCCCTTTCATCCATTACACTGCCGTGCATTCTTGGTATATGGTACATTTTTCCAGACTGATGGGGATTATGCCTTCCTTGTATTGCTATACTTAAGAGCTGAGTCCCTATGTTAGAGGAGCCCCCATGAACACAGGCAGTGAAAGAGCACCTCTGATCTGCACCAGCTCATGCTCTTGATTCCAAGGCATAAGAAGCACAAGCATGCCAAGAGAGCCAGCAGAGTGAAACCATCCTGCTCCTCATGGCCACTTACTGCTCATCCCTGATACCCACTCATTCCTTCTTGCATTCTTTCAGGAAATATTTGTAGAGCACCTATATATGCCAGGTACATTGCTAAGTTTCAGGCATGCTAGGATGAACAATGATAAAAACACTTGATTCCTGTCTCCTGGCATTTAGATTCTAGTGGTAGAGAGAGTCATTAACCAAAAGTAACATAAAATTAAAATTGTGGCATCTTCAAATCTTAGTAACAGAGTTTCACCGAGCCCTCAAGTATCTGCAAGCTCTCTTTTATTTTTTTAATTTTTTTTCCACAAAGAATTCTTTTTATCTCTAGATACTCTCAGAGAAGAAAAAAATAATATGTAGAGGAATAAAAACAGTATTAAGAAGAGACTTCTTACAAGCAACACAAAATGCAAGAAAATAATGGAGAAATAATGTTTTAAGGATTAAATTATTATTATTTTTTTGGTAATGAATGCAAACTTTATTCTGCATTATTTGCTCATCTTATTATTTTCCCCTTTCCACGTTCTCTTAATGGAGAATTTAGAATTAAATTATTGATGATTGATTTATACTTGAAATATCAAAGTCAACACACATATATATGGAATTTAGAAAGATGGTAATGAAAACCCTGTATGCGAGACAGCAAAAGAGACACAGATGTATAAAACAGACTTTTGGACTCTGTGGGAGAGGGAGAGGGTGGGATGATTTGGGAGAATGGCATTGAAACATGTATACTATCATGTAAGAAATGAATCGCCAGTCTAGATTCGATACAGGATACAGGATGCTTGGGGCTGGTGCACTGGGATGACCCAGAGAGATGATATGGGGAGAGAGGTGGGAGGGGGGTTCAGGATTGGGAACACGTGTACACCCATGGCAGATTCATGTCAATGTATGGCAAAACCAATACAGTATTGTAAAATTTAAAAAAAAGTAGGAAAAAAATAACATTAATGATATTAACTATTACAATCCTCAAATTATTCAATAATTCCAATTAATTTAAAACTAAAAACTAGTATATGAAACAACTGCCTTCAGAGCATTTATGTGTTGACTTTGATATTTCAAGTATAAATCATCAGTAATTTAATGCAAGCTCTCTTTTAAAAAAAGACTTCTGATCTTTGAAAATCGTACAAGTGATACTTGCCTTTCTCTATATCTACAGTGTTTTTTTTAATGAGAGAGTAAAAAGTGAAAGCCCTTTTTCCTTTCTCCATTCTACTCCCCTCTTTAGAAGATACAAGTGTTAAGTTTGTCTGTATCTTTCTGGGTTTTTCTATGCAGTGGTAACATAGTGCTTAAAAGCATGGATTCGAGAGCCAGTCTGTCTGAATTTGAATCCTGGCTCTGCCAATTACTCTGTGACCTTGGGCAAGTTACTTAACTTCGCTGTTCCTCTGTTCTGTAATCTGTAAAGTGGGGGTAATTGTACTCATGTCATAGGGAGTATCTTGAGCATTAAACAAAATGATATACTTAAAATACTGTAACAATACCTGGCAGATATAGTAAGTACTGTATGAGTGATAATGATAATAATCATTATTAACATATATATATTCACATATACAAATAAGAATATGTTTTAATATAAGAGGGATACTTTTTCTGCATCTTGCTTTGTTGACTTAACAGTACATCTTGGATATCTTCCCCTGTTAGCGTGTAGGGAGTCACTGCACCCTTTTTGAGGCTCACATGCCATATGCCATATGAGGCATTAAAATCACTCATGTAACCTTTCGTATATTGATTGACATTTAGATTGTTTCCACTTTGGGGCTATCACTAACAATGTTGGTAACAAGATTCTTCATCATGCCGTTGGTCCCCTGTCATTTTGTATGGCAGCCTTGCTTGAAGACCTTCAAGGGTATTTGGAATCTAGTAACAGTATCCTCATAGTAGCAAAACAGTCAGCATCACAGAAGACTCTTTGTTAGTTCTTCTGCAGCTCCTTCTGAAGAAACTGCGTAGAATCCTGTGGCTTCCATGGCCTAGGGATCCAGGATGGTATTCATAAGGAGGAGGATACTTTTATGCTGTGAAGCTCTTCCTGAGGGTAATTTTAGAATCGCCTCTGTGAGAGAGATCTCAACAGTCTGAATAGCCCAGCCTGAGCTGTTGGCTTTCCCTGTGTTTCAGATCAGTGCTGAGTCCTCGACTAGCTTGCCAACACACAAAGGCGAGTTGGTGGTTTCACTGAAATATATCCCAGCCTCCAAACTCCCCATTGGAAGTGACCGGAAAAAGAGTAAGTTTTCTTTGGGGCCTTGGATTTAACTCTTAGTTTTCTGCACTTGATCTGTGCAAGGTTGGTACTGGCTAGTGGCTAGCACTATTGGAGAGACCAGATTATGATTCACGCTGGATTGTCTTCTAAGGAAGATTTCTGTAGTAAGGAAGCCATTTCTGTTTTTCAACCAGAAGGGAATGCCTTCAAGTTGAAATTGTGTTTTTGATGCCATTAAACTAACTTGGTCTTGGTCCAGCTCTGGAACGCTACTAAGAGGTCAGAACAGAACAGAAACTTCAGGACTGAGAGAAGGTGGTTGGAAAGGGTGGTGTATAAGTATAAGGGCCAGGAAGTTGAAGGCTGAGGAAGAATAAGTCAACACCAGGCACTGTACTAGTGCCTGTGTATATGTAAGTGAATAAGACATGATTTTTGCCCTCCCTTGCACAGCTTATTTTAGAAAGAATGACAGTCATCTGCTCAAAGAACACAGATACAAGAGTGATGAATTCTGTCTGGTTGTATTTGGGAGAGTTCTAGAGAGGAAGTAATGATGATATTTGACTTAAGACTTTATCAGGCAGAAAAGGAAGAGAGTGGGGTGAGAAGAGCAGTTTCTAAGAAGAGGAGATAGCAGGAGCAAAGGTTTGAAAAAAGCATGGTAAATGTGAGGTGGTGTGTGACTATGAGGCAGTTAACTTCTTAGTTAAGTGGGGCTGGAGTTCTCATATATAGATGTGGGAGTGGAGATGAAATTGTTGATGGGGTTGGAGCCTGGCTATAAAGGGCCATGGATGTAATGGTAAGAAGTTGAACTTGATGCTTTGGCAATGCAAGAAAATCAAGAAATTTAAAGAAAAATTTCTTAAAAATTTCCTTGCAGCAAGGTCTAATCTATAGGGTTTGGGGAAGTCAATGAGATTTCCAAAGAGGGTGTACAGGATGACTAGAGAAGAGAGGCAAGGAGAGAACCATGAGGAACAATTTAAAGTATGAAGATGGGGAGGAGAAGCCAGGGAGATAGACGCTTATCAGAAGAGAGCCATGCTGGAAGAGAGCTTGAAGAAGGGAGCAGGGTTGTCATCAGTATTGAAATACCACTGGCCTGTCAGGCCCAATGAGAAGACACAACTCCTCGGCATTAGATTACATTTTCAGTGGATCTCAGTGGAAGCAGAAGCCAGATTTCACTAGAAACTAGGCTGAGTGAATGAGGCAAAGAAGTAGAAGCGATGCCTGTGGACTCTATTTTCTAGGAAAATTGATGGTGAAAGAAAAGAGAACAGTGGAGGAAAGCTTGAAAAGGAGATAGGGTGAAGGGAAATATTCTTTCAAAAGAATTTTTTAAAAGCAGAAGTGAGATTAGCTTCTATTTAGACTGAAAGGAATGGAACTAGTAGAGAACGAGATATTAAAATGTGAGCTGGGGGTTGAAATTGATGATGCCTGATGAGTCTTGTTGCCATGGGGATGGCATCTAGAACAGAAGTGTAGGAGTTCCCTTTTTTCAGTCATTCAACAAATATCAGGCAACTTTATTTCTCTATGCCTCAATCTTCTCATGTGTAAAATGACGACAGTGACAGTCTATATCTCATATAATTGTTTTGAGGAATAAATGCTTAATGTAGAATATGGCACATAGCCAGTTTTCAGTAAGCCTTTATTGCTATTTTTGTTATGACTTGAGTGCCTGTTGCTCACTGTCAGGCACGGTGCTGGGTACTGCGAATACAAGGCAGGTGTGGTCCGCTTATCATGGAGCTGGCTGTCTTCAGGAACCAGGAAAGAAAGTGCTATGTAGATAAAGCTCGAGAGAAATGTGAAGGTGTCAGAACTCATTTGCTTTGGCTGATATCCCTTCCAGGTAAAGGTGGGGAAGGGGGAGAGCTCCAGGTGTGGATCAAAGAAGCCAAGAACCTGACAGCTGCCAAATTAGGAGGGACTTCAGACAGCTTTGTAAAAGGGTGAGTCCATGGACCAGCTCAAATTAACCGGTTTCAGGACATGAGCGCTCAGAGAGGAATCTAGCTAAACCTTTCTCTGTGGATATTATCCCTGTGTGTCCTGCCCCCTCCAGCAGCCAACTTTGCTCTTGAAATTATGTAATGGCCCAACCTCCACTACTGTGTTGGCACTGGTTGGGGCTCAGTTTGGACTGGGCTGCAGTGCTGATTTCCAAAAAGGAGAGTGGTGGACAGTTAGATCCAACTTTTCCTTTGTTGTAGATTTGTGCTCTTAATCCTGAATAAAAATCTGCATTCCTTGACTGTCAAGATGGGGACTCAGGACTTTGTTCCCCACAGTATTTAAGCAATGCCAGCTTTCCCCAAGTTACAGTTCACCCCCACTGCTTCGGTTCTCTAGCAAATATGAAATCATGTTTGGCAATGCCTATGCTTATTACAGTGCCAATACTTTGGCCACCTGATGTGAACAGCTAGCTCATTGGAAAAGACCTTGATGCTGGGAAAGATTGAAGGCAGGAGAAGAAGAGGGTGATAGAGGATGAGATGGTTAGATGGCATCACCAATTCAATGCAGATGAATTTGAGCGAACTCTGGGAGATAGTGAAGGACAGGGAAGCCTGGCATGCTGCAGTCCACGGGCTCACAGAGTCGGACATGACTTGGCAACTGAACAACAAGAATTGCTTATTTCTTTTTTTTTTTTTTTTTTTTTTACTAAAGAGGACTTTGCCCAATAGAGGTGGAACCAGATATTCAAAACCCTTTTTTGGTGGAGTATAGACAACAGTTCCTTAATAACGTTGTGTTAATTTTCTCTCCAGGTTAAAGGCATTGAATCAGGTGAATGATCTAGTGGAGGTGGTAGGAACTGTGCTTCCGCAGATTCAAAGGAGGGAATATGTGTTCTTGGATCCCAGTTTTGACTCACCTTCCTGGGCTAGGCCTGTGGGAGAGGAAAGGGGAATTTAGAGAGATGTTGCCAGCTTTGAGTAGGTTGTTGACTCCTCCACACTGTCTGCCAGATACCTCCTTCCCATGAGGAACAAGGCCAGTAAGCGTAAAACTCCTGTGGTGAAGAAGACCCTGAATCCCCACTATAACCATACATTTGTCTACAATGGTGTGAGGCTGGAAGATCTCCAACACATGTGCCTGGAACTGACTGTGTGGGACCGGGAGCCCCTGGCCAGCAATGACTTCCTGGGTGGGGTCAGGCTGAGTGTCGGCACAGGTGAGAGCTTCTCCCCTCACCCTCACTGTCTTCAGGGCCTCTTAGATATTTCACTCTGAACAGACCCATCCCTCTCCCTGCCTGGGCTTCCCTGGTGGCTCAGATAGTAAAGAATCTGCCCATAATGCAGGAGACACAAGTTCAGTTCCTGGGTTGGGAAGATCCCCTGGAGGAGGGCATGGCAACTCACTCCAATATTCTTGCCTGGAGAATCCCATGGACAGAGGAGCCTGGCGGGCTGCAGCCCACGGGGTCGGGAAGAGTCAGACACGACTGAGCGACTTTCGCTGCATAGCTGCTCCCTGCATAGCTCTCTATGTCAAGAGTTGTCTTCTTTCCTTTCAGTGAACATTCAGACAGGATTTACTGAGTGCCTACTATGTGCAGGGCTGGAGGGAGGCCAGGCTCATGCACTGTCAGGTGTACAGATAAACAGTACCCTGAATGCCCAGGAATGCCATCAGCTTCCCACCAAAAACATCCCCAAATGTCCCTATATCTGTACCTCTGATTTCCACCTTACATCCTGTTATATAAAAGAAGGGGCCCTTCCTAGCAAAGGCCAAGCTCTGTCCAAGTGTTCTAGATCACAACACCCTCACCTTCTCAATGACCGTTCTTCTGGAATCTCCTGTGTCTCCTGTCTAATCAGTTTTATTCTCTCTACCTCCCTGTTGGAGGTGAAAGTCGATATGCTCTGGTACTTCTAGTCTTAATAAACAGAAACAAACCTTCTCCTGAGCCCACGTCCCCCCTCTAATCTATGAAAAAGAGTCGTCCCCATGTCCTCATGTTTCCTTTAGTCTTTAGTCCACTGTGATCCCACTTCTGTCCCACCACTCCACTGAGCAACTGCTTGTGTCAAAATTTTGTTTTCATCATTCTAGAATTTTCACGGTATTTAACATAGCTGATCACTCCCTTTTTCTTGAAATAACTTAGCTTCTGTTGACACCACACTTTTATCTGGGGCATCCTCATCCTCTAGCCAAACTTGGAATATTGGTGGTTCTCAAGGCTTAGTCTTGAATACTCTTTTCTGTCGCTACAGTCTGCATTCCTGTGACTGTGAATATTACTTGTATATTGTTAATTCATACAAAGTATTTAACACAAAGCATCTAGAGTGATGTTCTTACAAATGTAAGCCGGTTCATGTCAGTCCCCTGCTTAAAACCCTTCAGGAGCTCCTACTGTACTTAGAAAACAACCCAAAGTTCTCACCATGCCAAGAGGCCCCTGTGTGATCTGGACCCTCTGTTCATTTCTTATCTGTCCTGTAACACTGCTTGCTCGCTGTGCTCTAAACATGCTGACTAGCTTTGTGTTCTCCAAATATACCAAGTTTCTCCCCACTTTATAACCTCTGCTATTAGTGTTCTCTCTGTCTGGAAGGGCTGCTTCCTTTCTATCCTTCAGCTCCTAACTCAAATATCTGCTTCTCAGAGGGGCCCAAAGACCGCTTCATCTAAGGGAGACCCTGATCTAGGCACTACAAATCACTCTGTTTATTCACTTTATGATGCTTATCTGACTCCTGTTGGTTTACTTCTGTATTTTCTATCTTCTCTATTCAAACATAAGCTGCCTGCAGGCACAACTTTTTCTGTGTTGTTCACACTGTACCTCCAGAGCCTGGAAGAGTACTTACTACACAGCAGCCACTTGATAAATGTTTCCTGAATGAATGAATGTACAAGAGAATAGAAATGAGACCCCATATGATCCAAACTTCAAGCCTGGAGTCTACAGCTAGAAAATAAAAGTGTTCAGCTCTCTTTCTTCCTTAGTCCCTCTCACCCTCTCTGTCTCCTTTCCTCCCTGCTTCCTTCCTCTCTCCCTCTTTCTTCCTCCCTTCCCTGCATTCCCCTCCTCTCCCTTTCCATCATAAGTCAACTTGGCAGTAACAGAATGGCCCTCGCTGTAATAGCCTTAGAATAAGAGGTCTCGAGCTACCGTGTGCCATTTGGAGCCCTATTTTATCAACTTTAAGTCTCTTGATGGAATCTCAGGAGCTGAGAAATATGGCAGTTCAGAGTCAACAGGGAACTGTTCCCAGAACACTGTCCCCATTAACCCATCTTCATAGCACACTGTCTTTTATGGGATGCAGCCCTTAATGCATAACCCATCTTCCCTGGCAGGCTGAGGAGTGGGATCTCTGTTCAGCCTCCTCTGGTGTTTTTCCTCAGGGATCAGTAACGGGGAAGTGGTGGACTGGATGGACTCAACTGGGGAAGAAGTGAGCCTGTGGCAGAAGATGCGACAGTACCCAGGGTCTTGGGCCGAAGGGACTCTGCAACTCCGTTCCTCAATGGCCAAGCAGAAGCTGGGCTTGTGAGCCCTGTCCTGCTCTGCAGGTCCATCCTTGTCCAGGGCAAGTCAGAGGAAGTGAAGAAACCAAGGGCGAAGATTTATAATGTGTGTGTGTGTGTGTGTGTGTGTGTGATGTGTGTGTGTGTATATAAATGTGTATTTCTACAGCTCTCATTATGCTAGAGTGATGTAGACTTCCCCTTTTTAAAGCAGGCTCAAGAATAAGGGTCTCTTCAAAATATTTTTATTTGTGCATTAACTACTATATATTTTCAGAATCCTTGATTCTTATATCTTTATGAGATTTCATTTATCTTTTAAAACAACTTGTTAATCACCTATCTTGCTATCTGGTTCCTCCTTCCACAGGAAGCCCTGGCTGCCTTTGGCACTTGTACTGGTCTATGTTTCAGGGTGTGCCTGGTCTGGGGCCAAGGCTCTGGGAAGCAGGGGTGGTTTACTAAAGACAGAAGAAGATTGGAGAGAGGTGACTGGGTCCCTTCTTTCTTCTCCACTTTATGCTTTTCACTCCATTTCTACCTTGACACATTTCTGAAACTTAGCTTTTAACTCTTGTTTGGAGCAGTTTCCGCCTTGCTTGAGTCTAAAAGTTTTCCTGGAAATGCTAAGAAGATGTCTAAGTTGCTTCCAGTTCTGAACACCTTCCCTAGACCTCTGCAGGACCCTTATAATAGAGTTGCTTTAGAAGAGCACTTTAGTTAGATAATGGCCTTTGGACTAGGTCACAGGCATGCCCAGTACAGGCTTCTCAGTGGTCCCAGAGGACCAGCAATGGAGCATGTCTCAGCCCGTGCTGATTCTTTGCATTTTAAACTGATATAGCAGTCGTTAGAAAGCTCCTAATGAAAGAAAAGCCATTTTTGCTCTCACATACCACATCTTTTGTAGCGTTTGTGTCCGCCATGTGTTACAATATACACACTTTGACTGTGTGGATCACAGCAAACTGGAAAATTCTGAAAGAGATGGGAATACCAGACCACCTGACCTGCCTCTTGAGAAATCTGTATGCAGGTCAAGAAGCAACAGTTAGAACTAGACATGCAACAACAGACTGGTTCCAAATTTGGAAAGGAGTATGTCAAGGCTGTATATTGTCACCCTGCTTATTTAACATTTATGTAGAGTACATCATGAGAAATGCTGGGTTGGAAGAAGCACAAGCTGGAATCAAGATTGCCAGGAGAAATATCAATAACCTCAGATATGCAGATGACACCACCCTTATGGCAGAAAGCAAAGAACTAAAGAGCCTCTGGATGAAAGTGAAAGAGGAGAGTGATAAAAGTTGGCTTAAAACTCAACATTCGGAAAACTAAGCTCGTGGAATCTGGTCCCATCACTTCATGGCAAATTGATGGTGAAACAATGGAAACAGTGACAAACTTTATATTTTGGGGCTCCAAAATCACTGCAGATGGTGGCTGCAGCCATGAAATTAAAAGATGCTTGCTCTTTGGAAGAAAAGTTATGACCAACTTAGATAGCATATTAAGAAGCAGAGACATTACTTTGCTGACAAAGTTCTATATAGTCAGAGCTATGGCTTTTCCAGTAGTCATGTATGGATGTGAGAGTTGGACTGTAAAGAAAGCTGAGCACTGAAGAATTGATGCTTTTGAACTGTGGTGTTGGAGGAGACTCTTGAGACTCCCTAGGACTGCAAGGACATCAACCAATCCATCCTAAAGGAAATCAGTCCTGAATATTCATTGGAAGGACTGATGCTGAAGCTACAATACTTTGGCCACCTGATGTGAAGAAAAGACTCATTGGAAAAGACCCTGATGCTGGGAAAGATTGAAGGCAGGAGGAGAAGGGGATGACAGAGGATGAGATGGCTGGATGGCATCACCGACTCAATGAACATGAGTTTGCACAAGCTCCAGGAGTTAGTGATGGAGAGGGAAGCCTGGCATGCTGCAGTCCATGGTGTTGCAAAGAGTCGGACACGACTGAGCAACTGAACTGAACTGTTATATCAGCCTGAATAGCCAGCTATGGTCTAAACCAGCCAGTGTTTTCTCTGGGCTGGGTGCTGTTAGTGTCCAAGAGAGTGTGTTCAGAGAACACAGCTTTTCTGACCTCCTCCTTGAAGTGGTTTCAGTTCTTATTTTTTTCCTCTTGTTTCCCAAAGTTGACCTAGATGTAACCTGGGTGTGGTGGGTTGAAACCTTCCTAAGAAGGGTCTGTTGACCTAAGGTTCATTTTCTGAAACGCACTGTCCCAAACTGACCTTTTGATTCTCACCATTTTCCCTTCCCAAAGTCATCTGTAAAGCGAATCTATGTCGGAGAAGAAGTTCCTTTCAGTAGAGTCAGCTGCCAGCTGCCTGTCCTGTGAGGCTGCGGGATCGAGGGTGGACACTGTGGTTTCTGTTGTATGTGTGAAGTGAACAAAATCGTATTTGGTGTGGATTAATATTGCACTGGAAAGCATAATGGGATCCTGGACTGTCACTTGCTCCTTTGTTCTCCATCCCCCCTGAAATGTCCGTGTGCTTCAATAAATCTTTCTTCCTTGTCAAGTGTTTGCATTCCCTAGTTCTCTAGACACTTTTGTCTCTGATGTCCCGACTTTGTTGTTGCTTTTCACATGGTTTGAAGGATAAGAACCAAAGTGACAAATGCCCTTCCCTAAGCATCATTTGCCGACTCAAAGAAAAGTTCCCTCTCCTCACATTACTGCCTGATGCCTCCCCTGAGGTCTGATGCATTGGTCTGTATGTTTGGTAGATAGGGAGAGAATGAGAAGCCACCTGAGAAGTGCCAATGCTTGCCTTTCTCTAAAGCATCAAAGGAACTCCTCCTTTAGTCTTGCAGCCACCCCCACCCCATCTCTGCAGCTTCAGGAAGGAGAGAAAAGTACACAGGGGAGGAAAGACATCCTCTGCTGTTTCTTTCTGGATCTTTTACTTTCTCTAGGAGGGAGGGCCTTTTCTATCACTCCTACTTCCACTATTTAGTTTTGAGAGATAAAGAACCCAAATGCCTAGTGACCCATCTCAAAAATAAAGGTCTGGGTTTCCAGGTAAAGCCCAAGTGATTCTTGATCTCTTGTGCAAAAGGGCATGAAAATATATTGAATGCCTCTTGGATACAAAGCTTTCTGCTAGGCATATGTTATTTCCCTAATTTCTCCAAGTCCTTATTGAAAGATTGCTGTTATGAGCTGTGAACCAAGCTACAGTTTTTGGCCTGTGGAGGAGAGGAATTTGATCCAGGGCCAGTGATGTGGCTTGATTGCTCAGAGATTTTTGTGTAATAAAAGTTTTATTAACGTATAAAAGAGATAGAGAAAGCTTCTGACATAGACATCAGAAGGGGACAGAAAGAGTGTCCCCTTGCTAGTTTTTTAACAAGGAGTTATATACTTATTAAAGTGAAAGTGAAGTCGCTCAGTTGTGTCTGACTGTTAGTGACCCCATGGACTGCAGCCTACCAGGCTCCTCCATCCATGGGATTTTCCAGGCAAGAGTACTGGAGTGGGGTGCCATTGCTATATACCTATTAGCAAGCTGCAAAACTGAGAGAGTTGCACCAGGCCCCTCACCCACAACATGCATTTTGAGATAGCATTGACACAAGGTGAGTCATCCATGACCATAAAACAGTTGACAGGAATCTTGAAGAAAGGCAGTTCAGTCACTCAGTAGTGTCTGACTCTTTGCAACCCCATGGATTGCAGCACGCCAGGCTTCCCTGTCCATCACCAACTCCCAGAGCTTGCTCAAACTCCTGTCGAGTCAGTGATGCGATCCAGCCATCTCATCCTCTGTTGTTCCCTTCTCCTCCTGCCTTCAAACTTTCCCAGCATCAGGGTCTTTTCCAATGAGTCTGTTCTTCACGTCAGGTGGCCAAAGTATTGGAACTTCAGCTTCAGTCCTTCCGATGAATATTCAGGACTGATTTCCTTTAGTATTGACTGGTTGGATCTCCTTGCAGTCCTAGGGAGTCTCAAGAGTCTTCTCCAACACCACAGTTCAAAAGCATCAATTGACTGATGCTCAGCCTTGTTTATGGTTCAACTCTCACATCCATACATGATTACTAGAAAAACCATAGCTTGACTGGATTTCCAAGCAAATACATAGTTCATTAACATAGCTTAAGGAACACATTTCCATGAGAAAATGCATTGGCTAGCTCAAGGTTTGAGATAAAGTTAAGTTCAAGCGGAACCAGGTGTCACCATGACAACACATTAATAAATAAATTTTGAAAAGAAAAAAAGCTTTGCCACTTCTAGTTTTATTTCCTCCTGCCACTTGGGGACCTCTGGCCTCCCTACTGAGGCTGTTAAGACTCATTATGAAGTAGGAAAACTTTCCTTTGCACAGGTGAGGAAAGTCAGCCCACTCTCAGGCAGTAGAGTGGGGATGTGAATCAAGGTCTGACTCTGCTGGAACATGCTGCCTCCTGTGAAGATGATATGCTTGTCAGGGGCCAAGATTTGAAGGAAGGGATGGCTCTTCTGAAATAAAGAAAGGAGTTTTGCTCACAAGGCCGAACAATCAGAATGGTTTGATGTTAACTAGTCAGCAGACTGACGGAATTGTGAGTGTGTGTGTGAGTGTGTGTGAGTGAGTGTGTGTGAGTGTGTGTGTGAGAGTGTGTGTGAGTGAGTGTGAGTGTGTGTGTGTGTGTGTGTGTGTGTAGGGCCTAGAGGGTTGGGTCTAGTAAGCCCTTTGGGTCTGGCTGGCAATCTGACTCCACTGTGTCTCCTCCTATTTTAAGGAGTTAGAATTTCCTGACTAATACTCCAAAGGAAGTAGCAGTAAAATCTGACTGAAAGCAAGCAAGATTAATTTGTCTTGATTACACAATAAAGTGAAACAAAACAAAAGCTCCTGATTTTTTTAAGCTAGAGGAGCATTTATATAGAGAGTCAGGCCCAGGTGGGAACTCTGCTTGAGAGGCTGTAGGCCTCCTTGGGTTTTCACTCGGGCCTTTGACCCTCTGGCGTGCCCTGACTTGCCACGTGGAGCATGAGTGAGAAAGACAAGGAAGGCATTCATTTTACCCGATGTGTGACCTTTGCCTTTCGAGCCACAGACCCTGTCTGACCGGAGATTTCCCACATTGACTCACTATATTTTGCTTTCTGCCCATAACTTGCTTCCTGCCTTTCAGAGCTCCTGTATTTCCCAAGAGGGAAAAGGGACCTTTGTGCTCCAAGTTTGATCATTTACTATTTGTCCAATTCTACCCAGAAGCTGCCTTTTAATTTTTCATTTTTAAAGTGATTTTTACTAATTGGCCCAGTAGAATAGATTCTCTATGACTCACCACTGCACCCATAGGTCCTGGACAGTCGATTTCCATTCCATCATTCTGCTTGAGACTCAGTTTTCTTGGGTCGGGAGCTTTTCTTTTTCCTCTTGAGTTTTCCATCTGAGTGGAATTACAAAAGATGAAAACTTCTCCTTGCTTAGTTTTCAGCTGTCTTTAAATGAAAAGTTGAAAGAGAAGCAGAAACAGTATAGCATCCCGTTTAGGAACAATGGCTCTGGAGCTAGGCCATTTTGGTTTAAATCCTGACTGCCACTTGTGAGCTCAGTGATGTTTGGCAAGTTTCCTGACCTCTCTGTGCTTCCACATCTGAGCTGTGTGATCTTAGGCAAGTTGCCTAACCTCTCTGTGATTCCACATCTCAGCTGCGTGACCTTAGGCAAGTTGCCTAACATCTCTGTGCTTCCACTTCTGAGCTGTATGATTTTAGGCAAGCTGCTTATCCCCTCTGTGCTTCCATTTTTGAACTGTGTTATCTTAGGCATGTTGTCTGACCTCTCTAGGCTTCCACATCTGAGCTGTGTGATCTTAGGCAAGTTGCCTGACCTCTCTGTGCTTTCATTTACGAGTTGTGTGATCGTAGACAAGTTGCCTGACCTCTCTGTGTGTCTACTTCTTAGCTGTGTGATCTGATGCAAGTTGCTAACATCTCTGTGCTTCCATGTCTGAGCTGTGTGATTTTAGACAGGTTGCCTGACCACTGTGTGCTTCCACATCTGAGCTGTATGATCTTACACAAGTTGCCTGACTTCTCTGTGCTTCCACTTTTGCATTGTGTAATGATAGGCAAGTTTCCTGACCACTCTGTGCTTAACTTCTGAGATGTGTGATTTAAATTAAGTTGCCTCACCTATCTGTGCTTCCACAACTCAGCTGTGCAATCTTAGGCAAGTTGCCTAACCTCCCTGTGCTTCCATATGTGAGCTGTTTCATCTTAGGCATCTTGCTTTACCTCTCTGTGCTTCCATATGTGAGCCTTATGATCGTAGGCAAGTTGTCAGACATCTCTGTGTTCCAAATATGAGCTGTGTGATCTTAGGCAAGTTGCCTAACCTCTCTGTGCTTCCACATCTGAGCTATGTGATCTGTGGCAAGTTGCATAACCTACCTGGGCTTCCACTTAAACGCTGTGTGATCTTAGGCAAGTTGCCTAACCTCTTTGTGCTTCCATATCTAAGCTGTGTGACCTTAGGCAAGTTGCCTAAATCTCTTCTTCCATATCTCAGCTGTGTGGTTTTATGCAAGCTGCTTAACCCATCTGTGTTTCCACTTAAGAGCTGTGTGATTTTAGGCATGTTGCCTGACCTCTCTGGGCTTTTACATATGAGCTGTGTCATCTTAGGCAATTTCCCTGACTTCTCTGTGCTTAACTTCTCAGCTGTGTGATTTTAGGGGAGTTGCTTAACCTCTTTGTGCTTCTACTTCTGAGCTGTGTTATCTTAGACAAGTTGCTTGACCACTCTGTGCTTCCATATCTCAGCAATATGATCTTAGGTAAGTTGTGTAACCTCTCTGTGATGCCATAGGTAAGCTGTGTGATCTTAGGCAAGTTGCCTGAACTCTCTGATCTTCCACTTGTGATCTTAGGCAAGTTGCCTGACCTCTCTGTGCTTCCACTTTTGAGCTGTTTGGTCTTAGCAAGTAGCCTGACATCTCTGTGCTTGCACTTCTGAGCTGTGTAATCTTAGGCAAGTTGCCTGACCTGTCTGTGCTTCCACTTATGAGCTGGGTGATGTTAGGCAAGTTGCCTAACTTCTCTGTGCTTCCACTTCAAAGCTCTGTACTTAGGCGAGTTGCCTGACCTCTCTGCTGCCACTTCTGAGCTATGTGTTCCAAGGTAAGTTGCCTGACCTCTCTGTGCTGCCACTTGTAAGCTGTGTAATATTAGGCAAGTTGAGGGACCTCTTGTGCTCCATATCTGAGCTGTGTTCAGTTCAGTTCAGTCGCTCAGTCCTGTTCCACCCTTTGAGACCTGTGGGCTGCAGCACGCCAGGCTTCCCTATCCATCATCAACTCCTGGAGCTTGCTCAAACTCATGTCCATCGAGTCAGTGATACCATCCAGCCATCTCATCCTCTGTCATCCCTTTCTCCTCCTGCCTTCAAACTTTCCCAGCATCAGGGTCTTTTCCAATGAATCAGTTCTTCGCATCAGGTGGCCTAAGTATTGGACCTTCAGCTTCAACATCAGTCTTTCCAATGCATATTCAGAACTGATTTCCTTTAGGATGGACTGGTTGGATCTCCTTGCAGTCCAAGGGAGTCTCAAGAGTATTCTCCAACACCACAGTTCAAAAGCATCAGTTCTTCAGTGCTCATGATCCAACTCTCACATCCAAACATGACTACTGGAAAAACCATAGTTTTGACTAGATGGAACTTTGTCAGCAAAGTAATGTCTCTCCTTTTTAATAAGCTGTTTAGCTTTGTCATAGTTTTTCCTCCAGAGAACATATACACAATGGAGTATTAGCCATTAAAAAGAATACATTTGAGTCAGTTCTAATGAGGTGGATGAAACTGGAGCCAATTATACAGAGTGAAGTAAGCCAGAAAGAAAAACACCAATACAGTATACATATATATGCATATATATGGAATTTAGAAAGATGGTAACGATAACCCTGTATGTGAGACAGCAAAAGAGACACAGATGTTTGGACTCTGTGGGAGAGAGAGGGTGGGATGATTTGGGAGAATGGCATTGAAACATGCATAGTATCATATAAGAAACGAATTGCTAGTCTAGGTTTGATGCAGGATATAGGATGCTTGGGGCTGGTGCACTGGGATGACCCAGAGGGATGGTACCTGGAGGCAGGCGGGAAGGGGGTTCAGGATGCGGAACACGTGTACACCCGTGGTGGATTTATGTTGATGTATGGCAAAACCAATACAATATTGTAAAGTAATTAGCCTCCAATTAAATAAATTTAAATTAAAAAATAAAGATATCAGAGGGAAAAAAAAAACCAAAGAGCAAGCGTGTTTTAATTTCATGGATGCAGTCACCATCTGCAGTGATTTTGGAGCCCAAGAAAATAAAGTCTGTCACGGTTTCCATTGTTTCCCCATCTATTTGCCATGAAGTGATGGGACCGGATGCCATGATCTTAGTTTTCTGAATGTTGAGTTTTAAGCCAGCTTTTTTACTCTCCTCTTTCACTTTCATTAAGAGGCTCTTTAGTTCTTCTTCACTTTCTGCCATAAGGGTGGTGTCATCGGCGTATCTGAGGTTATTGATATTTCTCCCAATAATTCTGATTTCAGCTTGTGCTTCATCCAGCCTTGCATTTCACATGATATACTCTGCATAGATGTTAAATAAGCAGGGTGACAATATACAGCCTTATCATACTCCTCTCCCAATTTTGTTTCAGTCTGTTGTTCCATGTCCGGTTCTAACTGTTGCTTCTTGACCTGCATACAGATTTCTCAGGTGGGAGGTAAGGTGCTCTTGTATCCCCATCTCTTTAAGAATGTTCCACAGTTTATTGTGATCCACACAGTCAAAGTCTTTGGTATAGTCATTAACACAGAAGTAGGTGTTTTTCTGGAACTCTCTTGCTTTTTCTGTGATCCAGCGGATGTTGGCAATTTGATCTCTGGTTCCTCTGCCTTTTCTAAATCCAGCTTGAACATCTGGAAGTTCTCAGTTCACATATTGCTGAAGCCTGGCTTGGAGAATTTTGAGCATTACTTTGCTAGCGTGTGAGATGAGTTCAATTGTGTGGTAGTTTGAGCATTCTTTGGCATTGCCTTTCTTTGGGATTGGAATGAAAACTGACCTTTTCCAGTCCTGTGGCCACTGCTGAGTTTTCCAAATTTGCTGCTGTATTGAGTACAACACTTCAACAGCATCAATTTCAGGATTTGAAGTAGCTCAGCTTGAATTTCATCACCTCCACTGGCGTTGTTCATAGTGATGCTCCCTAAGGCCCACTTGCCATCACATTCAAGGATGTCTGGCTCTACGTGAGTGATCACACCATCGTGGTTATCTGGGTCATTAAGATCTTTTTGTATAGTTCTTCTGTGTATTCTTGTCTCCTCTTCTTAAAATCCTCTGCTTCTGTTATGTCTGTCCTTCATTGTGCCCATCTTTGCATGAAAAGTTCCCTTGGTATCTCTAATTTTCTTGAAGAAATCTCTAGTCATTCCCATTCTATTGTCTTTCTCTATTTCTTTGCATTGATCGCTGAGGAAGGCTTTCTTATCTCTCCTTGCTGTTCTTTGGAACTCTGCATTCAATTGGGTATATCTTTCCTTTTCTCCTTTGCCTTTCACTTCTTTTCTCAGCTATTTGTAAGACCTCCTAAGATGACCATTTTGCCTTTTGGATTTCTTTTTCTTGAGGATGGTTTTCATCACCACCTCCTGTACAATGTCACAAACCTTTGTCCTTTGTTCTTCAGGTACTCTGTCTATCAGATCTAATCCCTTGAATCTATTTGTCACTTCCACTGTATAATCATAAGGGATTTTATTTAGGTCATACCTGAATGGTCTAGTCGCTTTCCCTACTTTCTTCAATTTAAGTCTGAATTTTGCAATAAGGAGTTCATGATCCAAGCCACAGTCCGTTCCTGATCTTGTTTTTGCTGACTGTATAGTGCTTCTCCATCTTTGACTGCAAAGAATATAATCGATCTGATTTGAGTGTTGACCACCTGGTGATGTCCATGTGTAGTCTTTCCTTGTGTGTTGGAAGAGGGTGTTTGTGATGACAGGTGTGTTCTCTTGGCAAAACTGTTAGCCTTTGCTGTGCTTCATTTTGTACTCCAAGGCCAAACTTGCCTGTTACTCCAGATATCTCTTGACTTCGTCCTTTTTCATTTCAATCATCTTAGATGAAAACGACATCTTTTTTGTTTTGGTGTTAGTTCTAGAAGGTCTTGTAGGCATCATAGAACCATTCACTCCAGCTTCTTCAGTATTAGTGGTTGGGGTATAGACTTGGATTACTGTGATACTAAATGGTTTGCCTTGGAAATGAACAGAGTTCATTCTGTCATTTTGAGATTGCACCCATCTTAGGCCAGTTACCTAAGTTCTCTGTGCTTCCATATGTGAGTGGTATGATCTTAGTCAAGTTGCATAACTTTTTCATGCTTCCATATCTTAGCTGTGTGATCTTAGACAATTTGTGTGACCTTTTCTGTGCTTCCACTTATGAGCTGTGTGATCTTGGGCAAGTTGCCTGACCTCCCTTTGCTTTCATTTCTGAGCCCTGTGATCTTAGGCAAGTTGCCTACCTCTCTATGCTTCAGTATCTTACCTGTGTTATCATATGTAATTTGCCTGACCACTCTGTTCTTCTAATTTTGAACTGTCTGATCTTAAGCAAGTTGCCTAATCCCTTTTTGCTTCCACTTCTGAGTTGTGCAATTGTAGGCAAGTTGCCTGTTTTTACTGTGCTTCCACTTCTGAGCTGTGTGATCTTAGGCAAGGTACCTGACCTGTAGGTGCTTCCTCTTCTGAACTGTCCTATCTTAGTCAAGGTGCCTGAACTCTCTGTGCTTCCCCTTAAGAGCTGTGTGATCTTAGGCAATTTGCATGACCTCTCTGTGTTTCCACCTATGAGCTGTATGAACTTAGTTAAGGTGCCTGTCCTTTCTGTGCTTCCATTTGACTTGTGTGATTTTAGGCAAGTTACTTAACATCTCTGTGCTTCCATATGTGAGTTGTGTGCACTTAGGCAAGATGCCTAACCTCTCTGTGTTTCCACATGAGCTGTGTGTTCTTAGGCATGTTGCCTAACCTCTCTGTGCTTCTATATGGGAGCTGTGTGATCTTAGGCAAGTTGCATAAACTCTCTGTTTCCAAATTTGAGCTGTGTGATCTTAGGCAAGTTGCCTAACCTGTCTGCCCTTCCATATCTGAGATATCCAATCTTACACAAGTTACCTAACATCTCTGTACTACCATATATAAGCTGTGTCCTTTTAGGAAAGGTGACACAAATTTCCATGCTTCCACTTGTGCTGTGTGTTCTTAGGCAACTTGCCTAATCTCTCTGTACTTCGATATCTGAGTTGTGTGATCTTAGGCATGTTGCCTAAATTCTCTGTCCTTCCACTGAGCTGTGTGATCATAGGCAAGTTCCTTGACCTCTCTGTGCTTCCACTTATGAGCTTTGTTTGTTAGGGAAGTTGCTTGACAGGTCTGTGCTTCCACGTCTGAGCTGTGTGATTTTAGGCAAGTTGCCTAACCTCTCTGTGCTTCCATTAACAAGGTGTGAGCTCTTAGGCAAGCTGCCTAAACTCTCTGCTTCCTGGTCAGTTTTATGTTCTTAGGTAAGTTGCCTAACCTCTCTGTGTATCCACTTATGAGCTGTGTGATCTTAGGCAAGCTTCCTGACCTCTCTGTGCTTACACTTCTGACTTGTGTCATCTTAGGCAAGTTGCCTGTCCTCTCTGTTCTTCCAGCTCTGAGCTGAGTGATCTTAGGCAAGTTACCTGAACTCTCTTGTGCTACCACTTTGGAGCTGTGTGATCCTAAGCAAGTAGCCTGACCTCTAGTGCTTTCTTTATGAGCTGTGTGATGTTTGGGAAGTTTTCTGGCATCTGTGTGCTATGTGATCCACATCTGAGCTGTGTGATCTTAGGCAATTCATCTAACTTCTGTGCTTCCATATCTAAGCTGTGTGACCTTAGGCAAGTTGTGTAAAATCTCTGTGCTTCCATTTCTGAGCTGTGTGATCTTAGGCAAGGTGCCTGATCTTTCTGTGCTTCCACTTCTGAGTCTCTTATCTTAGGCAAGTTGCCTGACCTCTCTGTGCTTTCAACTTGGAGATGTGTGATCTTAGACTAGTTGCTACCTCTCTGTATTTCCACTTTTGAGCACTGTGATCTTAGTGAAGTTCCTGATCTCTCTGTGCTTCTACTTCTGAGTTGTGTAATCTTAGTCAAGTTGCCTGACCTCTGTGTCCTTCCACATGTAAGCTGTGTGTTCTTAGGCAAGTTCCTGAACATCTCTGTGCCTCCACATCTGAGCTGTGTGATCCTGTGCAGGTTCCCTGACCTCTCTGTGCTTCCAATTCTGAGCTGTGTGATGTCAGGGAGGTTGCCTGACATCTCTGTGCTTCTAAGTCTGAGCTCTGTGATCTTAGACAAGTTGCCTAACCTCACTACGCTTCCACTTCTTAGCTTTGTGATCTTAAGCAAGTTCCCTGACCTCTCTGTGCTTCCACTTCTGAGATGTTTCATCTTAGGCAAGTTGCCTGACCTCTCTCTGTTTCCAACATTGAGCTGTTTTCTCTTAGTCATGATGCCCGACCTCACTGTGTTTCCATTTAAGAGCTGTGTGATCTTAGGCAAGTTTCCTGACCTTTCTGTGCTTCCACATCTGAGCTGTGTGCTGGTAGGCAAGGTGACTAACCTCTCTGTGCTTCCATTGCTGAGCTGTGTGATCTTAGGCAAGTTGCCTGAGCTCTGTGTATTTTGACTTATGAGCTGTGTGACCTTAGATAAATTGTCTGACCTCTCTGTGCTTCCATATATGAGCTGTGTGCTCTTAGGCAAGGTTTTAACCTCTCTGTACTTTCACTTTTGAGCTGTGTGATCTTAGCCAAGTTGCCTGACCTGTCTGTTCTTCTGCCTCTGAACTTTGTGATCTTAGCAAAGTTGCCTGACTCTCTGTGTTTCCATGTGAGCCATGTGATCTTAGGCAGATTTTCTAACCACTCTGTGCTTCTACTTAAGAGCTGTGTGATCTTAGCCAAGTTTCCTGAACTCTCTCTGCTTTCGCTTCTGAGCTGTACGATGTTAGGCAAGTTTCCTGACCTCTCGGTGCTTCCACTTGTGAGCTGTGTAATCTTAGGCAAGTTGCCTAGCTTCTCTGTGCTTCAGTATATGAGCTGTGTGCTCTTAGGTAAGGTCCCTAACCTCTCTGTGCTTCTACCTGTGAACTGTGTGATTTCAGTCAAATTGCCTGCCCTCACTGTGCTTCCACTTGAGCTGGATCATCTTAGGAAAGTTGCCTAAGCTCTGTGTTGTTCCATATATGAGCTCTGTGCTCTTAGGCAAGGTGCCTAACCTTTCTGTGATTCCATTTCTGAGCAGAGTGATCTTAGACAGGTTGCTTGACCTCTCTGTTCTTCCACTTCTGAGCTGTGTTATGTTAGGCAAGTTGCCTAACTTCACTGTGCTTCTGTTTCTGAGCTGTGTGTTCTTAGGCAAGTTGCCTGAACTCTCTGTGCTTCTACTTCAGAGCTGTGTGATCTTATTCACAGGTTGCCTGACTTCTGTGTGCTTCCACGTCAGAGCTCTGCGATATTAGGCAAGTTGCCTAACTTCTCTGTGCTTCTAATTCTGAGTTGTGAGTTCTTAGACAAGTCGCCTCACTTCTCTGTGCTTCTACCACTGAGCTGTGCGATCTTAGGAAAGTTGCCTGACCTTCTGTGCTTCCATTTCTGGGCTGTATTATCTTAGGAAAGTTACCTTATGTCTCTGTGCCTCCAGTTCTAAGCTGTGTGATTTTAAGCATGTTGTCTGCCTTCTTTCTGCCTCCATTTCTGAGCTGTGTGATATTAGGCATTTATTGGCAAACCTTTCTATGCTTCTATGTATGAACTGTGTGGTCTTAGGTATGCTTCCACTTCTGAGCTGTGTGATCTTAAGCAAGTTGCCTGACCTCTTTGTGCTTCCTTTTTTGTGTTGTGTGATCTATAGAAAGTTGCTTAACCTCTCTGTGCTTCTATCTATGAGCTGTGTGCTTCTTAAGCAAAGTGTGTAACTTCTTTCTGCTTCCACTTAAGAGCTGTGTGATCTTAAGCAAACTGCCTAACCTTTCTGTGCTTCCAGCTCTGAGCTACATGATCCTAGGAAAATTTGCTGACTTCTCTGTGCTTCCACTTACGAGTTTTGTGCTGGTAGGCAACGTGATTAACCTCTCTTTGCTTCCACATCTGAGCTGTGTGATCTTAAGCAAGATGCCTGACCTGTTTCCAGTCTGAGCTGTTTCATCTTAGGCAAGTTGCCTGATCTTTCTGTGATTCTGCTATTGAGCTGTGTAATCTTAGGCAAGTTGCCTGACCTCTCTGTGCTTCCACTTTGGAACTGTGTCTTCTAATGAAAGTTGCATGAACTCTCTATGATTCTGCTTCTTGAGGTATGTGATCTTAGTCAAGTTGCCTGACATCTCTGTTTTTACACCTCTGAGCTGTGTGATCTTATTCAAGGTGCCTGATTTCTCTGTGCTTTAATGTGAGCTGTGTGATCTTAGGCAAGTTGCCCAATATCTCTGTGCTTCTATATGTGAACTGTGGGCTCTTAGTCAAGGTGCCCGACCTCTCTGGGCTTTCACTTGTGAGCTGTGTGATCTTAGTTCTGTGTTCTTAGTCATGTTACCTGATGTCTCTGTGTTTCCATGTCTGAGCTCTATGATGTCAGAGAGGTGTCCTGAATCTCTGTGCTTCCAAGTCTGAGCTTTGTGATTTTAGGCAAGTTGCCTGTCCTCTCTTTGCTTCTACTTATGAGGAATGTGATCTTTGGCAGTTGCCTATCCTCTCTGTTCTTCCACTTCTGTGTTGTGGGATCATAGCCAAGTTGCCTGACCTCTATGAGCTTCCACTTGTTAGCTTTGTGAAGTTAGGCAAGATGTCTGACCTCTCAGTGCTCCCATATCTTAACTCTGAGATCCTTGGCAAGTTTCCTAACCTTTCTCTGCCTTCAGATGTGAGATGTATGATCTTAAGCAAGCTTGCTAGCTTCTCTATGCTTCCACATCTGAGCTATATGATCTTAGGCAAGCTGCCTGACCTTTCTTAGGCAGCTTCTTTGCTTCTGTGCTCTGTGATCTTAAGCAAGTTGTGGGACATCACTGTGCATCCATTTCTGCTATGTATGATCTTAGCTAGGTTGCCAGACCTCTCTGTGGTTTTGCTTCTGAGCTGTGATATTTTAGGCAAGTTGCCTGACCTCTGTCCTTCCACTTGCAAGCTATATTTTAGGTATGTTGCCAGACCTCTCTTTGTTTCCAGCTCATAGCTGTGACCTTAGTCAAGGAGCATGACCTCTCTGTACTTCCGCTTCTGAACTGTGTTATCTTAGGTAAGTTGCCTGATTTCTCTGTGCTTCCTTATGTGAGTTGTGTGCTCTTAGGCAAGTTCTCTACATTCTCTGTACTTCCACTAAAGAGCTGTGTGGTCTTAGGCAAGTTGCCTGACCTCTCTGTGCTTTCTCTTTTGAGCTGTGTAATCTTGGGCAGGTTACTGAACATCTCTATGCTTCCACTTCTAAGCTGTGTGATCCTAGGCAAGGTGCCTGACCTCTCTGTGCTTCCACTCCAGAGCTGTGTCATGTTAGTACAGTTGCCTGGCATCTCTGCGATTCCCACATGAGCTGTTTGTTCTTAGACAAGATGCCTAACCTCTCTGTGCTTCCACTGTTGAGCTGTGTGATCTTAGGCAAGTTGACTGACCTCTCTGTACTTCTACATATGAGTCTTGTGCTCTTAGGCAAGTTGTGTAAACTCTCTGTGCTTCCACTTCTGAGCTCTGTGATCTTATCCAAGTTGGGTAACCTCTTTATGCTTACACTTCTGAGCTGTGTGATTTTGGCAAGTTGCCTGACCTCTCTGTGCTTCTATATCTGAGCTGTGTGATCTTAGGTAAGTTGACTGACCTTTCTTTGCTTCCATTTCTGAGCTGTGTGATCTTAGGCAAATTGCCTAACATCTCTGTGTTTCCACCTATTAGCTGCATGACCTTAGTGAAGGCGCCTGACCACTCTGTACTTCCACTTGAACTGTGTGACCTTCAGATTTGCCTAGCATCTCTGTACTTCCATAAATGAGCTGTGTGCTCTTAGGAAATGTGCCTAACCTCTCTTTACTTCCACTAGAGCTGTGTTTTCTTAGGCAACTTGGCTAAATTCTCTTAGCTTCCATATCTGAGTTGTGTGATCTCAGGCAAATTGCCTGACCTCTCTGTGCTTTCACTTTGGATCTGTTCGATGTTAGGCACGTTACTTGACCTATCAGTGTTTCCACTAGAGCTGTTTGATCTTAGGGAATTGCCAGGAGCCAGCGTGAGGAACTCTGCCCATGGCAAAGGTCATGAGGAAGGAGGCTTCAGCATATGCAAAGGCAGGATCGAGCCTCAGGAAACCCCCTGCTCCTGGCTGAGCTGAGTGATCTTAGTCTAGTTGCCTGACCTCTCTGTGCTTCCACATCTGTGATATTTGATCCTAGGCTAGTTGCTGGACCTCTCTGTGCTTCTACTTATGGGCTATGTAATCTTAGGCAAGTCTCATAAACACTCTGTGCTTCCACATCTGAGTTGTGTTATCTTAGGCATGCTGTCTGACCTCTCTGTGTTTCCACCTGTAAGCTGTTTGAGCTTAGTCAACGTGCATGACCTCTCTGAGCTTGCACTACAGCTGTGAGATCTTAGGCAAGATGCCTGACCTCACTGTGCTTCCACTGAAGAGCTCTGTGATCTTAGGCAAGTTGCCTGACCTCTCTGTGATTCCACCTCTGACCTGTGTGATCTTAGGCAGGTTGCGTAAACATTCTGTGCTTCCATATGTGAGCTATGTGCTCTTAGGCAAGGTGCCTAACCTCTCTGTGTTTCCACATGAGTTATGTGTTCTTAGGCAAGTTGCCTAACCTTTCTGTGCTTCCACTTCTGACCTGTGGGTACTTAGGCAAGTTGCCTGACCTCTCTGTGCTTCCACTTCAGAACTGTGTGATCTTAGGCAAGTTGGCTAACCTCTCTGTGCTTCCATATGTGACCAGTGTGCTCTTAGGCAAGTTGCATAAAGTGTCTGTGCTTCCACTTCTGAGCTCTGTGATCTTACACAAGTTGTATAACCTCTCTATGCTTACACTTCTGAGCTGTGTGATCTTGGCAAGCTGCCTGACCTCTCTGTGTTTCCACTTCTGAGCTGTGTGATCTTAGGCAAGTTGCCTAAACTCTCTGTGCTTCTACTCCGAGCCATGTGATCTTAGGCTACTGCCTAACCTCTCTGTGTTTCCACTTCTGATCTGTGTCACCCTAGGCAAGTTGCCTGAACTCTCTGTGCTTCTGTTTCTGAGGTGTGTTCAGTTCATTTGAGTCATTCAGTCATGTGTGATTCTTTGAGACCCCATGGACTGCAGCATGCCAGACTTCCCTGTCCATCACCAACTCCGGGAACTTGCTCAAACTCATGTCCATCGAGTCAGTAATGCCATACATTCATCTCTTCCTCTGTCGTACCCTTCTCCTCCTGCCTTCAAGCTTTCTCAGCATCAGGGTCTTTTCCAGTGAGTCAGTACTTTGCATCAGGTGGCCAAAGTATTGGAACTTCGGCTTTAACATCAGTCCTTCCAAACAATATTCAGGACTGATTTCCTATAGGATTGACTGGTTGGATCTCCTTGCAGTCCAAGACACTCTCAAGAGTCTTCTCCAACACCACAGTTTAAAAGCATCAATTCTTTGGTGCTCAGCTGTCTTTATGGTCTACCTTTCACATCCCTATATAACTATGGGAAAAACCATAGCTTTGACTAGATAGACCGTTGTTTGCAAAGTAATGTCTCTGCTTTTTAATATGCTGTCTAGGTGGCTCATAACTTTTCTTCCAAGGAGCAAGGATCTTTTAATTTCATGGCTGCAGTCACCATCTGCAGTGATTCTGGAGCCCAAGAAAATAAAATCTGTCACTGTTTCCATTGTTTCACCCTCTATTAGCCATGAGGGGTTGGGACCAGATGCCTTATCTTAGTGTTTTGAATATTGAGTCTTAAGCCAGCTTTTTCACTCTCCTCTTTCACTTTCATCAAGAGGCTCTTTAGTTCTGCTTCTCTTTCTGCCATAAGGGTGGTGTCATATGTGTATCTGAGGTTATTGATATTTCTCCCAGGAATCTTGATTCCAGCTTGTGCTTCATCCAGCCTGGCATTTCGCTTGATGTAATCTTCATAGAAGTTAAATAAGCGGGGTGACAATATACAGCCTTGTTATTCTCCTTTCCTAATCTGGAACCAGTCTGTTATTCCATGTCCAGTTCTAACTGTTGCTTCTTGACCTGCATACAGATTTCTCAGGAGGCAGGTAAGGTGGTCTGGTATTCCCATCTCTTTAAGAAATTTCCAAAGTTTGTTGTGATCCACAAAGTCAAATAATTTGGCATAGTCAATAAAACAGAAGTAGATGTTTTTCTGGAACACTCTTGCTTTTTCAGTGATCCAACATGTTGACAATTTGATATCTGGTTCCTCTGCCCTTTCTAAATCCAGCTTGAACATCTGAAAGTTCTTGGTTCACGTACTGTTGAAGCCTAGTTTGGAGAATTTTGAGCATTACTTTGCTAGCATGTGAGATGAGTGCATTTGTGTGGTAGTCTGAATATTCTTTAGGATTGCCTTTATTTGGGACTGGAATGAACAGTGACCTTTTCCAGTCCTGTGGCCACTGCTGAGTTTTCCAAATTTGGTGGCATATCGAGTGGAGCACTTTCACAGCATTGTCTTTTAGGATTTTGAAATAGCTCATCTGGAATTCCATCACCTCCACTAGCTTTGATCATAGTAATGCTTCCTAGGGCCCACTTGACTCCACATTCCAGGATTTCTGGCTCTAAGTGAGTGATCACACCATCATGGTTATCTGGGTCATTAAATTCTTTTTTGTATCATTCTTCTGTGCATTCTTGCCATTTCTTCTTAATATCTTCTGCTTCTGTTAGGTCCATACCATTTCTGTCCTTAATTTTGCCCATCTTTGCATGAAATATTCCCTTGGTATCTCTAATTTTATTGAAGAGATCTCTAGTCTTTCCCACTCTATTGGTTTCCTGTATTTCTTTGCATTGATCACTGAAGGAGGCTTTCTTAGCTCTCCTTGGTATTCTTTGGAACTCTGTATTCAGATGGGTATATCTTTCCTTTTCTCTTTGCCTTTAGCTTATCTTCATTTCTTATCTATTTGTAAGGGCTCCTCAGACAACCATTTTGCCTTTTTGAATTTCATTTTTGGGGGATGTCTTGATGACCGCCTGCTGTACATTGTCACAAACCTCTGTCCATAGTTCTTTAGGCACTCTATCAGATCTAATCCTTGGAATCTATTGGTCACTTCCAGTGTATAATCGTAAGGGATTTGATTTAGGTCATACCTGAATGGTTTAGTGGTTTCCCCTACTTTATTCAACTTTAGTCTGAATTTGGCAATAAGGAGTTCATGATCTGAGCCGCAGTCATATCCTGGGCTTTTTTTTTTTTTTTTGGTGACTATAGAGCTTCCATCTTCAGCTACAAAGAATATAATCAATCTGATTTCAGTATTGACCATCTGGTGATGTCTGTGTGTCGAGTCAGGTCTTAGGGGCCTCGAAGAGGGTGTTTGCTACGGCCAGTGCATTCTCTTGACAAAACTTTGTCAGGCTTTGTCCTACTTCACTTTGTACTCCATGGCCAAAGTTGCCTGTTACACCAGGTATCTCTTGACTTCCTCCTTTTGCATTCCATTCTGCTGTGATGGAAAAAACACGTTTTTTGTTTTTTTTTTGTTGTTGTTAGTTCTAGAAGGTCTTGTAGGTCATCATAGAACTGTTCAACCTCAGCTTCTTCAGCATTAGTGGTTGGGGCATAGACTTGGATTACTGTGATATCAAATGGATTGCCATGGAAATGGACAGAGATCATTCTGTCATTTCTGAGATTGCACCCATCTTAGGAATGTCCCATATCTGCTCTGTGCCTGAATTTCTGAGCTGTGAGATCTTAGGCAAGTTGTCAGTCTCTCTGTGCTTCCACTTCAAGCTGTGTGATCTTAGGCAAGTTGCTTGACCTCTGTGTGCTTCTTTTTGTGGCTGTGTGATCTTAGGAAATTTGCCTGAAACCTCTGTGCTTCCACTTTTGAGCAGTGTGATATTTGGTAAATTGCCTGACCTCTCTGTTCTTCTATATCTAAGCTCTGTGACATTAGGCAAGTTCCCTAACATCTCCGTGCTTCTTTTTCTGACCTGTGTGATATTAGGCAAGTTCCCTGACCTGTCTTTGCTTCCATATAAGAGCTGTGTGATCTAGGCAAGTTGCCTGACCTCTATGTCCTTCCACTTCTAGGCTGTTTGATCTTAGGCAAGCTGCCTGACCTCTCTCTCTTCTTCCATTTCTGCACTATGGGATCTAGGTAAGTTGCCTAACCTCTCTGTGTTTCCACTTCGGAACTGTGTGATCTTAGTCAAGAAGTCTGACCTCTGTGTGCTTCCAAATATGAGCTGTGTGTTCTTAGATAAGTTGCCGAACATCTGTATGTATCCACTTTTCAGCTGTGTGATTTTGTGCAAGATGCCTGACCTCTCTGTGCCTCCAAATCTGAGCTGTGAGATCTTAGGCAAGTTGCCTAACCTCTCAGTGTTTCCATATCTGAGGTGTCTGATCTTAGGCAAGTTGCCTGACCTCCCTGTGCTTCTATATTTGAGCTGTGTGATTTTAGGCAAGTTGCCAACACTCTCTGTGCTTCCATATGTGAGCTATGTGATCTTAGGCAGGATGTCTGACCTCTGTGCTTCCTCTTGTGAACTGTGTAATTTTAGGCAAGTTGCCTAAACTCTCTCTGCTTCCACAGAAGCTCTTTGATCTTAGGCAAGTTGCCTGATGTCTTTGCTTCCATATCTGAGCTGTGTGATCTTAGGTAACTTGCCTAACCACTGTGTGCTTCCATTTCTGAGGTGGGATCTTTGGTAAGTTTCCTGACTTCTCTGTGCTTTCACTAATGAGCTGTGTGATCTTAGGCAAGTTGCCTAAATTTTCTGTTTCCACTTCTGTGCTCTGTGTTCTTAGGCAGGTTGGGTAATCTCTCTGTGCTTCCAATTCTGAGCTGTGTGACCTTAGGCAAGTTGCCTGACATGTCCTTGCTTTAACTTCTCAGCTGTTTGATCTTAGGCAAGTAGCCTGACCTCTCAGTGCTTCTACCTCTGAGCTGTGTGATTTTAGGCAAGTTTCCTAACTTCTCTGTGCTTACACTTCAGCACTGTGGGAACTAAGCAAGTTGCCTGAACTCCCTGTGCTTTCATATCTGAGCTGTGTGACGTTTCACAAGTTGCCCAGTCTCTCTGTACTTCCACTAGTGAACTGTGTGATTTTGTCAAGTTGCCTGACCTCTCAGTGCTTCCACCTGTGAGCTGTGTGATCTTAGGCAAGATGCCTGACCTCTCCGTGATTCCGCATCTGAGCTGTGGGATATTAGGCAAGTTGCCTGACCTCTCAGTGCCTCCCTATCTGAGATGTGTGGTCTTAGGCAAATTCCCTAATGTATTGATGCTTCCATGTATGAGCTGTGTGATCCTAGGCAAGCTGCCTGACCTCTCTTTGCCTCCATATTTGAGCTGTGTGATTTTAGGCAAGTTGCCTAACCTCTCTGTGCTTCCATATCTGAGCTGTGTGATCTTAAGCAAGTTGCCAAACCTCTCTGTGCTTCTACATGTGAGTTGTGTGAACTTAAGCAAGTTTCATAACCTGTCTGTGCTTCCATATATCAGTTGTATAACCTTAGGGAAGTTGCCATCTGATGCGAAGAACGGACTCACTGGAAAAGACTCTGATGCTGGGAAAGATTGAGGGCAGGAGGATCAGAGGACAACAGAGGATGAGATGGTTGGATGGCATCACTGACTCAATGGACATGAGTTTGAGCAAGCTCCTGGAGTTGGTGATGGACAGGGAAGCTTGGCGTGTTGCAGTACATGGGGTTGTAAAGTGTCAGACACGAGTGAGCAGCTAAACTGAACTGAACTGAACAAAGACCTAGAAGAAATAAAAATGAACAGAGATGAACAACACAATTGCTGAAATTAAAAATACTCTAGAAGGAAACAATAACAATAACTGAGGCAGAAAATGGTTGAAATAACTGCTGAAGATCAGAATACAGGAAAAAGAATGGAAAGAATAGAGGATAGTCTCAGAGTCCTTTAGGACAATATTAAATGCAGTGAGATTCAAATTATAGGGGTCCCAAAGAGGAAGGACTTCCAAGGTTACTCTAGTGGTAAAGAACCCAGCTGTCAATGCCAGAGACATAAGGGACACTGGTTCAATCCCTGGGTCAGGAAGATCCCCTGGAGAAGGGAATGGCAACTCACTCCAGTATTCTGGCCTGGAGAATCTCATGGACAAAGGAGCCTGGTGGGCTACAGTCCATGGGGTTGCACAGAGTTGGATCTGAGTGAATGGACTTAGTCCACAAAGAAGAAAAAAAGAAAGGATCTGAGAAAATTTTTGAAGAGATTATAGTCAAATACTTTCCCAACTTGGGAAAGGAAATAGTCAATTCGGAGGAGAGCCAATGCTCTCATTCAAGATAAATCAAAAGAGAAATACACCGAGACACATACTAATCAAACTAAACAAAGATTAAACACAAAGAAAGAATATTAAAAGCAGCAAGGGAAAAGCAACAAGTAACACACAAGTGAACACCCATATGATTAACAGGTGATCTTTCAGCAGAAACTCTGCAGGCCAGGAGGGAATGGCAGGATATATTTAAAGTACTGAAAGGAAAAAAAATCTACAACCAATATTAATCTACCCAGCAAGGATGTTATTCAAAATTGATGGAGAAATACAAAGCTTTACAGAAAATTAGAAGTTAAGAGAGTTTAGCACTACCAAATCAATCTTACAACAAATGTTAAAGGGACTTCTATAGGCATGAAACACGAGAGAAGGAAAAGATCTGCAAACAAATGGAAAACAATTAAATGCCAATAGGAACATATATATCAATAGTTATTTTAAATATAAATGAATTATGTGCTCCAACCAAAAGACAAAGACTGGCTGAGGAATTCAGAAACAAGACCCATATATATTGCTGTCTATGAGAGATACACTTCAGACCTAAAGACACATACAGACTGAAAGTGAGAGAGTGGAAAAAGCTATTCCAATGCAAATATAAATCAAAAGAAAACCCGAGTGGCAATTCTCATATCAGACAGAATAGACCTTAAAATATAAAATATTACAAGAGATAAAGGACATTCCCTAATGATCAAGGCATCAAACTGAGAAGGTAACAGGCAGGAAGGCTAGGGGTCCCCAAGTGGAGGAAATAGACTGCAAATGTCAGACCTTTTTCTTTCTCTCTTAAGCAGCAAGAAGAAACAAACTACAAATGTCAGACATTTTTCCCCTTCTCTATACAAAATTAAAAGGAGGTTTCTATTAAAATTCTGTGTTGCCATGATGACACCTGGTTCCACCTAAACTTAACTTTTCTTAAACCTTGAGCTAACTAATGCATTTTTCTTATGGATATGTTTTCTGTAAGCTAGGTTAATGAACTATGTATTTACCTTAGAATCTACCTTTCTTCAAGTCAGTTCCGCCTAAGACTCAGAACCAATAATGGCTCAACAAACCAGCGGTTTTACTCATGGAAATATTCTCTTAAGCTATGTTTATAAAACAATGTATTTGCTTGGAAATCTGTCTTTCTTCAAGATTCATGTCAATTGTTTTATGGCCCAGGATGACTCACCTTATGCTGAAGCTATCTCAAAATGCATGTTGTGGCCAAGAAGCCTGGAGCCACTCTCTCAATTTTGAGGCATTTATTTTCTCTAATTAGCAGCTTGCTAATAGGTATGTGAAGTGAAATCACTCAGTCGTGTCCGACTATTTGCGACCCTGTGGACTGCAGCCCACCAGGCTCCTACCTCCTTGCTAAAAACTAGCAAGGGGGCACTCTTTCTGCCCCCTTCTGATGTCTATGTCAAAAGCTTTCTCTATCTCTTTTATACTTTAATAAAACTTTATTACACAAAAGCTCTGAGCAATCAAGCCTCGTCACTGGCCCCGGATTGAATTCCTCTCCTCAGGAGGCCAAGAATCCTGGCATTGTTCATGGCTCATTTTAGCAGCAACCTTTCAAAACCGTGAAGAAGACATAATAAATTGTAAATATTTATGCACCCAACACAGGAGCTCCTCAATACATATGCAAACACTAACAGATATCAAAGGGGAAAGTGATAGTAACACAATAATAGTAGGGGATTTTAACACCCCATTTACACCAATGGACAGATCATCAAAAGAGAAAATTAATAAGGAAACACAAGCATTCAGTGACACATTAGAGAAGATGGACCTAACTTTTATGTTCCAGGCATTCCATCAAAATGCAGAAGAATACACTTTCTTCTCAAATGCACACGGAACATTCTCCTGGTCTACCATTCTCCAGGATAGACCGCATCTTGGGTCACAAATCAAGCCTTATAAAATTTAAGAATATTGAAATTGTATCAAACATCTTTTCTGACTACAATGCTATGAGACTAGATATCAATCACAGGGAAACAAAACTGTAAGAAACACAAACATTAACATGTTTGCATATACTTGTGTGGTCACTAGTCACTCAAATTCACAGAATATTCTTTACATGAACAGATTCACTGAGATATAAGAAATGTTCACATACATGCACAACAGACCCAAATTCTCTAATATTGAAGCATAATTCACAGACTTAAAACATATTCACCAATTTATTCATGTGTCTAGACACAGTCAGGTTTCTCTTGTGGCTCAGATGACAAAGAATCTTGCAGGAGAATCAATTCAGGAGACCTGGCTTTGATCTCTGACTTGGGAATATCCCCTGGAGAAGGGAATAACTACCCACTTCACTATTCTAATCCAGAGAAATCCATGAACAGTGGAGCCTGGCAGGCTAGAGTCCATGGGGTCACAAAGTGTCTGAAATGACTGAGCAGCTAACACTTTCATAGACACTCATACAATCGTACACGTTCCCTCACACAAAATGCTCACATGCCACTAACACATGAAAATGCTTACAAATTCAGTACTCATATATGCTGACAACAATATACTCATATGCCCTTATATGTACATATTAATATGCTCACAAACAGCAACATTTTCACGAATATATGTGAATACAAATTTTCTCACAGGCATCACTAAGCTCATACTTTCACACACAAAGGCACTCATATAAACTCACAAGCACATACTCATATCTTTACAAAAATGAAATCACACATTAATAAGCTTATACTAATGAACACACTCACTCATGAAAATGTCCTTACGTATACATTTCCTCAAACAAGCTCATACATTCACTCACACGTTCTCATATAATCCCATCATATACAATTCCCCAGGTACGAGACACTCACAAACAGCATCATAATTATATTCTCACAGATGAATATGCTCACATTTACCATGAAGTTCACACATTTATACACAAAGAGAGGTTCTAGTATACACACACACACTTGGACAGTAACTCACTGAAATATGCATCAATTTCACATGCTCACAAACATGCACATTCACTCTCACACACATGAATATGGTAACATTCATGACCATGGTCACACATTCACTCATCCATATGAAAACTTCCATTCATTTCACACACAAACTCATATGTTTGAATAGGCTCCCATGATCACTCACACAAATAAATGTGATTATATACAGGTCCAAGGTCACATTCACTTGCACAAACATGCTCCAACACCCATTCACTCATAATTATTGCTCACACATTCATCTGAATGTGACAACAAATTAAATCATACTAATATCCATACACTCATAGTCACTCACATACACATTAATATGCTCAGAGGTAGGAATGTGATCACACTCACTGAGACACATTCACTCACACAAAGTCATTCAAATATGCTAATATAGTTGACCGTTGAGTGATGCAGAGGTTAGGTATGCTGTCCATTCATGTGTATTTAAATATGTTTAACATATAATCTGCTCTCACAATATGATGTTTCTGTCAATCTGGGTTTTGCATCCATGGATTCAAATAATATGTCATGTAGTACTGCAGTATTTGCTATTGAATAAATCTGCATTTATGTAAACCTGTTTAAACTCCTGTTGTTTAAGAGTCAGATGTGCATTTAAAATATTAGAAGGGGAATTTCCTGACAGTCCAGTGGTTAGGACTCGGCATTCTCCCTGCTGTGGCCCCATGTTCAATATCTGGTCAAGGAACTAAGATCCTGAAACCTGTGCAACATGCCCTCCCCAAAGTATCAGACAAATAATCAAGCATAAATTTACACACACACACACACACCCAACATGGTAATATCCATTGATATGATCACTTGTCCACTCATACATATGAACATGCACAAATATTTCTTTAGTCACAAGTTTATATTCCTATTAACACACTCACACTTGAAGAGGCTCACGCATTCATTTTTCCACAGACACTGCAATATAAAGGAACCATAGATGGCCTCACTTTACTTATTCACAGCAGGCTGTAACCCATTAGCTGAAAAGCCAGGCAGTAGCAAACTCAGTTTTTACACACCAATTGGTTTAAATATTGGGTTTGTCAGAATTTGTTCAAATTATCCTTACCATCTTACAGAAAAACCTGAAAAATCTTTTTGGCCAATCCAGTATATTGTAAACAAGCAGATTTTAATCCATTTAGAGTACTCCCATGGTAAAGAAATCATTTATTCCCATGGTAAAGAATCCACCTGCCAGTGCAGAAGATGCAAGAGACTCCGGCTTGATCCCAGAGTCAGAAAGATCCCAGAGAAGGAAATGAGAAGCCACTCCAGTAGTCTGCTTGGGAAATCCCATTGACAGAGAAGCCAGGAAGATTACAGTCCATGGGACTGCAAAAGAGTGTGACACCACTTGGCGACTAAACAACAACAACAACAATAAAAATGTGAGGTTTTTTTTTTTTTCTCTACATGTTGGGGCCAGAATGCTAGAGCATTAGAGTGGCCTGCTCTCCAGGAGTTAATTGCCCTGAAGATCTGATACACTGACCTTTACCTTCTTTTCGCCTTCTATGATGTCAGCCAAGAACCTTCACTTCATCTTTGCATCCTTTTGCAGTGGGAGTGGGGTACTACTGGAGCCCAATTTCTATCCTAATGAGGCTCAAGAGCCCTATCAAAAAATGCATTGGCTGAACCTCTTCCATCCCTTCCCAAGGAGAGGGGAGGCACTCTGGTTCACTGGAAGCCTAAGGGTCTGGAATTGATCCCCAGTCACCTATCTCCCGATCCGTCAAAGGTGTCCAGATCTTTCAGAATTCAAGCTGGGCAGTCAAATTATCCTTTCACTACACAAAGTGAACTCTTGGGCATAAACTCTTCCAAGAGAAAAGAAGATTTTGTGTTTTTACAGAGGGTAGGTGCAGAGAGGGGTGCCCCACACCACCAACCCATAGCCCAGTGCTCCAGCTCCTCTGGAGCTGACCCAGGAATGACTATAGGGGCCAGAATGAGCAGAGGGCTGGGTGGTGCCCAAGCCACAGGAGGAGGCAGGATTGGACATCATTTTGAATGGCTCCTGGCACCTGCAGGATTTGCTAAACTGGCAATGCCATCAGGGTGGGTGGAACCACTTGCATGCTAGGCTTCCTGCTCCCTCGCTAGCAGCCAGAAGCGCCTCAGACCTAGCGCTCTTAGAAGCCAAGGGATTGGTTCGCAGTGTGCTTCTGGAGTCAAGCTGCTGGGCAGCTGCTCTTTTCCCTGCTCTGAGGCTCAGGTTCCCTGATCGAGTCCTACCTTCCCTGTCTCCCTTGCCCACAATGGACTCACATGAGAGGCGGCTATTTGCAGAATAACAGGCTCCCAGCCCCATCTCATGGTTAGCCCACTCACCCCCTCCTCTGTCTTCCACCAGCTCTCCAGCAGTCTCCAGTGTTTTCCAATTCAGAGCTACAGTGTCCCAGTCCCTGTGCCCATATTGCTCACCGGCATCCAGCTCTTGAAGGGCGATGACGACAATCCCAACTGGACATTCAACTTTGACATCTAACCTCTCCTCTGATGTTCCTGAAGTCATTCTGGACTTCTTTAATTGATAAGCAGGGGCTGCCAGGCTGCCAGGCGCTGGGAGGGCAGTGAACGAATATACATTTTAGAAGAAGATGGCTCGGGTAGACATTGGTCTGAGCTTTTAAACCTCTGCCCATGCACCCTGCCTACTGGCCAGTCTCTAGAGGAATTGGTGGTAGGGAAGGGGACGTCCGGTTGAGATGGAGTCCCCTTGTTTCAGTGCCTGTTTTACTGTGGTAGCTAACAGTGCCCAAATCACAGAGGGTGGGGAACTCACGACCAAGGATCCACCCATCTATGTCCAGGGACTGAGTTCTCCTCAGCCATATGTACCATTCATGTGTGTGTGAGTGTGTGTGCGTGTGTGCGCGCACACGCACCCGTGTGCTTGTGCAGGGAGTGGCCCGTTGTGGGGTGAGGGCTAAAATTAATAGCTTGTGCTGAGTTATTGTGGTAAAATTGAGAGGATCTTGAATGTCCTAATCCTAAGTTTTTTTCCTCACTCTGCTCCACCAGATAGGGTCCTCTCAGAAGCCCTCCTTATTGAATGCACCTGATGCATTCCTGCCTATTCTCCCTTAATAGTGTTTCCTTTTCTGCCAGCAGAACCATTCAAAGAACCCAATCACATCTGGCTCAGGAATCAGGGGCTACCTCACCCACTTAATACTGCAAAACCCTCTTGCCACTGACCCTTCTGATTTAGTATGTTCCAGAATGCTACCCTCATGTGTGCTACACTGCCCTGCAGCAATGTCCTCTTTTCCTGTGCTACCCGAGGTGAGTCACTGGGTCTCTGAAACTTTCCCCATAACCACCCAGAAGGTCTGGACCACTCATGATTAAATGGAGACAAAATCCAAAGCTGTAAATTTGCACTGCTCAAAAAAAGATTCTGAACAACTTTGTACAGAGGGAAAAGACAAAATGAAAGATTTCCATGCAACCAATGTGGTGGCAACATAGCAGAATATGGTTTCAGTCCAGCCCTGTCTGGCTTGAGAGCCCAGCAATGTTCTGCTGTGCCACTCTGTTACCTTTGTCTCTTTTGCAGTAAAAATCCTAATCCTAGTTATAGGGCAAAATGACCATGGCACTTTTGTGACACAGTGATGAGATGAAATCAAACCCAACTTAAGCCAGAGTCCTTAAAACTTATTAAGCAACCATTGTCATAGGGGAGGCCCCTAGCCCTAATGAACCTGAGTTGAGGCTCTCTGAAGAAGAAATGCATAAATATGAGCAGAATAGAGAAGACACCTCCCCATTCACACACACAAAGTATATCCAGTGACAAAGAAGCAAAATGGATGAGAGAGAAAGAAATCAGAAAACTTGAATACAGAGGGAGGAAAGAATTTGAATGGCCCACACTTTAATCCAGTTGGAAATCTAGAATCTGCTAAAAGAATTTATACCTTTGTCCTTGACAGATGACTGTATTCTTACTGTGTGCTCACATGGCGTTTTCTTTGTTTAGTGTGGGGAGGGAGTGAAAGCTCTGTGGTGGTGTCTCCTCTTCTTATAAGGATGCTCTCCTGTTGGATTACAGCTCCATGCTTTTCATCTTAATTACTCATTTAATCTTAATTAAAGATTTAATCTTTAATAAGACCTCATTTAAAAAGACATTCAATGGCTGAGTAGTACTCCATTGTGTATATGTACCACAGCTTTCTTATCCATTCATCTGCTGATGGACATCTAGGTTGCTTCCATGTCCTGGCTATTATAAACAGTGCTGCGATGAACACTGGGGTACACCTATCTCTTTCAATTCTGGTTTCCTCGGTGTGTATGCACAGCAGTGGGATTGCTGGGTCATTTGGCAGTTCTATATCCAGTTTTTTAATGAATCTCCACACTGTTGGAGACAGCAAAAGAGACACAGACGTATAGAACAGTCTTTTGGACTCTGGGAGAGGGCGAGGGTGGGATGATTTGGGAGAATGGCATTGAAACATGTATATTACCATATGTGAAACGAATCTCCTGTCTGGGTTTGATGCATGATACAGGATGCTCGGGGCTGGTGCACTGGGATGACCCAGAGGGATGGGCTGGGGAGGGAGGGTGGCAGTGGGAGGTGGGTTCAGGATGGGGAACACATGTACACCCATGGTGGATTCATGTCAATGTATGGCAAAACCAATACAATATTGTAAAGTAATTAGCCTTCAATTAAAATAAATAAATTTATACAAAAAAATAAAAAGACCTCATTTAATCTTAATTACTCTTTAAAGGCCATATCTCCAAATACAGTCACATTGCGGGTTAAGGTTTCAAGATACCCATTTTGAGAGAATAGGATTCAGTTCATAACATCTCGACTTATATTTTGGGTGTGTGCACGGCAAGTGATTCCCAGAGTTCTTTACCTCAAAGGGGACACCTCTTAGGCAGTGGCCCAAGAGTTTATAAAAATGTACAGATGGGCCCATTTGTTATCCAGGGCATCCAGTAGTAAAATGAAGTTTGGCCAATTGTGCTGACCCATTGGTCCCATCCTTTATCATGGGTATTGTCACCATCATTTGTATGACTGCTTTCCATCCCTCCAGGGAATGATGGAGACAAGAACATATGTAGTGTACAAACACCCAGTATTGTCCACTCCGTTGATTAAAGGGGCTCCTCAGGTAGCCAAGACGTCTGAGAGAGAGATGACTTCTCCACTATCTCATCTGGCAAGGGACTAAGGGACTCGTCTTGCAATGCCCTCTTGCAAGAAGTATATGCCAGAAAACTCTCTGGTATCAGGAAGGCCTCAGAAACCATGCTGAGGTTTTGGGTTGCTGGTTCCATGACCCAAGGCAGGTTGGGCAACTGAGTATGGAGCATAGCAGGCTCAGGGTCTCTGAGGACCTCTATTTTGAGGATGGCCCAGTATGTGACCTACAGTTGCCACTCTAATTGTTTGTAGTACAAGGCCTAGAAGGGTAGTTTCCTGCATCAGTGGCCTGTGGGTAACTTATAGCTGTCATGGATGGTCTAAAAATGCCAGGGGGGTGTAGGTAAAGGTTACTAAGGCCTCAACAGCGAAGGACCTCTGGAGACACTAATGGGAATGTCCATTGATTTAGACATGGACAGATTCTAGAGTCTTTTGTTGGGCTTTATCAGTTTGTTAATGTTAATTGTTTTAATAAATTCTGGGCTTCTAATTGGATTAAATTGTAACTTTAGACAGAAACAGGTATAAAACAAGTTTCTATATTGATTGATGAAAATGTTGTGATCAGAGGCTCACAGGAACCTAACCTTTTATTTTCCTTGGTAGCAGTGTTTTAGGAGTCACTGATTTATTACCTTACAGAATATAGAGTGAACAGACACAAACACATTGCAAGGACCGATATACCTTGGTCATCTTCTGAAAGTACCAAAGGATCACAGTGATGCTCAGGGATTGTTCCTATTCTCATGCCCTTTGGGAGGAAACATTCATGCTGAGGGTCTCAGATGTCTTTCTTGAGCATGTCAGAAAGCTTTGGAAAGGCCAATTCTCTGCGGGGCTTAGTCTGGGTACTTGCATGTGCTCATCCAAGACACCTCTAGGCTGAAAGCACATGATTAATGAGAGAAATGCTTGCTCTCAGAATGAATGTCTTTGAGAAGACAGCCTGGAGGCCTAAGAATATGAAAAGATTTTGTTGGGCGAGGGCCAGAAGACTCTCTCTCTCTGTCAAGCCATTTGCTCACCCTATAAAGAGAGGTATACAAAATGAAGGTTGACATGGATGTGACAACAAAATCCCTGTCCCAGCTCAGTTGGGGAAATGTGACTTGTGCTGGAGAACACAGACTGGTTAGCTCAGCTCAAGAGAACCCTGAGGGTGGAAGATTACTTTTCTTGGGGCAATCAGCTGCTCCTGGATGGATCCCCATTAACATGGAGAGCTGTGTTCATGCTGATTCCCAGATGGGGCTCTTTATGGGGTTGAAGTAATGCTTTATTTTTTTTGTGAGCTCCCCCTGCCTGCTTCCTCTCTTCTCCACTTGCTAGAATGCCTGCCCCAACTATCCCAACCCTTCATCCTTCCTGTTGACATGGACCCAGGCTTTGCACCCCATCTTCCAGATAAAAGCTGGGGAGGAGGAGGAGGCTGCCTCAATGTATGCTTGGTTCTGACTGACTCACCACAGGGAGAGAAGAGGGCGGGGAAAATAATGTGTACACTTATGACTATACACGTCTACATGTGTGCCAGTGAAAGCATGACCCTGGAAAGGTGACATCTGGGATATTCTCTGTTGTTTGTTCTTTGGGAAACAATGTGGCATTTACTGATGACCAGTGACTTCTCTGTTTCAGCAAAAACTATGAGAATGGTTCTAAAGGTTTCAGACAGGGTGCTGACATCACGTTGTGTCTCTCCATATATTGGAGGTAAGCCATTTCTACACACTTGAGGTTTTTTTTTAATTGAAGTATAGTTTATTATTATTATTTTTTATTTTACTTTATTTTATTTTACAATACTGTATTGATTTTGCCATACATCAACATGAATCTCCCATGGGTGTACACCTGTTCCCAATCCCGAACCCCCTTCCCACCTCCCCCACCACACCATCCCTCCGGGTCATCCCAGTGCACCAGCCCCAAGCATCCTGTATCCTGCATCGAACCTAGACTGGTGATTTGTTCCTTATATGATATAATACATGTTTCAATGCCATTCTCCCAAATCATCCCACCCTCTCCCTCTCCCACAGAGTCCAAAAGACTGTTCTATACATCTCTGTCTCTTTTGCTGTCTCGCATACAGGGTTATCGTTACCATCTTTCTAAATTCCACATATATGCATTAGTATACCGTCTTGGTGTTTTTCTTTCTGGCTTACTTCACTCTGTATAATAGGCTCCAGTTTCATCCACCTCATTAGAACTGATTCAAATGTATTCTTTTTAATGTCTGAGTAGTATTCCATTGTGTATATGTACCACAGCTTTCTTACCCGTTCATCTGCTGATGGACATTGAGGTTGCTTACAGTGTTATATTGGTTTCAGGTCCACAGTTTTACATATTTAGACATTCTCTTTTCGTTTTCTTTTCCATTATGGTTTATCACAGATATTGAATACAGTTGTTCCTTATGCAATACAGTAAGACCTTGTTTATCCATTCTGTGTATAATAGTTTGCATCTGAATAATAGTTTGCATAATATATAGTGTATAATATTTTGCATCTCCAAATCCATTCCTCTCCTACATCCCCCCACCCATGCTTTGGCAACCATAAGTCTGTTCTCTGTGTCTGTAATTGTTTTTATTTCATAGATATGTTCATTTGTAGACAGATGAATGTTTTTAAATGAATCTTTTTATACTTAATATTTAAATATTTCTTTAATTTATTTGACTATGTTGGGTCTCAGTTGTGGCACGTGGGATCTTCATTGCCACATGCAGGATCTTTAGTTAGAGCACAAGGGATCTTTTAGTTGTGGTAGGTGGGATCTTTTTAGAGGCAAATGGGATCTTCAGTTGTTTAGTTGTGGCATGTGGATCTTTCAGTTGTGGCATGTAGGATATTTTTGACCTGTGGCATCGTTTTGTTGTGGTATGTGGGATCTTTATAGTGGCATACAGGAGCTTTTGGTTGTGGCATGTAGGATATTTTTGACCTGTGGCATCCTTTTGTTGTGGTATGTGGGATCTTTGTAGTGGCATACAGGAACTTTTGGTTGTGGCATGTGGAATCTTTAGTTGTAGCTTGCTGGATCTTTAGTTGTGCCATACAGGATCTTTTAGTTACAGCATGTGGGATCTTTCTTGTGGCATGTAGGATCTTGCATCATGTGGGACCTTTGCATTGTGGGATCTTTGTGTCATGTGGGACCTTTATCTGTGGCATCTGGGATCTTTTCAGTTGTGGCATGTGGATCTTTTAACTGTGGCATTTGAGATCTTTTAGTTGAAGTATGCAGGATCTTTGTTGCAAATGTGGGATCATTATTGCAGCATGCAGGATCATTTTTCTATAGCATGTGGGATTCATTAGTTCTTGTATGATGGATATTTGTTGCAGCATGTGGAATCAGAGTTGCAGAATGCTGGATCTTTAGTTCTGTAGATGCAGCATGCAAGATCTTTTAGTTATGGCATGCAGGATCTTTGTTACAGCATGTGGGATCTCTGTTGCAGCATGCAGGATCTTTCTTATGGCCCATGGGATTAGTAGTTGTGACACATGGGATCTTTTTTGCAGCATGTGTCATCTTTTGTTGCAGCATGGGGAATCTTTTAGTTGTGGCATGTGGGATCTTTACTTGCAGCATGCAGGATCTTTACTTTTGGTGTATGGGGTATTTTGTCAAGGTATGCATGATCTTTGTTGTGACATGTGGCATGTTTCTTGTGGCATGTGGGATCTTTCATTTGCAGCGTGTTGTTTCACTGTTGTGCTATGCAGGTTCCTTTAGTTGTGTCGTGCAGGATGTTTGCTGTGGCATGTGGAATCTTTGGTGTGGGATCTTTGATGCTGCAGGTAGGATCTTTGTTTCGGCATGTGAGATCATTAGTTGTGGCATGCAGTATCTTTATTTGCAGCCTGCAAGATCTTTCAGTCGTGGCATGTGGGATCATTGTTGTGCCATGTAAGATCTTTTAGTTGCAGCATGCTGGATCTTTACTTGTGGAATGCTGGTTATTTCATTGCAGTATGAGGGATGTTTTAGTTGCATCATGTGGGATGTTTGTTGCAGCACGTGGGATCTTTAGTTGCAGCATGGGGGATCTTTTAGTTTCAGAATGTGGAATCTTTGCTGCGGCATGTTCAGTTCAGTTCAGTCGCTCAGTCGTGTCCGACTCTTTGCGACCCCATGAATCGCAGCACGCCAGCCCTCCTCCATCACCATCTCCCAGAGTTCACTCAGACTCGCGTTCATTGAGTCAGTGATGCCATCCAGCCATCTCATCCTCTATCATCCCCTTCTCCTCCTGACCCCAGTCCCTCCCAGCATCAGAGTCTTTTCCAATGAGTCAACTCTTCGCATGAGGTGGCCAAAGTACTGGAGTTTCAGCTTTAGCATCATTCCCTCCAAAGAAATCCCAGGGCTGATCTCCTTCAGAATGGACTGGTTGGATCTCCTTGCAGTCCAAGGGACTCTCAAGAGTCTTCTCCAACACCACAGTCCAAAAGCATCATGCTGCAGCATGTAGGATCTTTAGTTCTAGCATGCGGGGATCCTTTAGTTCTGGTATATGAGATCTTTGTAGTGACATGTAGGATCTTTTAGTTGTGGCATGTAGGTTCTTTAGTTGTGGCATCTGGGATCTTTAGTTTGGCATGTGGGATCTTTGTTGTGGAATGTGGGATCTTTAGTTCTTTAGTTGCAGCATGTGGGTTTTTGGCCATGGCACATGCAATCTTTTCATTGCATCATGTGAGATCTTTGTTGCAGAATGTAGGATCTTTAGTTGCAGCATGCAGGATCTTTATCTGGGGCATGTAGGATCTTTTTAGTTGCTGCCTGAGGGATCTTTTGTTTTGGCACATGGGATATTTTAGTTGAGGTATGTGGGATCTTTGTTGCAGCATGTGGGATCTTTGTTGCAGCATGTGGGATCTTTGTTGCAGCATGTGGGATCTTTGTTGCAGTGTGTGGAATCTTTAGTTGTTTAGATGTGGCATGTAAGATCATTTTAGTTGAAGCATGCAGGATCTTTTAGTTGTGGCACATGGAATGTGACACGTTGGATCTTTAGTTGGGATATGTGGAATCTTTTTTGTAGTATGTGTGATCTTTGTTGTGGCCTTGGGGTTCTTTAAGCTGGGGCATGCAAGTTTTTTTTAGTTGCGACATGAGGGATATTTCAGTTGAATCATGTGACATCTTTTAGTTGTAGCATGCAGGATATTTAGTTGTGGCATGTAGAATATTTAGGTATGGCATGCGGGATCTTTATTTGTGGCACGTGACCTTTAGTTGCAGCATGCAAACTCTTAATTGTGGCATTTGGAATCTAGTTTCCTGACAAGGAATCAAACCCAGGCACCTATATAGGGAGTACACCCTTAACCAGTGGACCACAAGGGAGGTCATGACACTTGAGACTCTTGTGTTAAATTGAATAGACCTGAAACACATCAAACAGCCCCACCATGTAAACTTAACAGTAACACTCCCCCAGGCTCTACACTTTGCCTTTCCAGATCCCAACTTCCTGATTTGCAGAGACCAAAAGTGGGGGGACTCCCAGGTTCCCAACCTCCAGGCTTCTTGCTCTGACCCTGAAATTTCTCACATTTCTCTGGATTCACATGCCAGAGGCCTTCTGCTCTCTCTACACTCACTTGAGATGGATGCACACATGAAGTACACACCCTGGTGTGACTGGAGGAGCACTACCCAAAGAAATGCGTGTGCAGACCATGGGTGCTATGCTGCTCAAGGCAGAATTTTCTGCTCCGTCTGTCAGGCTCTATGGGGAAGGCACTTGAGCACACATTCACTGCACCCTGGCTTCTCACTCGATTGAGTTTGTTAAAAACTGAGTGCATGATCTGTCTTATCTATCTCACCTACCCCAACCAAGTTGCCCCTCTGCCCTCAAGTCTTCAACTCCTACTGGGTTTTATTGGTTCTACCTCCAGAAAACATCCCACCTCTGTACTTCTCTCTCCACTGATCATGAGTCACCCCCAGATTAGGCCTTAGTGATTTTCCTCCTGAATTACTGCAACAACATCCCAACTTCTCTCTGTTGCAGAAACCAGTACTCAAGAAACCAAGCACTATACTCGGAGAGTTGGAGAACTCAGATTTATTACACTGGCGGGCCCAGGGGAGTTAGCACTCTAAGCTCTGAGCTCCGAACAAAGAGGTTACAGGCTTTTTTATAAGCCATGATTAAGTGGGTTTGTGGGTTTCCAGGGGCTAGGTGATTGCAAAGAGCAGGATAAGGGTGAGTGAGACAAGCTCCAGTTCCTAGTATTGTGAGTCCCCACTTTCTGAGACCTACATGATCTAGACTGCAAGGAGCAAGCTGGGTTACAGAGGCAGAAGGAGCAGGAGGTTATATAAAATTTTAACTTTTCCTCTTCATTCCCCCCTCTTGATGCTTCTATCACTTGTTGTAGAAATCATCATCTCATGTTTTGGTAGGACATTCAGAGCTCCCCATTGTTTAGGGGGCTATATTGAGCTATTACCATTTGTAACTTTATGGATTCAATCCAAGAGGTTATGAACTGGGTAACTGTATTGAGAATACAAGGGCCAAACAAGAACACCACAAAGAGCGTGAAGAGAGGACCTAAAGGGAGAGGCCACTATACCCAGCTCTAGATATTGTTCTAATTACCCCAGGAATTAGCTAGTTTCTCTCTCTGTTTTATCATTTGTTCCCTTAGCTGTTGGGCCATGTCCCTGACTATTTCTGATTGGTTTATTTCTTCTTGATTTAAGAAGAGACAGAGTCCTCTTTTTTCAGCTGTCAGTAGGTCTAGCCCTCTCCTATTCTGTAAAACCACCTCAACCAGGGAGTCTAGTTGGTCCTGTAATGAAAAGTGCACCAATGATACCTATCAGGGATAGAGGCCAGGGTTGACAATGAAAATCCATTGATATTTTGATAGCTGGATCCTCAGCTTCCACCGTGCATTGACCAGCCAGCTGCCAGAGTGTGGCTGGAGCAAGGATGAAGAATCCTCAAGCTTCTGCCGTGCATTGACTAGTCAGCTCCCAGAGTGACTAGAGCAGGGCTCAGTGTCTTCGTAGGTGAGGGCCGTTTTCTTTGTAACTTGACCTTGAGGAGGTTTTGGGGGTCCTGAACTGTTTTCCAGGTGTCCTCATCACAGGAAGCCACTGCCTTCTTGACTCTGGTGTGGTGGGTCCAAGGGATGATGCCTATAACTCTAACAGCAGCAGGGGTTGCCAGGATGACCGTGTGATGGCATGTTCAAACAAGCTGAAGTGGTTCTTCCTTTTAATCTTTAACCCACATCCCATCTCTTGGCTGATAGGGATGAACCCAATTGCCCAAGGAATGGGTGTCCTTTCTAAGGTTTCTCATGTGATATGGCAAAAGACTTTTCCAGGGCCTGGAGGTGTCAGGACATCTCCAGGTCAGCTAGTTGTTGGTGGTCTCCCTTGAGCTTTTCTATTACTGGGGGTGGTCTCCTGTATAAGATCTCAATGGGAGAATAGCCTGAGGACCTCGGGGTGCATTTACAGAGGGAGAGGAGAGATAAGCCTTCCTCAGTGATCAATGCAAAGAAATAGAGGAAAACAATAGAATGGGAAAGACTAGAGATCTCTTCAAGGAAATTAGAGATACCAAGGGAACATTTCATGCAAAAGTGGGCTCAATAAAGGACAGAAATGGTATAAAGGACCCAACAGAAGCAGAAGATAATAAGAGGTGGTAAGAATACACAGAAGAACTATACAAAAAAGATCTTCATGACCCAGATAACCACAATGGTGTGATCACTCACCTAGAGCCAGACATCCAGGAATGCAAAGTCTAGTGGGCCTTAGGAAGCATCACTACGAACAAAGCTAGTGGAGGTGATAGAATTCCAGTTGAGCTATTTAAAATCCTAAAAGATGATGTGGGGAAAGTGCTGCACTCAATATGCCAGCAAATTTGGAAAACTCAGCAGCGGCTGCAGGACTGGAAAAGGTCAGTTTTCATTCTAGTCCCAAAGAAAGGCAGTGCCAAAGAATGCTCAAACTACCACACAATTGCACTCATCTCACACGCTAGTAAAGTAATGCTCAAAATTCTCCAAGGCAAACGTCAACATTATGTGAACTGTGAACTCCCAGATGTTCAAGCTTGTTTTAGAAAAGGCAGAGGAACCAGAGATTAAACTGCCAACATTCACTGGATCATCGAAAAAGCAAGAGAGTTCCAGAAAAACATCTATTTCTGCTTTGTTGACTATGCCAAAGCCTTTGACTCTGTGGATCACAATAAACTGTGGAAAATTCTGAAAATGACAGGAATACCAGACCACCTACCCTGCCTCTTGAGAAACCTGTATGCAGGTCAGGAAGCAACAGTTAGAACTGGAGATGGAACAACAGAATGTTTCCAAATGGGAAAAGGGGTAGGTCAAGGCTGTTTATTGTCACCCTACTTATTTAACCTCACTGAGGGGATGGGCAATTGCCATCCATAATGTACAAGACACCTCCTAGTTCATTAAATTTGGTGGTGTAATTGAACTTGAAAAGGTGAACTAGTCCCAATTTGGTAAAAGAAAAACTCCTGATGTCCCAACCTTCCATGTTGGTAAAGGAGATCCAACATCTGGCAGGAATGTTTGGACTCTATTTCCAACCTCCAATATTTGCTGGCCTCCTACTATAGAGTCACTCTCAGGAGTTCCACTTTTCAGGCGGGACCTGAGCAACAATAGGCACTAGATAAACTAAAGAAGATATCGTTTCTGCTCTCCCACTAGTGCTCTGAGGGCAGGTCTTACTGGTAGAAGTTTGAGTCACCCTAAAATTCACTCTGGGAGCCACTGAACCAAATGCCCCTGGACTTTTGGCATAAGTAGTCGAAGACTCAGTCCAGTGATATTTGCCAATGGAGAGACAACTTCTGGAGGTACACTGAGTCCTTATTGAAACTCAAGGCTCTACTGGAGCAGAGCCAGTTAACCTATGGATTGAGATCCCTATTTGGAGAAGGGCATGGCAACCCACTCCAGTATTCTGGCCTGGAGAATCCCATGGGCAGAGGAACCTGGCAGGTTACAGTCCATGGGTTCACAAAGAATTGGACGCGACTGAGCGACTGACACTTTTGAGATTCCTATTGTGCCCTGGGTGATAGCAGAAGCTCCTCGTATACCAGCAGAAGTCTATATTAAAATGGTAATGTATCTACTGGATGGAGCTAAGACTTGCCCTAGTAGAGTGTTGTAAGTCCATGAGGAAATAGCCACGTTCCCTGCCTCTGAAGTTAATTTTCTATAACCTCCCAGCCTTCTTTTTTATCAGTGTTTAATTAATCCCATGTGTATAATACTGAACATCTTATATTTTTCATTTAATTTTTATGTTACATTTTTATTGAAATACTGTTGATTTACAGTGTTATGTTGTTTCAGATATACAGCAAAGTGACTCAGCTATATGTATGTGTATGTGTATATATTCACCTCTATATAAGTGTGTGTATATTCTTTTTCAGATATTTTTTCCTTATAGATTATTACAAAATGTTGAGTATAATTTCCCATCCTATATGATAGGACCTTGTTGGTTATCTATCTATATATAGTAGTGTGTATATTTTACTCCCAAACTACTTTTTATTTTAGGGTTTTTTAATTCAGTGTTTCAAATTCCACTTTTGATTCTTTTTGTAAATGTATTTTTAAATGGAGGATAATTACTTTACAATGTTTTGCTTGTTTCTGTAATACCACAATGTGAATCAGGCACAAGTATACCTTTATTCCCTCTCTCTTGAGCCTCTCTCCTAACCTCTGCCTGTCCCACCACTCTAGATTGTCACAGAGCTCCAAGCTGAGGTGCAGGAACCTAGAACCTGTTTTACAGAGTGAAGTAAGTAAGAAAGAGAAAAACAAACACATATATCAACACATGTATATGGAATCTAGGAAAACGGTAGTGATGAACCTATTTGCAGGGCAGGAATAAAGATGCAGACATAGAGAATGGACTTGTGGACACAGGAGGAAGGAGAGGGTGAGATGAATCGGGACAGTAGGATTGACATATAAGGTAGACGGCTAGTGCAAAACTGCTGTATAGCACATGGAGCTCAGCTTGGTGCTCCTGGCCTTCTATAGAAGACTTCCAATCAGTTTGTCCATGCAAAGCACCAGCTCCTCCCAGTGTTATTAAGGGTTTAACAAAATAGCTTATATAGCCCTTGGGACTGCCATACAAATTACATAGGAAACCCAATGTTCCCACATCAGTGTAAAGCCAAATAACAAGGGGCATTACAAGAAAACATGTCTTGGGTTTTTTACCTTTCCTATCACCCTCCTGTAGCAAGTATCACGGAAAGTCATAATGGACTTTTAAATCAAGGGCTAGTGAGAGAACCTGAAGGACAGTGGTCCTTCACGTGGTCAAAAATACTGTCCATGGTTTAGATTATATTAAATTCATGTCCCTATGGCATAAGTGCACCATATTTATGTTCACAACGAATGAGGAACCCACCCAGAGACCTTTCTATCTCTGCTGGTGTACATAGCCACACCAGAGACAACCCAGTTATTGGTTTGACAGACATGGAAACCCAGACACTGCTACGTGTAGAAAAGAAACATTTCCCTGGTACTTTCATCTTTCCTGTCTCCCTCATAAAAAATCCAGAGCTTAGCCATCTCCTTCTTGATCCTGATGAGAACCTGACACACACCAATGATTCTGAAACCATCGTTAGCCTGTTTTTATCATCATCCAGCATAACCAAAGCAAACTACCTACCACTTTCTAGATAAAGAGGTGACCTTATCCACCATCCATGTACTTTAATTTAGTCCACTGAAGGTACTGTGGAAGCCAAAAGGTGGACCTAAACATCTCTCTGATCAGGTAACACCATGTACACTTTACCCAGGGACAATAGGGTCCCCTACTGCTGGCTACAGGTGACCTTAAGCCCTACCATGTCCCTTCTCATCTGAGAAGTTCCTACCCTTGTCAGTGTTGACTCCATGTGTATTGGTGGTTCTCCCAGGGCTAGTAATCTACACACTGCTATTGACAAGGTCTATCTGGAGACCATACCACACGCACATAACAGACAGTCTTACCACACAGGCCAGAGTGGGGAAAATGGGAATCATGTTGTTGTCTATTCAGATTGGTCACCCTACTATCATGACCATAGATACCAACAATGAGACTAGCAACTTTCTCCTGTCTCTTCTACTACTAGCAACACCCATTCTGTATAAGTCAGACTCTTTAGATACAGCTAATGATTCATAGAAGCCTTGTAAACTGTCAGAGCCAACTTTGACCTCAGATCAAATGAGACCCACTGTGATTAAGTAGTGCCATTAACCACATGGAGCCACAGTCTCTTGAGTCTTATTTGAGGAATACCCAGAGATAGATTGCACCCAGTATTACAGCCAGGATCCTTGTGATTGGTGCAGTCATATTGCTGCTGCTAAGTCACTTCAGTCGTGTCCAACTCTGTGTGACCCCATGGACAGCAACGCACCAGGCTCCTCTGTCCACAGGATTCTCCAGGCAAGAATACTGGAGTGGGTTGCCGTTTCCTTCTCTGGCAGTCATATTAAGAGTGTTGTAACGCAGAGCCATACTAACAAATTCTATGGGATTGCAATTAGATAAAATGACTCAGATGGTAAAGAGTCTTCTTGCAATACAGGAGACCCAGGTTCAATCCCTGGTTCATGAAATTTCCTTGAGAAGGGAATGGTAACCCACTCCAGTATACTTGCCTGGAAAATACCATGGACAGAGGAACCTGGTGAATTCCATTCTATGGGATTGCAAAGAGTCAGACACAACTGAGTGACTAACATTTCACTTTTGCATAGCTCTTCCTAATCCCTGGCATAATGATTAATGTAAACCCTGCCAAAATGTATACTTTTACAACTATTGGTTTCTTTTCTCATTTGTTATTTATAACAATTTTTCCTCTAGTATCAGTCCCATTTATTGAAGCTTGCCCTGGAAAAAATTGCACTAAGTGACCAAAGACACTTTACACAAAAGAAAGTTTCACATAAGTGTACATAATAATATTCAGTCACACACACAAAACCACGTAGACACTCATGAACAAGTGATAATGTAAATGTATGAACAAGCTCCAACAAACATATTGACATATTCACTGAAATGAACTTGCTTACAAATTAATTCATGTACAAAGGCACACCTACATACACTCAAAACTTCACTTAAAATTTTGCATCATGCTCAATGCATGAACTTGCTTACATATTCAGTTGCATTAAGGAAAATAATTATCCTTTAATACCTTCACACAGACCAACTTGCTCATGCCTTGATTTTCACACATGAATGTGTTTACATGTATGCACATACTCACACACTCAAACATGAATGAACACACAAATTCATATATTCACAAATATAAGCTTTTACACTTGCACATGAATATGCTCAAAATTCAAACGTCTTCACTCTTTCATTGTCACATGTTCATGCTCACATGCAGAAGCATACTCAGACATTCACTCACACATTATCATATTTAAACATGAACATTTCCAGACACACACACAGATATGCTCACAAATAGGTCACTAATGACTGTAGACCTCCACTTTCACTCACATTCCCACATAAATACACACATTCTCATGAACTTACATACAGACACAATTATACACTCACACACACACTCCCTACATCCACTCAAGATGTTCACACATTCTCACCTTTATTTTAAAAACCACATGCTAACACACAAATCACTCATGTGTGAACAAGTTCACCAACACAAACACTCACATATTCACATGGTCTGCAGGTTCATAAACACACATACATGTACATTTACACATTCACACACCAAAAACACTCATGCACATACATGGACATTATCACACATTCACATATAAACAGGATCATATTCACTCACGCTCTCACACAAACAAAAATACACATTTGCTAACAGATGCACATAGACACCCTCACATTATCACTTCTACATAAGGAACACACATTTAGTGATACACAGACATAATCAGATTCACTCACCGAAAAAAACACATACATTACCATGTGCCTACACAGAAGCATGCTTGCATATTCCTTAACACATACATGTTCTTATTCACTTAAGCTGGCATTTCAATAATTCACACATAAATGTATGTATATATATATATATATATATATATATATATGTATGTGTGTGTGTGTGTGTGTGTACTCACACAGTGATTTGCACATAAACATGAACATGTAAACACAAACTGACCATGAACATGATCCCAAACTCACATTACATTCATTAAGAGTCATGTAAATGCATATGATCAACATTCACACATACATATACACTCATGTATTGACTCACAAACAGATGTACATTAACAAGCTGACATAAATGAACATGGTTATGCATTCACTCACAGGTGAATATGCTACCATCATGAACATGATTACAAATTCACTCACATATGTGAATACACAGAAACAGACATTAACACACTGACATATGAATGGGCTCAATTCACTTTACACATGGACATGCTCACATATATCCACAAGTTACACATTCACTCAAATGAACATGCTCACAGACTTGTTCATAGACACATGGGGGTTCCCAGGTGGCACGATGGTAAAGAACCCACCTGCCAATGCAGGACATAGAAGAGATGCTGGTTTGATCCCTGAGTTGGGACGATTGGTAGAAGGAAATGGGAACCCACTCTAGTACTCTTGTCTAGAAAATACTATGGACAGAGGAGCCTGGCAGGCTGCATTCTATGGAGTTGCAAGGAATCAGACACAACCAAGGACTGAGCACACATACATAGATACATTGACACATAGCCACATTCATTCAGATACAGGTATACTCAAGTTAATATGGTTATACATTCACTCACATACCTAAATATGCCTCATGTACACTGTGTCATTCATACATTTATTTACATGCATGAGCATACTCATCCTTAAGTTGTTCACACAGGCACATGTATAGACATTGTCACACATACAAATAGGGTTGCAAATTCCTTCATACACATAGACACCCTTATGTATAATAAATTTCACACACTTATTAATGCTCATGAAAGGCTGTTGTTGACCCACAAAAAGATGCCAGGATTCTTGGCCTCTGGAGGAGAAGAATTCAATCCAGGGCCAAAGACAAGGCTTGATCACTCAGAGCTTTTGTGTAATAAAGTTTTGTTAAAGCATAAAGAAGATAGGGAAAGCTTCTGACATAGGCATCAGAAGGGGGCAGAAAGAGTACCCCACTGCTAGTCTTCAGCTGGATGTTATATAGTCATTGCTGCTGCTGCTACTGCTGCTAAGTCTCTTCAGTTGTGTCCAACTCTGTGCGACCCCATAGACGGCAGCCCACCAGGCTCCCCTGTAAGGAAGGAATGTCTTAAAACTCAGAATGGCACCAGGCCTCTCATCCATAAGATGCATTTTGGGATAATCTTGGCACCAGATGATTCATCCTGGGCCAGAAAATGATTGACCTGAATCTTGCAGAAGGGCAGATCACCATACAAATAGTTTCGTTTACATAGATTAGGGGAACAATGTCTGAGTACAACATACTGGTTTGTCAAGTAGGTTCTGAGCCATTAGAGGGAACCTGAACAGACCTGAAGACAGAGTTTGGAGTAAATGCATAGTACATGAACATAGCTTAAGACAAACATTTCCATAATAACCATGCATTGGTTAACTCAAGGTTTGAGAAGAGTTCACTTCAGGTGAGATCAGGTGTCATTCTGGCAACACAGCACTTTAAGAGAAACCTTCTTTTGAATTTGTATAGAAAAGGAAAAATATATCCCTAGTTTATTTCTTCCTGCCACTTGAGAGAGATAAAAATGTCTGACACTTGCAGCCTATTTCCTCCATTTGGAGACCCCTGGCCTTCCTGCCTGTTACTCACATACACTTGTATGGTCACTAGTCACTCAAATCCACAGCATATTCTTCACATGAACACATTCAAAGATTGACTGAGATACAAGAGATACACGCACAACACACCCCAAATCTCTAATATTTGAGCATATTCACAGACTTAAAACATATTCACTGATTTATTCATATGTATAGACACAGTTGGGCTTCACTTGTGGCTTAGATGTTGAAGAATGTTCCTGCAGTGCAGGAGACCTGGAATCAATCCCTGGCTTGCAAATATCCCCTGAAGAAAGGTATGGCTACCCACTCCAGTATTCCAACCTGGAGAATTCCGTGGACAATTGAACCTGATGGGCCACAGTCCATGGGGTCAAAAAGAGTCGCACAAGACTGAACAACTTACAGTTTCACTTTTATCAGTTCAGTTCAGTTCAGGCGCTCAGTCATGTCTGACTTTTTGTGACCCCACAGACTGCAACAGGCCAGGCCTCCCTGTCCATCACCAACTCTTGAAGCTTGCTCAAACTCATGTCCATCGAGTCAGTGATGCTATCCAACCATCTCATCTTCTGTTGTTCCCTCTCCTGCCTTCAATCTTTCCCAGAATCAGGGTCTTTACCAAGGAGTCAGTTCTTTGCATCAGATGGCCAAAGTATTGGAGTTTCAGCTTTAGAATTAGTCCTTCCAAAGGATATTCAGGACTGATTTCCTTTAGGATGGACTGGTTGGATCTCCTTGCAGTCCAAGGGACTCTCAAGAGTCTTCCCAACACCACAGTTCAAAAGCATCAATTCTTCAGTACTCAGCTTTCTTTATAGTCCAAACCTCACATCCATACATGACTACTGAAAAAGCCCATAGCTTTGACTAGATAGACCTTTGTCGGCAAAGTAATGTCTCTGCTTTTTAATATGCTGTCTAGGTTGGTCATAGCTTTTCTTCCAAGGAGCAAGCATCTTTTAATTTCATGAGTGCAGTCACCATCTACAGTGATTTTGGAGCCCCAAAATTAAACTATCACTGTTGCCATTGTTTCCCTGTCTATTTGCCATAAAGTGGTGGGACCAGATGCCATGATCTTCATTTTCTGAATGTTGAGTTTTAAGCCAACTTTTTCACTCTCCTCTTTCACTCTCATCAAGAGGCTCTTTAGTTCTTCTTTGCTTTCTGCCATAAGGGTGGTGTCATTTGCATATCTGAAGTTATTGATGTTTCTCCCTGCAATCTCGATTCCAACTTGTGCTTCATCCAGCCCGGCATTTCGCATGATGTACTTTGCATATAATTTAAATAAGCAAGGTTGTGACAAAATACAACCTTGATGTACTCCTTTCCAAATTTGGAACCAGTCCATTGTTCCATGTGCAAGTTCTAACTGTTGTTTCTTGACCTGCATACAGATTTCTCACGAGGCAGGTCAGGTGGTCTGGTATTCCCATCTCTTTAAGAATTTTCTACAGTTTTTTGTTATCCACACAGTGAAAGGGTTTGGTGTGGTTAATAAAGCAGAAGTAGATGTTTTTCTGGAACTCTCTTGCTTTATCTATGATCCAACGGTTGTTGGCAATTTGATCTCTGGTTCCTCTGCCTTTTCTAAATCCAGCTTCAACATTGGGAAGTTCACAGTTCACGTCCTGTTGAAGCCTGGCTTGGAGAATTTTGACGATTACTTTGCTAGCCTGTGAGATGATTGCATTTGTGCAGTAGTTTGATCATTCTTTGGCATTGCTTTTCTTTGGGATTCAAATGAAAACTGATGTTTTCCAATCCCATGGCCACTGCTGAGTTTTCCAAATTTGCTGGCATATTAAGTGCAGTGCTGTAACAGCATCATCTTTTAGGATTTGAAATAACTCAACTGGATTTCCATCACCTCCACTAACTTTGTTTGTAGTGATGCTTCCTAAGGCCCACTGGACTTTGCATTCCAGGATGTCTGGCTCTAGGTGAGTGATCACACCATCGTGGTTATCTGGGTCATGAAGATCTTTTTTGTATGGTTCTTCTGTGTATTCTTGCCACCTCTTCTTAATATCTTCTGCTTCTGTTAGGTCCATACCATTTCTGTCCTTTATTGAGCCCATCTTTGCATGAAATGTTCCCTTGGTATCTCTAGTTTTCTCGAATGGATATCTAGTCTTTCCCATTCTATTGTTTTCCTCTGTTTCTTTGCATTGATCAATGAGGAAGGCTTTCTTATCTCTCCTTGTTATTCTTTGGAACTCTGCATCCAGATGTCTTTATCTTTCCTTTTCTCCTTTGTCTTTAGCTTTTCTTCTTTTCTCTGCTATTGGTAAGGCCTCCTCAGACAACTATTTTGCCTTTTTGCATTTATTTTTCTTGGGGATGGTCTTGATCACTACCTCCTGTACAATGTCACGAACCTCTGTCCATAGTTCTTCAGGCAGTGTGTCTATCAGATCTAATCTCTTGAATCTATTTATCACTTCCACTGTATAATCGTAAGGGATTTGATAGGTCAAACCTGAATGGTCTTGTGGGTTTTCCTAGTTTCTTCTATTTAAGTCTGAATTTTGCAATAAGGAGTTCATGATCTGAGCAACAGTCAGCTTCTGGTCTTGTTTTTGCTGACTGTATAGAGCTTCTCCAGAGACTCATGTACAATCATACACATTTCCTCACACAAAATGCTCAGATGTCCACTCACACATGAGCATACAAATTCATTCTCAGAGAAGACAGTCATATATGCTGACAACAATACACTCAGTTGCCCTTATACATGCATATTAATATGCTTACAAACAGCAACATTTCATGTATATATTTGAATACAAGTTTTCTCACAAGCATCACTAAGCTCATACCTTCACACACAGATGTCCTCACATACACTCACAAGCACATTCTTACATAATCTTCACAAAAATACACTCACAAATTAACCAGGTTACACAAGTGAACAGTTCCATACTCACTCATGAAAATGTGCTTATACACGCATTCCCCCAAACTAGCTCTCACATTCACTCACATCCATTCCTGTATGTTCCCAGTCATGTATTTATACTATTCCCCACGTACTCTATACAAACAACATACTCATATTCTCACAGGTGAATATGCTCCCACTTATCATGAAGTTCACATATTTACACATATAGAGATGCTCTAAGACACACACACACACACACTTGGACATTAACTCACAAAATATACTCCACTTAATCATTCTCACAAACACACACACATTCACTCTCACACACATGAACATGCTGACATTCATGCCCATGGTCACTAATTCACTCATCCATATTAAAAGTTCCATTCACTTTAACATACAGACTCATATGTTTGAATAGGCTCCTATGATCATTCACATGTGCTTATATATATGCACAAGGTCAAATTCACTTGCACAAACATTCTCACAGACTCATTCACTCAAAATAACTGCTCACACATTCACTTGAATGTACTGACATGTTTAATCATAGTCGTGCTTAAATATGTCACTCATAGTCACTCACATACACATTAACATGCTCACAGTAGGAATGTGCTCACACTCACCAAGAAGTGCTTACATTCACTCACACTCACACAAGTTCATTCAAATATACTAATGTAGTTGACCCTTGAATGATGCAGGGGTTAGGAGTGTTGACCATCTATGTACATTTGAATACATTTAACATATAGTCTGCTCTCTCAATATGAGGTTCTTGTGAATCCAGCATTAAAAAGAATACATTTTAATCAGTTCTAATGAGGTGGATGAAACTGGAAGCTATTATACAGAGTGAAGTAAGCCAGAAAGAAAAACACCAATACAGTATACTAACGCATATATGTGGAATTTAGAAAGATGGTAACGATGACCCTATATGCGAGACAGCAAAAGAGACACAGATGTAAAGTACAGACTTTTGGTCTCTGTGGGAGAAGGCAAGGGTGGGATGATTTCAGAGAATAGCATTGAAATATATATATTATCATATGTGAAATGGACCACCAGTCCAGGTTCAATTCATGAGGCAGGGTGCTCAGGGCTGGTGCACTGGGATGACCCAGAGGGATGGGATGGGGAGGGAGGTGGAGGGGGTCTCAGGACGGGGAACTCATATACACCCATGGCTGATTCATGTCAATGTAAAGCCAATGTAATGGCAAAACCACTACAACATTGTAAAGTAATTAGCCTACAATTAAAATAAACAAATTAAAAATAAATAAATTTAAAAAATAAATTTGTTATTACAGTAAATCAAAAGAATGTCTCAACATTGTAAAAATTTTATCAGACCCACTCCCACAATTTACATTTTAGGATAACAGGGTTAGCATTTAACAATTGAAAGATCCTACCAGACCCACTCCCATAATACACATTTTAAGATATCAGGATTAATCAGAAGGTTTTCAGGAAGGAGAAACTGTCCTCAAGCAAGATACACTGTTGTTAAGTAATACCTAGTACAGAGTTTAAACTGAGTTGTTTGTTGTATAATCATCAGGCTTAAAGAAAATAAAAAATTATGTGACTCAGGCTAAGGAATGTAGAGAGAGAAAAAAAATATTTCTGTTTTCCTTCTCCTTGAGAACCCCAGACCCCTTTCTCCTCCTCGGGGACCTTGAACTCTTATCAACCTGCCTAGGAATTGACTCTCTTAGTAGTACTGTAGTATTTTTCTATTGAACAAATCTGCATATACCTGGACTTGTGCTGTTCAAATCCCTGTTGTTTGAGTCAGATGTGCTTTTAAAATACTAGACAGGTGAATTCCCTGGCAGTCCAGTGGTTAGGGCTTGGCAGTTTCACTACTGTGGCCCTGTGTTCAATATTTGGTCAGGGACTAAGATCCTGCAAGTTGTGCAACTTAGCCTCTCAAAATGTTAGACAAACATGCTTAAATTCACACACACACACACACACAGTGATATCCATGCACATGATCACTTGTTCACTCATACATATGAACATGCAGAAACATTTACTTAATCACACAAATATATTCTTATTAACACACTCATACTTGAAAAGGCTCACCCATTCATTTTCCATAACAAACATTATTATATACAGGAGCTAAAAATTGCCTCCCTTTAGTTCTTCACAGTTGCCTGTAACCCATTAGCTGAAAAACCAGCCAGCACCAAAATTAGTATTTACACAGCAGTTGCTTTAAACATTGGGTTGGTCAAAAGCTCTCTTGGATTTTGTATAACATCTTATGGATGTTATAGCTACCCGGTATATTCCAGGTTAGCAGATTTTAATCTATTTAGTGTTTCCTTGGTGTTTCAGTGGAAAAGAATCTGCCTGCTAATGCAGGAGATGTGAGAGACATGGGTTCGATCCGTGGGTCAGGAAGATCACCTGAAGAATGAAATGACAACCCATTCCAGTATTCTTGCCTGTGAAATACCATGGACAGAGGAGCCTGGCAGACTACAGCACATGAAATCACAAGAGTGCAACTTGACTTAGTGACTAAACAACAACAGTAAAAATGTGAGGCTTTTTTCTTTACATGTTGGGGCCAGAATGCTGGAGCATTAGACTGCCCTGCTTTTCAATGGCTAACTGCCTTGAAAATCTGATGTGCTGACTTTTGCCTTCTTTTTCCCTTCTATGATGTCAGCCAAGAACACTCACTACAAGTTTGTATCCCTTAGCTTTGAGAGAGTGACACTTTGGGAGTCCAATTTCTGTCTTGATGACTCACCAAGGCCCTATCATAAAATTCATTGGCTGACCCTCTACCACCTCTTCCAGAGGAGAGGCAGTTGGGTTCCCTGGAAGCCCAGGGGTCTGGGAACAACCCCCAGTCAGCTATCTCCTAATTCCCCGTAAGTGTCCAGATCTTTCAGAATTCAACATGGGCACTCAAATTACTCCTTTGACCACATGAAGCAAACTCTTGGGCATAGGCTCTTTCAAGCGAATAGCAGATTTTGTGTTTTTGCAGAGGGTAGGTGCAGGGTGGGGTGCCCCATGCCACCAACCCCCCAGCCCAGTTTTCCAGCTGACAGGGAGCTGGAGCTGACCAAGGAATGACTGTAGAGGCCAGAATGAGCAGAGGGCTGGGTGGTGCCCAAGCCATACTAGGAGGCAGGATTGCATGTCTTTTTGAATGGCTCTTGGCATCTGTAGGATTTGCTAACCTCAGGATGCTGTTGGAGTGAGTGGAGCCAGTTGCAGTGGGTGGAGCCTGCATGCCAGGCTTCCTGTTCCCTCACTGGCAGGTGAAGTGCATCAAACCTAGTGCTCTTAGAAGCCAAGGGATTGGTTCACAGTGTGCTTCATGGAGTGGAGCTGCTGGGCTGCTATTCTTTTTGCTGGTCCCAGGCTCAGGGCCTCTGATCAATTCCCATTTTTCCTGCATCCCTTGCCCATGATGGTCTCAACTTAGTGGCAACTCTTTGGAAAAGAACAAGCTCTCCGCCCCACCTCGTGGTTAGCCTGCTTACCTCCTTCTCTGTCTTCCACAAGGTCTCCAGAAGTCTCCAGTGTTCTCCAGCTGGGAACTGTGGGGTCCAAACAAGCTGAAAGGCCCTGTGCCCCTATGGCTCACCAGGATCCAGATCTTGAAGGGTGATGACCACAATCCCACCTGGAAATTCCAGTTTGACATCTAACCTCTCTTCCTCTGATGTTCCTGACTTCGTTTTAGACTCCTTTAATTGGTAAGTGAGGTCGCCAGGCTGTCAGGAGCTGGGAGGGCAGTGGGTGAGTGGACAACCTTTTAGAAGACATAGGCCTGGGCTTTAAATCCTGTCCATGCATCCTGCCTACTGGCCAGTGCCTAGAGAAATTGAAGATAGGGTTGGGGACATCAGGTTGAGATGAACTGCCTGTTTCAGTGCCTATGTTACCATGGTAGCTAACAGTGCCCAGATCACAGGGATTGGGAAACTACCACTCAAGTGTCCACCCATCCATTTCCAGGACTTAATATTCCTCAGTCATGTGTACTGTTCCTTTTGTGTGTGTGTATGTGTGTGTGTGTGTGCACGTGTGACCATGCATGTGCTCATGCAGGGAGGGGCCGGTTGTGAGTGAGGGCTAATAACATTTATATTTTGTGCTGAGTTAACATCTGGTAAAATTGAGAGGATCTTGAATGGCCTAGTCCCAAGTTTCACTCTGCTCCACCAGATAGGGTCCTCTAGCAATAGATCTTATTGAATGCACCAGATGCATTCCTGCATATTATCCCTGAATAGCATTTCCTTGTCAACCAGCAGAATTATTCGAAGAACAAAATCACATCCTTGCTCAGGAAGCAGGTACTACCTCACCATCTTAATATCCCAAACCTTCTTCCCACAGACCCTTCTGATTCACTCTGGTCTAGTACTCTGTACTTTGTCCTGCGATGTCCTGCTTTCCTGTACTTTGTTTTGCAATGTCCCTCTTTCCTGGGCTACCCAAGAAGTGAGTCACTGGGTCTCTGAAACTTTCTCAATAACTACCCTGAAGGTCTGGACCACTCATGATTAAATGGAGGTAAAAATCCAAAGCTGTAAATTTTCACTGCTAGAAATATAAAATATTCTGAGAGAATTTGTACAGAGAGAAAATAAACTGTGCCACTCTGCTATCATACCATTAGCTATGTCTCTTTTGCAGTAAAAGTCCTGATCATCCTGTTGTAGGGAGAAATGACCATGACATTTTCACGACAGTGATGAAATGAATTTACCCTAATTTAAGCCAGAGTCCTTAACACTTATTAAGCAACCATTATCATATGGGAGGCCCATAGCACTAATGAATTTGATTTGAGGCTCTCTGAAGGAAGAAATGTGTAAATATGAGCAAAGTAAAGAGGACTCATCATCACAGGGGAACTCCCCCATCACATACACACAAAGTATATCCAGTGACAAACAAATAAATGGATCAGAGAAAGAAGTCAGAAAACTTGAATACAGAGGGAGGAAATCATTTAAATTGAAACAAAGGCCCACAATTTAATCCAGTTGGAAATTTAGAATTTGCTAAAAGAATTTATACCCCAGTATAAATTTATACCTTTGTCCTTGGCAGATGGCTGACTTCTTACTGTGTCCACACATGGCCTTTTCTTTGTTTAGTGTGGGGAGACAGTGAGAGCTCTGTGATTCTCTTCTTCTTCTTATAAGGATACCCTCCTGTACACCTCCATGCTTATGACCTCATTTAATCTTAATTACCCCTTAAAGGTCATATCTCCAAATACAGTCACATTGGGGGTTAAAGGCTTAACATACCCATTTTGAGAGAATATGATTCAGTCCATAACATCTCGACATATATTTTGGGTGTGTGCAAGGCAAGTGGTTCCCAGAGTCCTTTACGTCAATGAGGACAACTTTTAGGCAATGGCCCAAGAGTTTGCAAAAAGAAAGATACAGATAGGCACATTTGTTAGCCAGGGCATACGGTACAAAAATGAAGTTTGGCCAAATGTGCGGACCCATTGGTCATGTCTTTTATCGTGGGTATTGTCACTGTCATCTGTATTACTGCTTTCCATCACTGCAGGGGATGATGGAGACAATATCATGTGTAGTATACAAATACCCAATAGTATCCACTCAGTTGATTCCAAGGGCCTCCTCACATAGCCAAGAGATCTAGGAGAGGGATGGCTGCTTCTACCACTGTCTCTTCTTGCAAGGGACTAAGGATAGATGAGACCAGGGCTTTTGTAAGAAAGATGTCCCAGAAAACTCTCTTGTATCAGGGAGGCCTCAGTAACCGTGCTGAGGTTATGGAGTGTTGGTTCCATGATCCAAAGCATGCTGGGCAATTGGGTACAGAGTGTCACAGGCTCAGGGTCTCTGAGAACCTCTATTTTGAAAGTGGCTTGGTATGTGGCCAATAGTTGCCACTCTGATGGTTTGTAGTACAAGGCCAAAAAGGGCAGTTTCTTACATCAGTGGCCTGTGGGCAACTCATAGCTGTCATGGGTGGTCCAGAGATGCCAGGGGGCATAGGCAGAGGTTACTAAATCATCAACAATGAAGGAACCTCTGGAGACACTAATGGGAGTGTCCATTGATTCAGACTTGGACAGATTCTAGAGTCTTTTGTTGGAAGGTTTATTGCTTTGCTAAAGTAAATTGTTTTAGTAAATTCTGGGATTCTAATTGGTTTAAATTGTAACATTAGACAGAAAAAGCTATAGAAGAAGTTTATATATTGATTGATTGATGAAATGTTGTGACCAGAGGCTCACAGGAACCTAATCCTTTCTTACCCTGGGAGCAATGTTTTAGTAGTCACTAATTCATTAATAATTCATCATGAATTGCCAAATTCAGACTTAAATTGAAGAAAATAGGGAAAACCACTAAACCATTCAGGTATGACCTAAATCAAACTCCTTATGATTATACAGTGGAAGTGAGAAATAGATTTAAGGGACTAGATCTGATAGATAGAACTATGAACTATGGATGGAGATTCGTGACATTGTACAGGAGACAGGGATCAAGACCATCCCCATGGAAAAGAAATGCAAAAAAGCAAAATGGCTGTCTGGGGAGGCCTTACAAATAGCTGTGAAAAGAAGAGAGGCGAAAAGCAAAGGCAAAAAGGAAAGATATAAGTATCTGAATGCAGAGTTCCAAAGAATAGCAAGGAGAGATGGAAAACCAATACAATATTGTAAAGTAATTAGCCTCTCTTCAAGAAAATTAGAGATACCAAGGGAACATTTCATGCAAAGATGGGCTCAATAAAGGACAGAAATGGACCTAACTGAAGCAGAAGATATTAAGAAGATGTGGCAAGAATACACAGAAGAACTGTACAAAAAAGATCTTCATGACCCAGATGATCACGATGGTGTGATCACTCACCTAGAGCCAGACATCCTGGAATGTGAAGTCAAGTGGGCCTTAGGAAGCATCACTACAAACAAAGCTAGTAGAGATGATGGAATTCCAGTTGAGCTATTTCAAATCTTGGAAGATGATGCTGTGAAAGTGCTGCACTCAATATGCCAGCAAATTTGGAAAACTCAGCAGTGGCCACAGGACTGGAAAAGGTCAGTTTTCATTCCAATGCCAAAGAAAGGCAATGCCAAAGAATGCTCAAACTACTGAGAGAGTCATTTCCTAGGCAGGTGGATAAGAAGTCTAGAGGTCCCCAAGGAGAGAGGGGTCTGGAATTCTCAAGGAGGAAGAAAGGACAAACTTTTTTCTTCTCTACATTCCTTAGGATTATATAACAATGTATTCTGCCTGAGGACAGTCTCTGGATTAAACCTTCTGGCTAATTCTGTTATCTGAAAATGTAAATTATGGGAGTAGGTCTGGTGAGGTCTTTACAACCTCCAGACATTCTTTGGATTTACTGGAAAGTATATAACTTCATTGCTAACACTAACAAGCGGGCACTCTTTCTGCCCCCTTCTGATGCCTATGTCAGAAGCTTTCTCTATCTCCTTTATACTTTAATAAAAACTTTGTTACACAAAAGCTCTGAGCGATCAAGCCTCATCTCTGGCCCCGGATAGAATTTTTCTCCTCCGGGGGCCAAGAATCCTGGCATTGTGATTCAACAACAACCTTTCACTACCACACAATTGCACTCATCTCACACACTAGTAAAGTAATGCTCAAAATTCTCCAAGTCAGACTTCAGCAATACGTGAACCGTGAACTTCCAGATATTCAAGCTGGTTTTAGAAAAGGCAGAGGAACCAGAGATCAAATTGCCAACATCCGCTGGATCATGGAAAAAGCAAGAGAGTTCCAGAAAAACCTCTATTTCTGCTCTATTGACTATACCAAAGCGTTTGACTGTGTGGATCAAAATAAACTGTGGAAAATTCTTCGAGAGATGGGAATACCAGACCACCTACCCTGCCTCTTGAGAAACCTGTATGCAGGTCAGGAAGCAACAGTCAGAACTGGACATGGAACAACAGACTGGTTCCAAATAGGAAAAGGAGTACGTCAAGGCTGTATATTGTCACCCTGCTTATTTAACTTCTATGCAGAGTACATCATGAGAAACGCTGGGCTGGAAGAAGCACAAGCTGGAATCAAGATTGCCAGGAGAAATATCAATAACCTCAGATATGCAGATGACACCACCCTTATGGCAGAAAGTGAAGAGGAACTAAAAAGCCTCTTGATGAAAGTGAAAGAGGAGAGTGAAAAAGTTGGCTTAAAGCTCAACATTCAGAAAACTAAGATCATGGCATCTGGTCCCATCACTTCATGGCAAATAGATGGGGAAACAGTGGAAAGTGTCAGACTTTATTTTTTGGGGCTCCAAAATCACTGCAGATGGTGACTGCAGCCATGAAATTAAA
>NW_024070207.1:9570787-9596044 GCF_014754425.2 Oryx dammah
CCTGCCACTAAGTTATTTTGCCATAACCTCCCGGCCTTCTTTTTCTAATGTTTAATTAATCACATCTGTATAATGCTAAACATTTGATACATTAAATTTTATTTTTATTCTATTTTTTAAATTGAACTCTAGTGATTTAAGTGATTTAAGTGTACTCTAGTGATAACTCTACTGATGTTGCATTAGTTTCAGGTATACAGCAAAGTGATTCAGTTATATATATGTATATACTCAGGGATATGGTAGCTCCTCTCGGCCGCCGTCCCTGACTTTGGACGTGGGGTAGTTCCTCTCCACCGCTCCTGCGCCGTTGCTGCCGCCGCTAATTGTCTACATCCACTGGATCATCGAAAAAGTAAGAGAGTTTCAGAAAAACATCTATTTCTGCTTTATTGACTATGCCAAAGCCTTTGACTGTGTGGATCACAAAAAACTGGAAACTTGTGAAGGAGATGAGAATACCAGACCACCTGACCTGCCTCTTGAGAAACCTGTATGAAGATCAGGAAGCAACAGAACTGGGCATGGCACAACAGGTTGGTTCCAAATAGGAAAAGGAGTACATCAAGGCTATATACTGTCACCCTGCTTATTTAACTTCTATGCAGAGTACATCATGAGAAGTGCTGGGCTGGAGGAAACACAAGCTGGAATCAAGATTCCTGGGAGAAATATCAATAACCTCAGATATGCAGATGACACCACCCTTATGGCAGAAAGTGAAGAAGAACTAAAAAGCCTTTTGATGCAAATGAAAGTGGAGAGTGAAAAAGTTGGCTTAAAGCTCAACATTCAGAAAACGAAGATCATGGCCTCTGGTCCCATCACGTCATGGCAAACAGATAGGGAAACAGTGGAAACAGTGGCTGACTTTATTATTTTGGGCCCCCAAATCACTGCAGATGGTGATTGTAGCCATGAAATTAAAAGACGCTTACTCCTTGGAAGGAAAGTTATGAGCAACCTAGACAGCATATTAAAAAGCAGAGGCATTACTTTGTTCACAAAGGTCCATCTAGTCAAGGCTATGGTTTTTCCAGTAGTCATGCATGGATAAGACAGTTGGACTATAAAGAAAGCTGAGCACAGAAGAACTGATGCTTTTGAACTGTGGTGTTGGAGAATATTCAAGACTGATTTCCTTTAGGACTGACTGGTTTCATATCCTTGCAGTCCAAGGGACTCTCAAGAGTCTTCTGCAACAGCACAGTTCAAAAAGCATCAATTCTTCAGTGCTCAGCCTTCTTTATGGTCCAACTCTCACATCCATACATGACTCCTGGAAAAACCATGGCTTTGACTAGACGGACCTTTGTCGGTAAAGTAATGTCTCTGCTTTTTATTACACTGTCTAGGCTGGTCATATCTTTTCTTCCAAGGAGCAAGTGTCTTTTTAAATTTCATGGCCGCAGTCACCATCTGCAGTGATTTTGGAGCCCAAGAAAATAAAGTCTGTCACGGTTTCCATTGTTTCCCCATCTATTTGCCATGAAGTGTTGGGACCAGATGTCATGATCTCAGTTTTTTGAGTGTTGAGTTTTAAGCCAGCTTTTTGACTCCTCTTGCATCTTCATCAAGAGCCTCTTCGCTTTCTGCCATATGGGTGGTGTCATCTGCATATCTGAGGTTATTGATGTTTCTCCTGGCAATCTTGATTCCAGCTTGTGCTTCTTCCAGCCCAGCATTTCTCATGATGTACTCTGCATATAAGTTAAATAAGCAGGGTGACAGTATACAGCCTTGACGTACTCCTTTCCCAATTTGGAACCAGTCCTTTGTTCCATGTCCGGTTCTAACTATTGCTTCTGACCTGCATACAGGTTTCGCAGGAGGCAGGTAGTGTGTACCAGTATACATGTTCTCATGTATGTGCATGCTCCACATTCAGTCACTTACATTAACACGTTTACTGTTTACTCACTCAAGTGAACATGCTGACAAATTATTCACATGCAGACACACTCATGTACATTCACACGCACATGGTCACACACTCACTCATTAATACAGATGTGCTCACACCATCATTGCCTCACGTGGACATGCTCACAGATGTATTCAAATACATAGACATAACTAGTCCCAGTATAATAAATTCACCCCATGCAAACTTGCACAAAAATCACTCAATCACATGAAAATTCAGTCACACAGGTTCCTGAATCTATAAACTCAGGTGCTCCCAGACATTCCCTTCCACATGCACATTAGCACTCTCATAGTCAGGAACATGCTCACATGGAAGCTCTCCTACAAACGTGCACATCCTCCACAAAGTACAAGTATTCCCTCATAAAGAAAATACACCCATGTGTATTTCCATTCGGATGCTCACAGTTCACTCATGCAAGAATACTCCACGTGTTACCTAGTTTGCAGCAGGAAGCATGATGCACACTCACTGACTCACAGGGAAGAGCTAATAACATCCATACACATGGCTGCAAAATCAGGTACACACCTGAACACACACAAACATGCATTTCAACACTCAAACGTTGCTTTAACCTACTCTGACGTGTACAAGCTCATATGTTCACCCTCGTGAATAGTACTACTCACACGTGCAGACACTGGCCCATTCACTCACATAAACATACTCAGATCTCATTCACATGAATATTATCACACATTCACTCACGTGCATACAGGATCAAAAACTCACTCACACTCATGAGATTTGTGTACCCACAATGGCACACTCATTTACACATGCAGGCCAACAGTGACACAATGAAGAACATGCCCAGGCATTCATTTGCACACAAACAATAAAGCTCACTCGGAAGCTCACAAATTCAGTCACATAAATACACTTACATTCACTGACACACATATATGTGCCTTTCCACAAATACAACCATATATTAATAAGATTACACAGAAAAACATAAACATGCTAACGTGTGTTCATGCTCACAAATACCTTCCTACAAACGAGCACACACATATTCACTAAAGCAAAAATTTACTCTCAATGGACTGCTCTTATCTATGAACAGGCTCAAATACACACTGACACTGTCACATTTATGCTCACATGCAAAAATGTTGAAACAAAAAAATCCAAATAACAAAAACGCTGAAAACATGCTCAAAACATTTACTTACCAGAAACGCTCACTCATTAGCTCCCACCAATGTGATGAAAATCTCACTCACATGCCAGCACACATTCAGATTGTTGATTTGAAACCTCATGAGGTCCCTGGATGAAATTTGAAACTCACTCCCATGTATGAAGGGCAAGGAGATGCCAGAGCAAGAGGCAGATCACTCCAAGTGGGTGGGTGGCAATTTTTTTTTTTTTTTAGCTCTAGAAGGGAAATTTCTTTTTTCTTTCTTTTATATATGTGTGTGTGTATATATATATATATATATATATTTTAATTGGAGGCTGATTACTTTACAAGATTGTGGTGGTTTTTGCCATACATTCACATGAATCAGCCATGGATATACATGTGTTATTAGCAAGAGAACTTACATATAAGGCTTGTGTGGAATGGCCACAAGACAAGTAGATCTCCATGCCTGCCTGTCAGAATCTTAAGTTTATATGGGAGATTTAATGGGGCTCAGCCAAATGTCTTGTGCATAAGATCTCAACAGCACATTCCTCTTTTCAAGGCTGTGTCTTTAAAACAGGACCTAGTATGCGAACTGTGGGCAGAACATAGATTCCAAGGATGAGGAGGGGGTGAGGAGACTCTGATTGCCGAGACTCTGATTGCCAAGGCTCAGCTCTTGGGTCAACCAGTAGTCATGTCTTCTTTAGAGGTACTATTTCATGCCAGTCAGAATGGCTGCGATCCAAAAGTCTACAAGCAATAAATGCTGGAGAGGGTGTGGAGAAAAGGGAACCCTCTTACAGTGTTGGTGGGAATGCAAACTAGTACAGCCACTATGGAGAACAGTGTGGAGATTCCTTAAAAAACTGGAAATGGAAGTGCCTTATGACCCAGCAAAAGCACTGCTGGGCTTACACACAGAGGAAACTAGAATTGAAAGAGACACGTGTACCCCATTGTTCATCGCAGCGCTGTTTATAATAGCCAGGACATGGAAGCAACCTAGATGTCCATCAGAGATGAGTGGATAAGAAAGCTGTGGTACATATACACAATGGAGTATTACTCTTGCCTGGAAAATCCCATGGACGGAGGAGCCTGGTAGGCTGCAGTCCCTGGGGTTGCTGCGAGTCGGACACCACTGAGTGACTTCACTTTCACTTTTCACTTTCATGCTTTGGAGAAGGAAATGGCAACCCACTCCAGTGTTCTTGCCTGGAGAGTCCCAGGGACAGCAGAGCCTGGTGGGCTGCGGTCTATGGGGTCGCACAGAGTCAGACACGACTGAAGCGACTTAGCAGCAGCAGCAGCAGCAATTTTCAGCTATTAAAACAGTTCTTTCCCAGTGATTGCCTCCTAATAGTCAAGCTATATCTTAGGTGGATCTTACAAATAGGATTCTTGATATTTGTGACTTGGGGCTGGAGCACTGAGATGACCCAGAGGGATGGTACAGGCAGGGAGGAGGGAGGGGGGTTCAGGATGGGGAACACGTGTATACCTGTGGCAGATTCATGTTGATGTATGGCAAAACCAATACAATATTGTAAAGTAACTAACCTCCGATTAAAATAAATAAATTTATATTCAAAAAATTTTTTAAGTATTTCTATTTGACTATGCCAGGTCTTTGTTTTGACACACGGGGTCTTCAGTCTTCACTGCGGCATGCAGGATCTTTCTAGTTACAGCGTGAGGGACCTTGAGTTGTGGCGTGTAATCTCTTAGTTGTGGCATGTCGGATCTAGTTCCTCGACCAGAGATTGAGCCTGAGCCCCCTGCATTGGGAATGTGGCGTCTTAGCCGCTGGACCACCAGAGAAGTCCCTGTCATATCTTCTTGATGATCTTCTCCAACATTCCATCCTTCATGACTGACTCTTACAATCGTATACATCCCCCTCTTCTGCCATGTGCCCTGAGCCATTAACAAGGGGTTTTATTAGCATGGAAAGAGTTCATTTGGTGGCTGTCTAGCTGCATTGGAGGCAGATACCCCAATAATAATATAAGCATATGCAAGAGAAAAGACAGATTATGATTCCTGATGAATAACCTTTTTTTTCCCCCACCAAGAGCTCCATAAGCTGAAGCACTGAAAGTAAGTCCCCTAAGCAGGGAGTTGGATCACTCAAGGTGTTCACTTGTGTGAATTAATAAGGATGATGCATGAGTAGACTCACCAGGTATGAACGTATAACATTCTGTTACCCAACAGTTGCATTGATTCGTTGGGCAGGCCCTTGAGCAGACTTACTGAAGGAAGCTGTTTCCATCAGGGTTCATTGTGTGACCAGACACTGGAGCAGCAGTAGTCTAAAGATGAAAAGACAGATATTTAGTAGGGACTTGTATGGAAAGTCTTCCCCTCACATAAAAATTACACTTCTGGCCTGATCCTTAGATGTTGATGGTTAATGCAGGGGTTGCATTAGGAGCTTGGCAGGGTTGTTTATACCATATATATTGGCTGGGGAAGGCAGCACTGTCAAGCATATGGAGATGAACTGTGGGTGGGATATGCTAGGCCAGGACTCCCACCTTCTCCCTCTTTCAGTGGTGTGTATTCCATTCCAAGCATAGCACATTTCCTCAGGTCTGTCTCTCAGAGGAGATTTGAGCAGTTCTTCCTCACTCAGGGTTGCAGAATAACTCATCCTTCCTGGTAGAATGTCTTATTGCAAATTCCAGTAGATAATGCCTTTCCCAGGTGTGATGTGGCTTCGTGTTCCAAGCATCATAGTATGTTGATCCTGTTGGAAATGCTCTCAAAATGGTGTCATGGGAGTAGAACAGACAATCAAAAATGGCTGAGCAAGGTATTCTTTACTTCTGCAGAAGGGCGCTTTGCAGACAAAAGGTCTGGGAGCAAGCACACTGAGTGGGAGGTCTAATCGGGTTTTATGCCTAAGATACAGGTTCCCTCCCCTGGCTCTTCATAAGCTGAGGACCAGAGTCACAATCTTCCCAGGATGTCACCTAAGATTTTTATTTGTTGATGGGGTCATGAGTAATACTTGCAAGCTCCTGAGGGGAGGACTGTTTTACCCACCCCTTTAGTTCTCTGAACATATGCAGGGTAAAAACCCGTGAAATTACCCTACCAAACTGTTTTTATGAGGAAGGGGAAAGAAAAAAGGACTAGCAGCAAGCTGCCATTTTTAGAAACCTTATTCACAAGCTGGGTGTGTGTGTGTGTGTGTGTGTGTGTGTGTGTGTGTGTATGTATATATATATATGTGTGCGTGTGTGTGTGTATATATATATATATATATATATATAATGTGTGCTTAAAATGAATATGGATTATTTGTCTATGTCTCATATCTTCCCTTTTGGCAGGAAAGACTGGATTTTCCTACAGTCCACAGTGAGAAGAGTGCAATCTAAGTCATATTCCATGACTTCTGTACCTTCATGATACTGGGTGTCTCGGTAGAAGTCCTCAGTCTGGATTATGGGGCAGTCAGCATCATTCAAATGTATTAAAGCTTGACATAGTACTTTAGTCTACCTCCTTTTCCTTTCTGTCACCCATGCTCCTTAGGGAGACAGAACCTCCAATTGCTCTCATGTTCTTTTGTGCAAGCTTGTGTATCATATTTGAAATGTCATCCTTGGTCACTGTCCATTTGACTAGTGTATCCATACATAGTACTCTACTCTTCTAATTCCCTAATGATGACATCCTTTTTGTGTGTGGTGACTGGAGAAAGTCTAAATTAGGCCAGACACAGTGTCCACCCAAACCAAGACGTTTAGAACCCTCACTCGGAGGAAGGGGGCCGATACCATCATTTTGCTCTCAGAGATTCACCAGTGGGGAGCTCCAGTGAATGGACTCACGCTCCTTTGGCAGTTGCCTTGGGCCTTGTTTAGAACACACAGCAACTGCATTAACCAAGTCATTTTGTTTCAAGGGCGTTCTAGCAACCTTGGCTGTGTGCCATCCCCTGCGAACACTATGGTGGCCACTCTTTCTATGCTGTATCTACTGAAGGGCAGATTGCTAAGGCTTGTACCCGGGCTAGGGCATCAGCTTCCTGCTGCCAGGGGGTATCAGTGCCTCATGATCTGGTACATGGAAATCAATGACAACTGACTCAGGGTCTGGCAAGCAAACCCAAATGTCTTTCTACATATTCTAACCCCCAATGGGCTTATTCATAATTATCCACCCATATGCTTCCCACTGTCCAAGCCATAGGGTTAATCGCAGAACTGTCAGTGCAAAGTGTTAACAGTCAGGACTTATGAGTGATTTCCAGTGAAATCACTCTGCGTCCATCCCCATGGCTGCCGCAGTTCATTGCTCTTTCTATCCAGATGATGTCAGTGTTGGGCTGAATAGTGGCTGCTGTCCCTAAGACCAAATTCCCAGACACCTGGATTAAACCGATCTGTACCTGATGTCCTCATGGGCTGCCAGAGGAATACGAGTGGGGGAATTTGGAGGACTGACATATTTTAGAAGGCCTAGTAGCACCTGCATTTTTAGACAGTGGGCTGGCATACAGGATGCACCTCTGCTGCAAATCGGCAACCATTTAGTCAAAGTGGGGGTTTAAGCTATGGCAGATGTGGGTCAATAGAACACGTTCTCAATCTCCCCTTGATAGGAAGGCAAATTCTTACTATAAAATGCTGTTCCTTAAAACTGCCTGGTCATATCTAATTTGGGTGCCTTCTCAGATATTCCAGTCAGAGCCTTGGTAATATACCCAATGTTTCCAATTGTGTCCTGTTACAAGGAGAACAGATTATTACTGGATATATACAAATAAACATATGACCATAAAAATCAAAATACTCACAGAACACTCCAAAACCTGGAGGGATCAGATAGGGAGAAAAAAGTAAATGTTTCATCTTTATTCACAAATGTATATCTTAACAAATTGTTCATAGCTTAACAGAAAAGAGAAAAACTTTCCTTAAATCTGGAAAACCAAAACACAAAAGAACTAACAATGTTTCAAATAGAAAGTCAAAATGATGATCATCCTCATTATTTCACTCAGTCCCATGAAATTTATGGAGAAAGACCAACATTAAAAAGACAAACAACAACAACAAAAAAACCCTACCCTTTTTAACTGATGAAAGAAAATTAAGTTTTAGTTTTACATAAGTACACTATAGATATTAAAGCCTATTTTTCTTTCATATAGAAGCCTTAATGAAGTTCAACCATGTATCCAATCTAGATCATATAAATAACATTACACTCTCAAGGCTGGACTTCCCTGATGTCTCAGACAGTAAAGCATCTGTCCACAATGCGGGAGACCCGGGTTCGATTCCTGGGTTGGGAAGATCCCCTGGAGAAGGTAATGGCATTCCACTCCAGGACTATTGCCTGGAAAATCCCATGGACAGAGGAGCCTGGTAGGCTACAATCCATGGGGTCGCAAAGAGTCGGACATGACTGAGCGACTTCACTTCACACTCTCAAGGCTGCATTTTTGACATGGCTCCTAGGATGGGAACTGTGGGCCACATCTACATTCCAAGGACAGGGGAGGTAGCGAGGAGCCTCTCATTGCCTGAGTCCAGCTCGCCTGTCAACCAGTGGTCGCATCCTCTCAGTAAGCTCCAACACAGATACACTCACCTGGACCCTGACACATTGACTCCTTCACACAAATGTGCTCAAATGCTCATAAATTCACTCAGTTCAGTTCAGTTCAGTTGCTCAGTCATGTCCGACTCTGTGACCTCATGAATTGCAGCACGCCAGGCCTCCCTGTCCATCACCAACTCCTGGAGTTCACTCAAACCCACGTCCATCGAGTTGGTGATGCCATCCGGCCATCTCATCCTCTGTCGTCCCCTTTTCCTCCTGCCCCCAGTCCCTCCCAGCATCAGAGTCTTTTCCAATGAGTCAACTCCTCGCATAAGGTGACCAAAGTATTGAAGTTTCAGCTTTAGCATCAGTCCTTCCAAAGAATACCCAGGACTGATCTCGTTTAGAATAGACTGGTTGGATCTCCTTGCAATTCAAGGGACTTTCAAGAGTCTTCTCCAACACCACAGTTGAAAAGCATCAATTCTTTGGTGCTCAGCTTTCTTCACAGTCCAACTCTCACATCCATACATGACTGCTGGAAAAAACATAGCCTTAACTAGACGGACCTTTGTTGGCAAAGTCATGTCTCTGCTTTTTAATATGCTATCTAGGTTGGTCCAAATATGTACACTCTGGTCTTCCCATATACCCCTTCATTGACACAGGCACATTAACCTCAAAATAAGGAATCTGCTAGCATACACACTCACACACAAGCAAACTCACATCTACCATGAAGCTCAACCATTCACTCATATGTAAATAAACTCACACTCCCATTCATGGTTATGTTACACTCATACCATTCTTGCAAGTTAAGCTCACTATCACATACTGGTGTTCTCTCATGTGTTCACAAATTTCAGTCATACCCCTTGAACATAAACATGTACTTCAATACTCAAATATTATCACACTAACAGACTCTTATGGTGTATAGGATTATGAGGCTTGGAGGGAGGCATGCACTTCTCCAGAGGTGGAACCCGCACTGGAGCACCAGCACCTTTGGGCTGCATCCTTTCCTTGCTGGCCAGCACTTCAGCTGCACACTTTCCCCCACCCTCAAGATGCAGCGAACAGACAGGTCCCACAAGATTGTGGGGTAGAAGGATGTGCATTCATCTTCTCCCGTGAGAACTCCAAAATTGCAAAGAACTGTTGAACAACCATCGACAGGAGAATGTTGGATCCCACTGAAAAAAGATACCCCATGTCCGAGGGCAAAGGAGAAGCCCCAACGAGATGGTAGGAGAGGCGAAATCGTGTTTAGAGTCAAACCTCATACCCACCAGAGATGCTCAGAGGGCTCCAACAAAACCTGTGTGCACCAGGACCCAGGGACCCCACAGGAGACTGAGGCACACCTGCCTTTCAGTGCTTGAGTCTCCTCTCTGGAGGCATAGGTCAGCAGTGTCCTGCCATGGGAACAGGGGCTCTGGCTGCAGCTGACCTGGGAGGCGTGGTGTGTAAGCCCCACCACAGAGCCACCAAGCAGACAACTCACAAACTGGAGGACAATGAAACAATTTTACCAAAGAAGTTCTCGCACTGCCGTGAAAGTTCTGGGGCCCACGACAGATTTCCCAACCTGGGAATCCAGCAAGAGACTGAGAACCCCCAGGGAATTTGGTTTTGAAGGCCAGTGGGCTTTGACTACAGAACTTACACAGGACTAGGGAAACAGACTCTTGGAGGGCACAGACAAAACCTTGTGTGCACCAGGACCCAGGAGAAAGGAGCAGTGAGCCCACAAGAGACTGAGCCAGACTTGCCTGTGAGTATCCAGGAGATTCCGGTGGAGGCATGGGTCGACAGTGGCTTGCTGTGGGGTCAGGGGCACTGAATCTAACAGTCCTGGCATACGTTCTTTGGAAGGACCTCCATTACCCCTATCATAGTTTAGCCTCAGGCCAGACTACAGGGAGGGAACACAGCCCCTCCAATCAACAGAAAATTGGATTAAAGATTTACTGAGCATGGCCCTGCCCATCAGAGCAAGACCCAGATTCCCCACAGCCAGTCCTTCCCATCAGGAAGCTTCCACAAGCCTCGTATGCTTATCCATCAGAACAGACAGAATGGAAACCACAATTACAGAAAACTAACCAAACCGATCACTTGGATCACAGCCGTGTCTAACTCAGTGGAACGATGAGCCATGCCATGTAGGGCCACGCAAGACGGATGGGTCATGGTGGAGAGTTCTGACAAAACGTGGTTCGCTGGAGAAGGAACGGCAAGCCACTTCAGTATTCTTGCCTTAAGAACCCCATGAAGAGTATGAAAAGGCAAAAATATGTGACACTGAAAGATGAACTCCTCAGGTCAGTAGATGCCCAATACGCTACTAGAGAAGAGTGGAGAAATAGCTCCACAAAGAATGAAGAGGTTGAGGCAAAGCGTAAACAATGCCCAGCTGTGGATGTGACTGGTGATGGAAGTAAAGTCTGATGCTGCAGAGAACAATATTGTATAGGAACCTGGAATTCTAGGTCCATGAATCAAGGTAAATTGGTAGTGGTCAAACAGGAGATTGCAAGAGTGCACATTGACACTTCAGGAATCAGTGAACTAAAATGGACCAGAATGGGCAAATTTAATTCAGTTGCCCATTATATCTACTGCTGTGGGCAAGAATCCCTTAGAAGAAATGGACTAGCCCTCACAGTCAACAAAAGAGTCTGCAATGCAGTACTTGGGTGCAATCTCCAAAAAGTCAAAATGATCTCTTTTCGTTTCCATGGCAAACCATTCAGTATCACAGTAATCCAAGTCTAAGCCCCAACCACGAATGCCAAAGAAGCTGAATTGACTGGTTTTCTGAAGACATACAAGACCTTCTAAAACGAACACCAAAAAAAGATATCTTTTTCATCATAGGAGACTAGAAAGCAAAAGTAGGAGGTCAAGACATACCTGAAATAACAGGCAAGTTTGCTTTGGAGTACAAAATGAAGCAGGGCAAAGGCTAACAGAGTTTTGCCAAGAGAACGCACTAGTCATAGCAAACACCCTCTTCCAACAACACAAGAGATGACTACACATGGACATCACCAGATGGTCAACACCGGAATCAGATTGATTATATTCTTTGCAGCTGAAGATGGAGAAGCTCTATACAGTCAGCAAAACACAAGACCAGGAGCTGACTGTGACTGAGACCTTGAACTCCTTATTGCCAAATTCAGACTTAAGCTGAAGAAAGAAGGGGAACCCACTAGACCATTCAGGTGTGACCTAAATCAAATCCCTAATGAATATACAGTGGAAGTGACCAATAGTTTCAAGGGATTAGATCTTATAGAAAGAGTGCCTGAAGAACTGTGGATGGAGGTTCCTAACATTGTGCAAGAGGCGGTGATCAAAACCATCCCCAAGAAGGAGAAATGCAAGCAGGCAAAATGGTTGTCTGAGGAGGCCTTACAAATAGCAGAGAAAAGAAGAGAAACGAAAGGCAAAGGAGAAAAGGAAAGATATCTCCAACTGAATCCAGAGTACCAAAGAATAGCAGGGAGAGATAAGAAAGTCTTCCTCAGTGATCAATGCAAAGAAATAGAGGAAAACAATAGAATGGGAGAGACTAGCGATCTCCTCAAGAAAATTAGAGATACCAAGGGAATATTTCATGCAAAGATGGGCTCAATAAAGGACAGAAATGGTATGGACCTAACAGAAAGAGAAGATGTTAGGAAGAGATGGAAAGAATACACAGAAGACCTATACAAAAATGATCTTCATGACCCAGATAGATAACCACGATGATGTGATCACTCACATACAGCCAGAAATCTTGGAATGTGCAGTCCAGTGGGCCTCAGGAAGCATCACTATTAATAAAGCTAGTGGAGGTGATGGCCTTCCAGCTGAGCTATTTCAAATCCTAAAAGATAATGCTGTGAAAATGCTGCACTTACTATGCCAGCAAATTTGGAAAACTCAGCAGTGGCCACAGGACTGGAAAAGGTCAGCTTTCATTCCAGTCTCAAAGAAAGGCAATGCCAAAGAATGTTCAAACTACTGCACAAATGCAATCATCTCACAGGCTAGCAAAGTAATGCTCAAAATTCTCCAAGCTAGGCTTCAACAGTATGTGAACTGAGAACTTCCAGATGTTCAAGCTGGATTTAGAAAAGGCAGAGGAATCAGAGATCAAACTGTCAACATCCTTTATATCATCAAAAAAGCAAGAGAGCTCCAGAAAAACATCTCCTTCTGCTTCGACGACTATGCTAAAGGCTTTGACTGTGTGGATGACAACAAACTCTGGAACACTCTTAAGGAGATGGGAATACCAGCCCAGATTACTTGCCTCCTGACAAATCTGTATGCAGGTCAAGAAGCAACAGTTCGAACCAGACGTGGAACAACAGACTGGTTCCAAATTGGGAAAGGGGCACGTCAAGGCTGTATATAGTCACTTTACTTATTTAATTTATATGCAGAATACATCATGCGAAATGCCAGGCTGGATGAAGCACACGCTGGAATCAAGATTGTTGGGAGAAATATCATTAACTAGCCTCAGATATGCAGATGACAGTACCCTTATGGCAGAAAGCAAAGAGGAGCTGAAGAGCCTCTTGATGAAAGTGAAAGAGGAGAGTGAAAAAGCTGGCTTAAACCTCAAACACTGAAAAACGAAGACCATGACATCTTGTCCCATCACTTCATGGCAAATTGCTTCACCTTTTACTTCATGGCAAATTGATGGGGAAACAATGGAAACAGTGACAGACTTTATTTTCTTGGGCTCCAGAATCACTGCAGATGGTGACTGCAGCCATGATTAAAAGACGCTTGCTCCTTGGAAGAAAAGCTATGGCAAACCTAGAAAGTGTATTGAAAAGCAGAGACATTACTTTAGCGACAAGGGTCTGTCTAGTCAAAGCTATGGTTTTTCCAGCACTCATGTATGGCTGTGAGAGTTGGAGCATAAAGAAAGCTGAGTGTTGAAGAATTGACGCTTTCGAACTATGGTGTTGGGGAAGACTCTTGAGAGTGAGTCCCTTGAGCTCCAAGGACATCCAACCAGGCAATGCTAAAGGAAACCAGCTCTGAATATTCATTGGAAGGACTGATGCTGAAACTGAAGCTCCAATACTTTGGCCACCTGATGCGAAGAACTGACTCATTAGAAAGGACCGTGATGCCGGGAAAGATTGAAGGCAGGAGGAGAAGGGGATGACAGAGGATGAGATGGTTGGATGGCATCACTGACTCGATGGACATGAGTTTGAGCAAGCTCCGGGACTCGGTGATGGACAGGGAAGCCTGGCATGCTGCGGTCCATGGGGTCACAGAGTCGGACATGACTGAATGACTGAACTCACTGGAACAGTCACATGCTCATAAGTTTACTTGCACACAAATATGGTCACACCAGGAAGCTCACAAATTCACTCAGTCACATTACATAACAGTAGCTATGTTCACTCACATGCTCACAGATTTCTTTATTCAAATATTTTCACACATTTACAAGATCACTTGAAGAGCAAAATTACTGACTCAGTACTCAGATATATACTAAAATGCATTCACGTGATTGAAAATTTATCTATAGAGATGAGCACACATAAATTTATACTTTAAGTGTGCAAATTTACAGCCAGAAAATTCCTCTTGCCCCTACATAGTTTCACACATAGACTGTTGCACACAGATATCCTGACTTACATACAGATACACATTCACTCACAAAACAGATCAAATATTCACAAACTCAATCATGCACTCACATTAAAAAACACATATGCATGTACACATACACTCTTGACACACTCACTCTTTCCCAAAAACATGCTTAAACATGTATTCAACCAAATGACCATTCCAACGAATTCACTCAAACTGAGGTACAAATACATAGAGTCAGATGCTCCCACTCACACCTTCACTTACACATATCATTCACAATCTTAAAATCCAGAATGTGCCCACATGAATGCATGAATACAAGCATGCTCACATCCATCTCAGAGCTGAAACATTTGCTCACGCAAGAAAATGCACCCATACGTCCCTCCATGTACACCCATGTTTTATACTAATGGGCTCACACTACATTAACTGGTTCAAAACGAAGAACCTGATACATATTCCCTTACACAAACACGCTAGCATCCAAGCACTTGGTCACAGACATGTGGCCAGGCATGCACATTGTGTTTATATGTGCCAGCGTGCGAATTCATTGACTCATGCAAACTTTTTGTCGTAAGCATTCACATGGTCACAAATAGAGTTGCACACAAACACACTCACCCATCTATATAAAACAATTACATTTACTCACACATGGGTATGAATGACCTTATTCCAATATACAGTTGACCCTTGCATGACACGAATTTCAGCTGTGGGTCCACTTATGTGCAAATTTCTTCAATAAATATACAGCTGGCCCTCTGTGTCTATGGGTTTTGAATTCACAGATTTAACCAACTGCATGTCGTATTCTATATTGATGATCCACAGCTGGTTGAATCTGAGGATGCAGACTACAGGGATAGAGAGGGCTGACTATGGCACTTGGACACTCTCAGATTTTGGTATCCTCAGTGGGTCCTAGACTCAGTCTTCTGTGGATAGTGAGTGACCACTGTAATCACATATTAGCAAGGTCATGAGAAAATATACTTTCCCATCCATTATACATGAATATGCCAAGATGATTATCAGACTTGCAAATTCATTTATACAGATGAGCATACATAAATGTTCACTTTAAGCATACAGATAAATGTATATCCTAGAGACCACTCTCACCCATGAACAGGCTCACAGAAACCCTGTCACAGAGAGATGTGCTTCCATACCTATACATTTACACATTCACTCACTCACAAAACACTTTCACACGCAGACATTCTCAGACTTGCCCACCAGTACATTCCCACTCACACACACATACATTTACATGTGCATACTGACCAACCTAGATAGTATATTCAAAAACAGAGACATTACTTTGCCGACTAAGGTCCGTCTAGTCAAGGCTATGGTTTTTCCTGTGGTCATGTATGGATGCGAGAGTTGGACTGTGAAGAAGTCAGAGCGCTGAAGAACTGATGCTTTTGAACTGTGGTGTTGGAGAAGACTCTTGAGAGTCCCTTGGACTGCAAGGAGATCCAACCAGTCCATTCTGAAATCAGCCCTGGGATTTCTTTGGAAGGAATGATGCAAAAGCTGAAACTCCAGTACTTCGGCCACCTCATGCGAAGAGTTGACTCATTGGAAAAGACTCTGATGCTGGGAGGGGTTGGGGGCAGGAGGGGAAGGGGACGACAGAGGATGAGATGGCTGGATGGCATCACGGACTCGATGGACATGAGTCTGAGTGAACTCCAAGAATTGGTGATGGACAGGGAGGCCTGGTGTTCTGCGATTCATGGGGTCGCAAAGAGTCGGACACGACTGAGCGACTGAACTAAACTGAACTGACATTCATTCCTCCACTCCAACATGCTCAAGCATTCACTCAATCAGGACCATGCCCATAGATTCATTCACACAGGGACACAAATGCTTATATTCAGAGGTTCCCATTCACACATTCCACTATACATGCACATTTTCACTCAAATTTATGTTCACATACTCACATACAAATATGTTCACATCCTCTATGAAGCTCAGATATTCACTCAAAGAAGAAAATGTACTCACGAGCACTTCCACTCATGTTTATGTTTCACTCACACGAATATACTCACCTGTTTACTAGCTCAAAACAGTGAACCTGATACACATTCACCTACTCATACAAACGTGCTAACACCCATGCATGTGGCTGCAAGTTCAGGGTATACTTGAACACAAACATTTACAGCAATACCCAAATATTGAAATATGAACACACTCTCAGGTGTACAAGGTCACATATTTACTCTCACCAATGGACAAGCTCATATATATGCACACGCTCCTTTGTTCAGGCTTCCCTGGTGGCTCAGATGGTAAAGAATCTGCCTGCGATGCAGGAGACCTGGGTTAGATCCTGGGTCAGGAAGATCCCCTGGAGGAGGGAATGGCAACCCACTCCAGCATTCTAGCTTGGAGAATCCCATGGATAGAGGAGCCTACAGCCCATGGAATTACAGAGTCAGACACGACTGAGTGACTAGCTTACAGATTAACACATACTGACAAAGGTACTCACACATATACACATACTAACACACATTCACACTTGGTGGCTCACAATTCACACATATGAAGTGGCCCTAGATAATTCATATTATCATAATCGTGCACTTAAAAACATACACATGATTATAAATTCACTCACAATCAAGATACACTCATTTCATTTATGCATGCACACACCCATTCACTTACCCGTATAAAATATTGTCACAAATATGCTTACACGTTGAATTGCACAGGAACATGCTCACAATCAGCAAGAAGTTCACAATTTCATTCATTTATTAAAAAAAGAACCATTCCATGGGACTTGCTGGTGGCTCCGTGGTAAAGAATCCACCTGCCAGTGTAAGAGACATGGGTTTGATCCGAGAGGATCCTACATGCCATGAAGCAACTAAGCCCACGTGCCACAACTATTGAGCTGTGCTCTAGACCCCGCAAGCCATAACTACGGAGCCCACGTGCCACAACCACTGAAGCCTGTGTGCCCTAGAGCCCTTGCTCTGCAGCGAGAAGTCTGTGCACCACAGCCAAAGAGAAGCAACTAGAGAAGCGTCCGTGCAGCAACAAAGACACAGCACAGCCAAAAATAAATAAATAACAAAATTATTAATGCACATATGTGGAATTTAGAAAGATGGTATGGACAGTCCTACATGCAGGGCAGCAAAGGGAGACATGGATGTAAAGAACAGGCTTTTGGACTCAGTGGGAGAAGGCGAGGGTGGGATGATTTGAGAGGATAGCATCGAAGCATATACATTACCACGTGTAAAACAGATGACCAGTGTGAGTTTGATGCAGGAAGCAGGGCACCCAAAGCCGGTTTTCTGGGACAACCCAAAGGGATAGGGTGGGGAGGGAAGGGGAGGGATATTCAGGATGAGGGGGGACACGTATACATATGGCCGATTCATGTTGATGTGTGGCAAAACCCATCACGATATTGTAAATAATTATCCTCCAAATAACTAATTTAAAAAATAAAAAAACCATCGAATGTACTCCCACATATATGCTCACAAATAACCTTACTCAAGTGTATTCACACATAAACAAGATCACACAAAAACACACTTACACCAACTACTCAGTATTATCCTAATATGCATTCACATGCCTACAAATTCATTTATACAGGTGAACACACTTAAATATTCATTTTAAGCGCACACATTTACACCTAAGAAAACACTCTCACCCATGAACATGCTCACACATACAGTGTCAGAGTTGACATACATATACAATCTTGCACACTAACTAAACACACACTGATTTGCCCTCAAATTCAACTTAAAAACACATACATTCACATGTGTGCACCTACACATTCATTGTTTCACATAAACATGCTGGTGTGTGTGTGTGTGTGTGTATGTTAGTCGCTCAGTTGTGTCCAACTCTTTGTGACTCCATGGACTGTAACTGTAGCTGCCAGGCTCTTCTGTCCATGGGGATTCGCCAGGCCAGAATGCTGGAGTGGGTTGCCATGACCCCTCCAGGGGGTCCTGACCCAGGTATCGAACCCAGATCTGCCACATTGCAGGTGGATTCTTTACCGTCTGAGCCACCAGGGAAGCCCAAGAATCCTGCACTGGGTAGCCTATCCCTTCTCCAGGGGATCTTCCCAACCCAGGAATCGAACCAGGATCTCCTGCATTGCAGGCGGATTCTCTACCAGCTGAGCTACCAGGGAAGCCAAAACATGCTGAAATAGTCACTCAATTTCATGACCTTACTCACAAGTTTACTCACAAAGGGACTCAGATATAAACAGTCAGATGCTTCCAGATGTTCCCACTCACACTTTCACTTACACATTCTTAAAATCCCGGACATGCTTATATACATGTATACACAAGCATGTTTCCATCCACCATCAAGCTCAGACATTAGCTCACAGAAGAAATTTGCTCACATGTACTCACATTCTCATATTATCTCACATAAATATGCACATACTAGCTCACAGCTGAGAACCTGACACACATTCTCTCATTCACATCAACGTAACTTTAATATTGTCAATAGATAATTATGCCACATGGAGTTTAAGGCAAGGAACTTTGTTTAAGACTACTGTAAAAGGGGACAGAGACTCTTGCAACAGGGAACATAACCTCAACTCCATATACATGAGAGACAGATGAAAATTTATCGCCAACAGGGTGGTTGAAGGAGGTAGTGACTGGGAAATTACTAACAGGAACTTAGGTATTGTGTTGGCTAATTTTAGATGTCACCTTGCTTGTAAAGCATTTCCTGGTGTGTCTGTAAGCAGGATTCTGGAAGAGATTAGCATGTGAATTGGTAGACTGAGTAAAGAAAATTGCCCTCATCAATGCAAGTGGGCATCATCCAATCCCTTGAGGGCCTGAATAGAACAGAAAGGCAGAGGACGAGTTTGCTCTTTGCCTGAACTGAGACATCCATATTACTCTGTTCTAAGACATCGGCACTCCTCGTCTTAGGCCTTTGCACTTAGACCAGGATTTGCACCATCTGCCCTCTGATTCTCAGGCTTTTAGCCTTGAACTGGGTCCAGGGTTTGTCAGGCCTTCTGACTTAGACTGAATTATACCACCGACTTTCTTGGTTTTTCGGCTTGCAGACAGCAGATTGCATGATATCTCATCCTCCATACTTGCATGAGCCAATTTCTATAATAAACCTCTTCATGTATGTGTATGCTCGTGCTCATGCTCAGTTGCTAAGTCGTGCCTGACTCTGCAACCCTGTGGACCTGGAACCCTCCAGAATCCTCTGTCCATGGGATTTCCCACACAAGAATACTGGAGTGTGTTGCCATTACCTCCTCCAGGGGATCTTCCCAACCGAGGGACTGAACCCTTGTCTCTTGCGTCTCCTGCATTGGCAGGCAGATTCTTTACCACTGAGCCACCTGGGAAGCCATATCTCTATTATATCTATAGCAACATCTATATATAGTAGAGAAATAGAACTAATATATATATATACACACACACACACACATATATAAATGTATAGATATTAGGTATCTGATCTAGTTATCGATACCTATAGGTATAGATACTTGATATATAAGATATGTGTATACTATCTGTTTCTTGTTGATCTTGTTTCTGTGGAGAACCCTGACTACCACAAGTATCAAGGGAGGCTGGGAGTGGAACTTGATTAGATATCAAGAGGAGGGATGAAAAAGTCAGATATGAAGTATGGGGGGATTCTGATTAGGGAGGATCTTTGCTAAAACTGGGCTCGGCAGCTTGGCAGGTAGGATCAAGCTTCAGGTAGAGTGAAGAAGAGGACTCAGAACGGCCTAAGGTTCAGTTAAGGAGGGAGTTATTTTCAGTTCCTCCCCTTCTTCAAGGGAAGAAGAGGCATTCTTTTCCTGGGAGAGTCCAGTACGAGTCCATTTTTCACTCAGTCACCTTTTGTTCACTAAGCAACAGCTAAACCTTCTGCTGATATTTGGTAGTAGAAGATATCTGCTGGATCCTGCAAGGAATCTGTCATTTAATGAGGGAGGTTTCTAAGGAAACAAAAAAGAAAGATTAAGGTTTATAGTGGAGTATTAATATTTAGACACAGTTTCTGAGTCCAGAAGGGTAACCAATTGAAAACATTTCTAGATGTTGGGCTTGAAGCATGTTTAGATGGTGGAGTGAGGAGATGGCAGTGGTAATCTGATAGATTTCCTAGTTTGCAGTGAGTGTTTTCTATGAAGCGTAGGCATCAGAGGTTTTGGTAAGATCATCCACAATCATGATTATTTCCTGGAGCAGAGCATGGGAGATAAAGTGAAATTTCCTGAGTGGCCCACATGGCACCAGTTTCAGGCATGAGGATCATACATAATCTGCTGCAATGATGTGTCCTTTGAAATTTATATCAAGTTGTCTGGCTTCAGCTGATAGGAGACTTCTTTTGATCCTGTGAAGACAATGCGTAGACTTCCAAAACGAATCTGGGCAGTCAGCTTTGTGTTCTCAACGATGTCAAATCAGGAGGGTTGGAAAAAATTTGGAAACCGTAGTTTGAGGAGTTGCAGCCAGATATTGAAGCAAACTGGAAGACTTGAGAACTTGGTAAGGACTGGCAAAATGTATGAGATAGCAGAAGCCAGTCTGATTTAGATGTAGGTAACATAACGACATAGTTTACAACGACGTGCAAAATAGCTCAAAGACCAGAATCTCATACCTTACAACGCTGTGGTTTCTTTTTAAAAACAAAATTTCAACAGTCACTTCCTTTTTGGGCAAAGATACTCAAAGTAAGATTATTCTTGTTTATAAAATGTCTGATCTCACTAGATTTGGCTCGCTTATCTGCACAACTTCAGCAAGAATGATAATTGACCACAGAGGCCTTTTTAGTTTGCTTTGCTGGAACTTTTCATAAGGAGTCTTAGATTGGACTTTGAAAAGCCTCTGAAGGCTAGGAAGCCATGGCAAGAACTCACCACCAGAATTCACATGCAGATTTAGGTCAATTAATCTCTTCTTGAAGTCCTCACAGTATCCTAAGTTTGCTAGGCCTGCCAGGTGGTGACCTCTCCTACTCAGCTCTAAGACTGAGAAAGCTATAATCCAGGTAGGAGGCCCATTTGCCCAAGAGGACTGTGTAAGCATTGGCTTCATAAAATCACCTTTAATTTCTTTAACTATCTGATTATATCTGATTCTACGTATTGTTTTCAAATATGATAGTCCACTAAAAGCTTATATAATAAAATCAATACAGAGGAAAGATTCATATGGAACCTATACCGTTCACTGAATTACTATGAAAATGAGAATGCTTAATAAGAATATTCAAACTCTAGAGTGATCAGGCAGGGAACAGAAGATAAATACTTCACTTCCATTTATAGAAGTATGATTTACTAAACTATTATGAATGTTAGATAGCTGAAGTTAGAAGAGAGAGTTGTTCTCCAGAGAATAGAACAGTAAGGCATCAGCAGTTAGCCATCTCATGAATTTATCAGCTTCTCCAGGAGAATTTAGGAAATCCTGACTTGGTCTAGGGGTGTGGTCTCAAAGTCGTTTAAGCAATGCCATTTAGAGTTCTGTGCCTTAAGAGTACCTGGCAGAGTCCTTTTGGGACTCCAAGATAGTCTCATTTTGTTGAAGATAGTTAGTCTGGCATGTAGCTGATTGCAAGGGTTTTCAGGGAAGCATCAAGGTAAAATAACTATGGATGACACAAGATGAAAATCATCGGTCTGTATTTCTGCTTTTGTGCCAATACCATACTGTCTTCATGACTGTAGCCTTGTAGGATAATCTGAAGTCAGGAAGGTTGATTCCTCCAGCTCCATTCTTCTTTTCAAGACGGCTTTGGATATTCGGGGTCTTTTGTGTTTCCATATGAATTGTGAACTTTTTTGTTCTAGTTCTGTGGAAAATGCCATTGGTAACTAGTTACAATAGCTAGAACATGGAAGCAACCTAGATGTTCATTGACAGATGACTGGATAAAGAGGTTGTGGTACATACACACAATGGAATATTACTCAGCCATAAAAAGGAACACATTTCAGTCAGTGCTAACGAGGTGGATGAACCTGGAACCTATTATACAGAGTGAAGTAAGTCAGAAAGAAAAGATAAATATCATATTCTAACACATATATACGGAATCTAGAAAAACGGTACTGAAGAATTTATTTACAGGGCAACAGTGGAGAATCAGACATAGAGAATAGACTTATGGACGTCGGCAGAGGGGAAGAGATGGTGAGATGTATGGAAAGAGTAACATGGAAACTTACATTACCAAATGTAAAATAGATAGCCAATGGGAATTTGCTGTATGGCTCAGGAAACTCAAACAGGGGCTCTGTATCAACCTAGAGCGGTAGGATGAGGAGGGAAATGGGAGGGAGGTTCAAAAGCGAGGGCATATATGTATCCCTATGGCTGATTCATGTTGAGGTTTGACAGAAAAGAGCAAAATTCTATAAAGCAATTATCCTTCAATAAAAAATTAATAAATTTTTTAAAAAAAAGATGAAAATCACCTTGGTAAAAGATGGGATGGATGGTCATTAAACAATGATCATTATACAAAGTGATGCAATTGACAAGGACATTTAGTTGTTTCTGTGGCATACAACATTCTAAAATAGTAACTGGAATTGCAGCTGATAACATTATGCCAGTGTTGTCTAATGATAAGGCAAAGCAGCACCAAGATACATCATGAACAACAAAGGCACTGACATTTCTAGGAAGTTAATATAATTTCTAAAGTATTTATATTAACATTGTACCCATAGAAGTATAAATTAGAAAAGGTTAAGCATCTCTTAGTATTTGAGAATGCTTCCTGTGCAACTCAGCTTATCAAATAAACCTAATTATTGTAACATCTCTCATTTACAAGGTGAAGGAACAGGCTCTTTGTGATTTTCCAGAGGCCTCCTGGGAAATATCAAAGTCAGTTTGAGATCAAGCAGATTTCATTTAGAATTTGATTTTGGAAAGACAGACTTTCACAAGTCATTAGAAATGTCAAAAGATTCGTACAATTTGCTAGATAGATTCATGGGTCATGGACTTTCCTGGCGGTTGAATGGTTAAGACTCTGCCTTCTGATGCAGGAGACACAGCTTTGAGCCCTGGTCAAAGAAGTAGGATCCCACATGCGATGCGGAACAACAAATGATGCTGGAAGACTTGAATGTGTGTGTATGTGTGTGTGTGTGTGTGTGTGCGCACGCGCGCACATGCACAGGCATGCACACATGCTCAGTTGTGTCTGACTCTTTGCAACCCCGTGGACTGTAGCCCGCCAGGCTCCTCTGTGCATGGAATTTTCCAAGCAAGAATACTGGAGTGTGTTGCCATCTCCTCCTCCAGCAGATCTGCCTGACCCAGGGATCAAAACCGCATCCCCTGCCTTGGCAGGAGGATTCTTTGCCACTTGAGTCTCCTGGGAAGCCCAGAAAACATGAATACCTCTATGTAAACAGAACAGCAACAACAACTGATCACACCTCGCACCATATACAAAGATTAACACAAAAAACTGAATCATAGACCTAATGTAAAACCTGAAAAAAAAAGAGAATTACAAAAAGAATCATAGGTAACTAAGAAACTGTTTGGCTATCCATTTATCCAGAGTATTGATAAGAAGATTTCAAAAGGAAATACTGAAGGTAATGTGATTGCAAATAGGCTTATCTCTTTTCTTTATTTATCTATTAAATATGTAGTTTTCATTTTTATTAAAGAATCCTGGTATAATTTCAGTGAAACTAGGGAAATGTGGCAACATAGAGGGGCAAAATTCTTGCTATGGCATCGAGAGCTTCCCTGGTTGCTCAGTAGTAAAGGACCTGCCTGCTAACGCAGGAGACACAGGTTCCATCCCTGATCCCACATGCCGTGGAGTAACTAAGCCTGTGGCACAACTACTGAGCCTGTGCTCTAGAGCCGGGAAGCCACAACTACTAGACCCACGTGCTGCAACTGCTGAGACTCACATGCTCTAGAACCCATGCTCTGCAACAAGAAAAAGCACCACAATGAGACACCCATGTACTGCAACTAGAGATAGGCCCAACGCTCCACAACTAGAGCAAAGCCTGCCCAGCAACAAAGAACTAGCAAGCCAAAACTAAATGCATAAATAAATAAAATTAAGTTGCATCTACATGGGCAAAGTAAAAGTCATACCTATGAATCAATCCTATAAATCAAAGCAAAAACTACAACATTTTTTTTTAAATTTGAAACATTAACTGCATGTGTAAGTATGAAAACAATGATCTCTTTTAGAAGTAAGACTGCTCAGTTCTCTTACAAATAAAAGACACGATAAATCAACAAAGAGCACAGGACATTATTCTGATAAGACATAGAATCTGTGCCCTCTAAGGAGATTACTTAGAAGATAAGGAAAAACCTTTTACAATCTCTTATTAAGAGCAAACCTAGGAAAAAGTTGCCTTAGCAACTCTCAAATATACAATAAAGTATTATTAACTATAATCACCTTGCTGTACATTATATCCTTATGATTATCTATTTTATAACTGAGAGTTTGTACCTTTTTTGGCCTCACAACTGTTTCCTTTTTCGTTGTTGTTGCTGTTCAGTCGCTAAGTTGTGTCTGACTCTGCAACCCCATGGACTGCAGCACACCAGGCACCTGTGACCATCACTCTCTCCTGGACAATGCTCAAATTCATGTCCATTGAGTCAGTGTCTGTGCTAAGTCACTTCTGTTGTGTCCGACTCTTCCTGACCCATGTACTGTAGCCTGCCGTGCTCCTCTGTCCATGGAATTCTCCAAGCAAGGATACTGGAGTGGGCTGCCATGCCCTCCTCCAGGGGATCTTCCTGACCAAGGGATCGAACCCCTGTCTCTTACGTCTCCTGCTTTGGCCCTCGGGTTCTTTACCACGAGCACCACCTGGGAAGCCAAAAGTAGATTAGGGCTTCCCTCATGACTCAGCGGC
>NW_024070207.1:9596544-9599092 GCF_014754425.2 Oryx dammah
CTAGCGGCCTACCCTCAGGATTTCCAACTCAGTAGGTCTGGAGCAGGGTCTGAGAATGTGCATTGCAAACGAGTTCCCAGCTGATGCTGATGCTGCTGTTCCAGGCAAGCTAGGTCAACCATCAGTTTCTTTCAATAAAATGTAGTAGAAGCTAGGGCACCATCACACAAATTATTTACAACCTTATATTTTAATTTATTTGGGGTTGAAATAAAAGGATTTAAAACAGGCTTGACAAATAGCTGAAAGAAACCCCTTACAATGACAGTAAGTTGGGCCAAAATAAACAGAACAATGATGGATTTGAGTCAGTGTTATTTATGTGAAAAAAAAAAAAAAACACTACACCTTATTTTCAAACAAGCTTTTATTTCCAATGTGAACAATTCTATCAAATTATCTGTTAAAAGGTAAGAGTAAAGTCAGATGTCAGTAGTTAGTATCATTTTGCAGGGTTGAAACTTTGAAACAAAATTAGCATTTCAGGCTAATGAGAACAAGAATATCCATGAAGAACAAATGCATCTTTTCTCTTGCTGTCTGCTTCTTTCTATGCCTTCCCACTGTAGGATGAAATAAGAGACAGTTAACCATTGGACCTCAGCAACATGCACCAGTGACTTTCTAAATATGAGTCAATACTATGTACATCTATTTTCTCAACAAGGAAACCCAGACCCTTGGTGATCAGGGTGCACATCGTTTCTCACACAGAACTTATCTCCCTCTTGCCCACCACTATAAATGCTTGCTGTTTCCTTGAAAGGCCACACTGTGATTTAAATAAGTCATTCCACCTTAAAACCTGGTGTTCCCTTGCACAAATCATAAATCCCTTATATTTCCAGACCTGCAGTTTCCACATGTGTAAAATGAGAATGAGGCTTTGTCAAACATCCACATGCATGAAAACTAACAAAGAGTGAGAGAGTGAGTGAGGGAGACTAAAAGATGAGTGAATAGAGGAAAGAGAAACCGAGATTTAATTACCAACTCAGGGGTAACCAATAATATTACTAGGACTAGTTTTTCTTTTCTTTTGAATAAAAAGTCTAAATTCAACTAATATTTGTGAATTAATCCAGAAATGCAGTTCTCTTGAAACCCTTAACATCGTACTACTTTGTAAGGAATCACTTTCTCAAAGTCACTGTCAGTACAAGAGACGACAATTCTGTGGCCAGGCGATGATGACACAGCTAAACCATGGCCTAGTCACTTTAGCTACTGCTTCTCGTGCCTATTTTCTAAAGAAGCACTGGTCTCCATTTGCAGGTCTGATAGAGTTCCTATCTGTAGTAGACTTAGAGCTACAGGACAAAGGACTTGTGGCTATAAATGAAATACATTTCAGAACATACTGCCTCCTACATTATCTAGAATACATTATTAACAATAAACTCTTTTTCCAAAATTTAATTTCAACAATTTTCTTATTTATTTTACAGAAGAAACACTTAAAAACATAAAGCTGTTAGTAACAGGTATGTGTCAGGAATGGTTATGTCATACTAAAGCCTATGCAATAATACCTGTATTATCCAGAGCTGCTCTTTGCTGAGACCACATCCATTTAGAGTCCTTCAGGTTTTCCATTTCCATCTTCTTCCTCATCATCAGCCTTTTCATACTGATCCTCACCCTCATCATTAGGGCAGAATGATGCAGACATTGGGGTCAAAAGTTGGCAGGGAAAATATCCCAACTTAAAATCAGCAGCAGAGTCTAGGCCTGAGAGACGAGAAAGAGGTTTAATAAAAGAAAAAACAAATAATACCTGGATACATTTCTACCCCTCATCATGTCTGCTGCTTGACAATTTTCACAAACTTTTTTCCCCTCTTTCCAGTAGATCTCACACAGATCTCTCTGATTATTTCTGGCCCCTTTGGAGAAGCGATCCAAATCATTTGATGCTGATACCATTTTCTATGTGTTTGTCAGAACCTCAACGGAAAAAATGTTCGTTTGATTTAAAGACAAATTCTATGGGGGCGCTCACAGATTCCTCAATTACTGAAAAGTGCCCCTGTGAGATGTCATCATTTTCTCAGATCCTCCTACCGAGAATATTCACATATTTTAAAGCCGTTGACCAAAAAGGAGGGAAGCCACTTGTTTGCCTCTAGGTTGGTAGAAGGCAGCATGCTTTTTCTCGAGACCATGAAGGTCTCTAGAACTGGGCTTCCACTTGTGCAAATCGTGCCCAGAGGCTTTTGAGAGTTTTGACCCACTGCGAGACTGCTAGAGACCTGCCTTGAACTCAGACGCCTTCCCCCCCCAACCCCCACCCCCGCCTTGTGGGGCCTGAAGGCTCAGCCACCTTGCCCGCCTCGGCCCCTCGGGGACCACAGGCCTCAACCTCCCAGTCTCAGAGGCAGTATTCAGGGCTTTTTCGCCCAGAACTCGGCCTCCACCGCTTGTTCCTCTGTCCTCTAGGATGCAACCCCCTCCGCAGGATCCCGCAGCTCCCAGGGTGGAGCGCCCTCCACCGGGTACTCACCCTGCAAGACTTTGTCTTCCTCTCCCAGGTCTTCCTGCTCCTGAG
>NW_024070207.1:9599102-9602257 GCF_014754425.2 Oryx dammah
CCCCCATCTCCTCTACATCTTCCTGCATCTCCTCCTCCTCTAACGGCTCTCTACCACACGCCTCTTCCACTGCGGCCTGTGGCCAACCCTGCTCCCCGGGAAGGGCACTGGAGACCTCCAAGGAGGCCAGAAGAGCCGTGGCCTCCTCGACTTCTTCCATCCCCTCCGAAGCAGATGCTTGGACCTCAAGGAGACTGGGGTCGCGGCCCGCCCCGCCACCAGCTCTGTCCGGGCCACCTGGGATCCAGTCGTGCTCCTCTGTGGCAGACATGGCAGGAGACACGTGCCAGACAGTGATCCTCCGGCAGTGACGTCTGCGGGGAAGATGGCGGCCGCTGGGTGTCGCGCCGAGGAGACGCTATTGGCCATGGGACTGCAGGGTTGGGGTGGGGACAGCAGAGACGTCGGCTGCACAGGGAACAGGAGTCTGCGAGCTGCTGGTATGGGCCTCACAATAGGAATGGTGAGGGGGTAGCCCACAGACCGGCCCACCAAGACCGAAGCTGAGCTGGCGGCGGACAGGCGGGAAAGGCCCTGATGGGCTAGCCACGGTAGGTGGAGCTGGAAGGGTCAACCGGGACCACTTCCTCCAGCGCCAGCTCTAAGCTCATTTGTCAGGAGGCAAGGATTGGCATGACTGCCGTCCAATGAGTGATCAAGGGTTTCAGATTGCACGGAAGCCTTCCAGCCCCAGGTCATAAATTGAGCCCACAGGCGTCCCTTCCCTTATATTGCTGTTGCTGCTGCTGCTAAGTCGCTTCAGGCGTGTCTGACTCTGTGCGACCCCATAGATGGCAGCCCACCAGGCTCCCCCATCCCTGGGATCCTCCAGGCAAGAGCACTGGAATGGGTTGCCATTTCCTTCAACGCATGAAAGTGAAAAGTGAAAGTAAAGTCGCTCAGTCGTGTCTGACTCCTAGCGACCCCATGGACTGCAGCCCGCCAGGCTCCTCCGTCCATAGGATTTTCCAGGCAAGAGTACTGGAGTGGGGTGCCATTGCCTTCTCTGTCCTTTACATTGCACCATTGCAAAAACAAAATGGCAGTGTCCCTCTAGGCGGCACCCTGGGGTATGCGAAGCTGGGTGTGCTTCCCAGTTGCCACCTTGTGTCAGCTCAGGTCATCAGAGATACACTTATTTTAACAAGTTAATAAAGGCTTGAGAAAGAACATCAAAAGTAAGAGATGGAGAAATTCGAAAACATAAACAATTAAATGGGAGCACTGAAATCGAAATAGAAAAAATGAAACAAACTAGGTAAAACTAAAAGTTCATTTTGGTCCAGTCGATTTTCAGCATGGCTGCTCATTAGCAACATATCTGTAGCTTTGGAGAATATAAGCAATATCTTGGCATTTTTCAAAACATTCTAAAATAATTCTGATGTGTGTCAGGTTTTTCTATTAAATGGTAGCTTTGGTGATATAGAATTCTATTGCTTTTCTGTTGACCACGCATGGTATAACAGTATTAAGTGAATAATAGTTACTCACTAGTATGTATAATATATATTTTAGAAAACTTGTTAATGTTTGCCTAACTAAAACATTTATGACATTTGGATTCCACTTGTTTGACTTAGTATGAATAGAATGCTAGATTTCTAATTTTACACAAAAAGGTGGGCAACAACCAACAAAGTTTTACTATATAGCAGTGGGAACTGTAGTTCCTTTGTCAATCTCTTGAAATACCTATAACGGAAAATAAACTGAAAAATAAGATATGTGTATATGTACAACTGAATCACCGTGCTGTGCACCTGGAACTTTGTAAGTCAGCTTTGTAAGTTGCAAGTCTCTCTCTATATATAAAGAAGAAAAAGATAAAACGTATAGATCACATATGAGCAACTGATTCAACCACCTGTGAGAGACAGGAGAATTTGGAGGTTTTAAGGTTGCTAAAGTTACTTAGCAAAGAACATACAAGTTGACCTGGATGCCTGGAGAATGGACACTGGAGAGCAGAAGGAGTAAAAATAGGAGGTGAAAAGGGGTTCATCAGGACTCCCAGTTCACTTCAAGGCTCCAAGAAATGAAGACAGACTTCTTTTCATGACTGAGCTAATCACCTGCTCTACACTAAACAGTGACACTCCATCCCAAATTCATATATTTAAATGTTTACCCACTCCATCCCCCAGGTGATGGTGTTTGGGAGTTCTGGCCTTTACTCGGAGACACAGTGAAGATAATCCACCTTCCCCTATATAGAACTTATGCATTATAGATTTCACCCCTTTTACCAGCCTTGTTTTGTTTTACCTAACTCATACTCAGTATTTTCAGTGGGGATAGTCCACTGGGTCCCAAGCTGTCAAGCCCATTTCTAAGTGACAAAGACTCAATTTAACTTTATGAGCCATATGTCCGAGTGCCTATGCCCACTACGGGATATTTGAGGAGAATGGCTGCTATGATCTGGAGCACTGAAACACCACAATAATAAAATTCTTGAGGCAAATACATCTATTGGCTACCTTCAGTAGCTCCCTTTACACTCTAGGGGCATCTTTTAAAAATTGAGTGATACCTTCCAGTATTCCTCTATTTTGTTCCTGGCTATTATGTTCAAAAAGTTTTCCTAAAGGATGCATTTTAGCGTTTGTTGAAAAGTGGAAGTGAAAGTCACTCAGTCATATCCAACTGTTTGTGATTCCATGGACTACACAGTCCATGGGATTCTCTGGGCTAGAGGACTGGAGTGGGTAGCCATTCCCTTCTCCAGTGGATCTTCCAAATCCTGGGATCAAACCCAGGTCTCCTGCATTGCAGATGGATTCTTTACTAGCTGAGCCACAAAGGAAGCCCAGCATTTTTGAAGTCAATTCCCAATCTATTTGCAGCAGTCTTAAGCCAATAAGCACTTTTTATGTTTAAAAAATATTATTGCACTATGTGGTGAATGTCACAGGCATATAGTACATTCACAATGCTGTTCAGCCATTCTCTCTGTTGTCCCTAAATAAATCATCACTCTAAAGGAAACCCCTGTCAGTAATCAGTCCTTTTCCATTTCCCCCTCACTGCAACCAGGCTCTGATAACCACTAATCTCCCGTTTACCTCTATGAACTTACATTTTCTAGATAGCTGAGAGAAATAAAATCCTACAACATGTGACCTTTTGGGTCTGGCCTCTCTCATTCCTTT
>NW_024070207.1:9602267-9636491 GCF_014754425.2 Oryx dammah
CTGACTTTTTGCAATCCCATGGACTGCAGCACGCCAGGCTTCCCTTTCCTTCACCATCTCTCGGAGTTGGCTCAAACTCATGTCCATAGACTTGGTGATGCCATCCAACCATGTCGTCCTCTGTTGTCCCCTTCTCTTCCTGCCCTCTATCTTTCCCAGCATCAGAGTCTATTGCAGTGAGTTGGCTCTTTGCATCAGGTGGCCAAAGTATTGGAGCTTCAGTTTCAGCATCAGTCCTTCCAGTGAACATTCAAAGTTCATTTCCTTTAGCATTGACTGGCTTGATTTCCTTGCAGTCCAAGGGACTCTCAAGAGTGGTCTCCAACACCACAGTTCGAATGCATCAATACTTTGGTGCTCAGCCTCCTTTATGGTCCAACTCTCACATCTATACATGACTACTGGAAAAACTTTGACTATATGGACTTTTGTCATCAAAGTGATGTCTCAGCTTTTTAATTCACTCTCTAGGTTTGTCATAGCTTTTCTTCCAAGGAGCAAGCATCTTTTAATTTCATGGCTGCAGTCACCATCTGCAGTGATTTTGGAGCCCAAGAAAATATATCTGTCACTGTGTCCATTGTTTCCCCATCTATTTGCCATTAAGTGTCATCACTTCATGGGAAATAGATGGGGAAACAGTAGAAACAGTGTCAGAATTTATTTTTTTTGGCTCCAAGATCACTGCAGATGGTGACTGCAGCCATGAAATTAAAAGACGCTTACTCCTTGGAAGAAAAGTTATGACCAACCTAGATAGTATATTCAAAAGCAGAGACATTACTTTGCCGACTAAGGTCCGTCTAGTCAAGGCTATGGTTTTTCCTGTGGTCATGTATGGATGTGAGAGTTGGACTCTGAAGAAGGCTGAGCACCGAAGAATTGATGCTTTTGAACTGTGGTGTTGGATAAGACTGTTGAGGGTCCCTTGGAATCCAAGGAGATCCAACCAGTCCATTCTGAAGAAGATCAACCCTGGGATTTCTTTGGAAGGAATGATGCTGAAGCTGAAACTCCAGTACTTTGGCCACCTCACGTGAAGAGTTGACTCATTGGAAAAGACTCTGATGCTGGGAGAGATTGGGGGCAGGAGGAGAAGGGGACGACCCAGGATGAGATGGCTGGATGGCATCACTGACTCGATGGACGTGAGTCTGGGTGAACTCCGGGAGATGGTGATGGACAGGGAGGTCTGGCGTGCTGCGATTCATGGGGTCGCAAAGAGTTGATCACGACTGAACAACTGAACTGAACTGAACTGATGGGACCAAATGCCATGATCTTAGTTTTTTGAGTGTTGAGTTCTAAGCCAACTTTTTCACTCTCCTCTTTCACTTTCATCAAGAGGCTCTTCAGTTCCACATTGCATTCTGCCATAAGTGTGGTGTCATCTGCATATCTCAGGTTATTGATATTTCTCCCAGCAATTTTGATTCCAGCTTGATCTTCATCCAGGCCGGCATTTCACATGATGTACTCTGCATATAAGTTAAGTAAGCAAGGTGACAGTTTACAGCCTTGACATACTCCTTTCCCAGTTTGGAACCAGTCCACTGTTCCATGTCCAGTTCTAACTGTTGCTTCTTGACCTACACATAGGGATTTCAGGAGGCAAGTAAGATGGTCTGGTATTTCTGTCTCTTTAAGAATTTTCTATAATTTCTTGTGATCCACATAAGGAAAGGCTTTAGCATTGTTAATGAAACATAAGTAGATGTTTTTCTGAAATTCTTTCTATGATCCAATGGGTGTTGGCAGCTTAATCTCTGATTCCTCTGACTTTTCTAAATCCAGCTTGTAAATCTGGAAGTTCTCGGTTCACATATGTTGAAACCTAGCTTGAAGGATTTTGACCATTACCTTGCTAAGATGTGAAATGTGTGCAATTGTGTGATAGTTTGAACATTCTTTGGCATTTCCCAACAGTAATGTACAGGGATCCCAATGCCGCTACATTCTCATAAATATGTTTTATTTTTCACTTACAAATATTCTACTTACTCATCTTTTTTAATGTACTGTCACATCATGTGGTGGCTTTTCCTTATATTTCCCTAATGACTAATGATGTTAAGCTTATTTTCATGTCCTTATGGCACATTTATATATCTTGTTTGGAAAAATTTGTATTCACATTCTATGCTCATTTCTCATTCAGATTCCTTGGCTACTTGTTGAATTGTAAATGTTTTTCATGTGTTCTGGATACTAGACCTTTATTAGATATATGCATACCACAAGATTCTTATCCTATTTTCTACGTTGTGCTTTCACTGTCTTGTTAATGTTCTTTGATATAGAAATATTTTTGATTTTTATGAAATTCAATGTATTGTAAAGTAATTCAGTTCAGTTCAGTTCAGTTCAGTCGCTCAGTCATGTCCGACTCTTTGCAACCCCATGAATCACAGCACGCCAGGCCTCCCTGTCCAAAACCAACTCCCGGAGTTCACTCAGATTCATGTCCATGATGCCATCCAGCCATTTCATCCTCTGTCGTCCCCTTCTCCTCCTGCCCCTAATCCCTCCCAGCATCAGAGTCTTCTCCAATGAGTCAACTCTTCGCATGAGGTGGCCAAACTATTGGAATTAACCTCCAATTAAAATAAATAGATTAAAAAAATAAATATATATGTGTAAATAAATAAATAAAAAGAAATTCAATGTATCTGTTTCTTCTTTTGTTACTGATGCTTTTATGATCATATTTACAAATCCATTGCCAAATGAAGGTTATGAAGATTTACCCCTTCTGAGGACTGAATTATGGACCCCCCATATTCCCATGTGTTTAATGCCTAAGCCCCATTATCTCAAAATGTGGTTGTTTTTGGTGACAGGACCTTAAGGTCAGCAGAGGTCACATGGTTAAACCCTAATGAGTCTGACTGGTATCCTAGACAAAAGTATACTTGGTGACAGGAAGACACACCAGAGATGGGTATACACTAGAGGACCGATCATGTAAGGATGCAGGGAGAAGCTCGCCATCTGCAAGCCAGGAGAGCCTTCACAAGATACCAAACCTGCTCACACCTTGTTCTTGGACTTCTAGTTTCCAAAGCTGTCAGCAAATAAATTTGTGCTGTTTAAGCCATCGGTCTGTGGTATTTTGTGATAGCAAGCCCAGCAATCTAATATACCCTTGTATTTGTTCTAAGAGTTTTATGCTTTTAGCTCTTACAGCTAATTCTTTATCCATTTAATGTCTGTATTTGGCATAATGTAAGAGGCCAACTTTATTCTATTGCATATGTATATCCTGCTGTCCTCATACCGTTTTGGGGAAAAGATTCCTACTTCTCATCACTTAATGATCTGATATCCCAGTGGAAAATAAATTGAGGGTAGATATCTGGGTTTATTTCCAGACTCCCTGTTCTATTCCATTGATCTGTATGTTTTTCATTATCTCAGTACCACACAGTCTTGATTACTGTTGCCATGGTACATTCTGACACAGGGTAGTGGAATCTTCCAATTTTCTTTTTCAAGATCATCTTAGCTATTTCTGGTCTCTTGTAATTGTACATGAATTCTAGGACCAGCTTTTTTTTCCTGCAAAAAAAGTCACTGTCATTTTGAAAGGGATTACTTTTCATCTGTAGACTTTGTTATGTAAGATTCCCATCTGTATATTAAGACCTCAAATTTTCAATGCTGCCTTAATGCCTTTGAGACTCATATTACCCCACTGGCCCAACTGTGCTATCTCCTGCTTTCACCTACAATGTCCCTTTTATTGTGGGAAGACTACCCCACTCAGCTGATTCTCCCCTGTCAACCAGACTAGCTGTACCCCACCCATTCCCCCAACCATCAAGTTTTACTTCCCTGCCAGCCAGTGCAATATTCCAATAGGACAATCATCTCCTCGTGTGGGAACATGGGTGTGCCCCATCCTCTTGTTACTACAACATTTATTTCCCATGGTCCCTGCAGGTTAACTCTCCTCTTAAGTCCCACGCCCTCATTGCACTGCTTGGCATTCCCTGTTGCCAACCCCTCCTCCACCCCTGGCCAGCTATTAGTCCATGAGACTCACAAGCAGCTGGCTGTCATCTGTCCAGTGTTGCATGCTTGGCCATCTCACACTACTTAGGGTAGGGGATCTTTCCTTCATTAGTGGAGTGGGTAGGAGATAAACAGAACTTTAGTTGTCACAACAGGATGGCCCAGCCATGACCCTGGACAGCTTTAACTCACTTCTCCTTTGCTAACTAAATGTGTTTTTTTTTTTTTTAAGTTTAAGGTGAAGGCAACCTGGGCTGAAACTGCCAAAGGTGCCTGGATTGTGCTTTGGCTTGTGCCTATTCTGTTGTCTCTCTCAACTTCAGCCATCTCTTCCCACCCTAACTTATTGTTCTAGCACCTGAGGAGGGAACTATGGGTAATTGACTGTATCCTGGTCTGAGTTGCACTGGGTTGCCCCTGGTGCCTGGCCTCTCCCAGCATGCACTCTGAGGCTAGGGATAATCAATTAATCCATAAAGTGGAAGCCGAGGGAGTATTCAGCCAATAGTGACAGGGAATGCTGATGACATAGTTTCTTAACTGCTACACGGTTGATTGCCACTTTCCGGGGGGCAGCCTAGAGCCTTTGGGGATAAGAATTCCAGTGTAGTGTGTGTAGGCTGGTCACTGCAGATGGATCATGGAATGCAGTAGCAGGTAGATCATGGGGCAATCATCTAGAAAGGAGCCCACAGGGCAGGTTCAGGCTGACTTTCTAGAGTTGTGGAAAAGCATAGCTCCAGCCACCCACAATGGAAGAATTGTGAATAATGCTTCCTGGTTGCTTCTCACGTGTATCTGTTTCAAGCAAGGGTAGAAAACTTTCCTTCTCCTTTGCTGTAGCTTCCCTAACACATGTGATTTTCTGGGCTGTGTGCTCTACAGATGTTAATTAGTTCTAGTGGTTCCTTCCTTAATTTCATTATTGGTCTTTTGTCTGTCTGCCTATCCCTCATTGAAAATAGAGTATTGAAGTCTCCAGGAATTATTTAGAACTATATACTCTGTTCAGTTCTGTCATTTATTGTTTTATATATTCTGGGAGTCTGTTAGGACTATATGGATAAATAACTGTTACATCTCCCCTTATTAATCCTTTTATTAACACAGAAATCTGTTTTTGGTACTCTGTTTTTTTTTAAAAAAACTTTTGTTAAAATCGATTTCATCTGATATCAGTATAGCCACTGCATCTATCACTTTAGGATGATTTGCATGGAATCGCATTGTCTATCTTTTTGTTTTCAAACTATCTGTCTTTGGATACAAGGCAAGGCTCTTGTAGATAACATATAGTGGGTGACATTTGTTGTTAATCCCCTTTGCCAATCTATCTTTTCACTGAAAAGTTTTATTCATTGGTATTGTGGTGATTGCTTCCAAGGAAAGATTTTTCCTGACATTTTCTTACTTTCCACATGCCATACCTTTTTTGTTCCTTCATTCCTCAATTACTGTCTTTTTTCTGTGATTAATTGAATTTTTCTAGTGTACAAAGTGACTATCACTCTTTTTCTTTATTTAAAAAAATTTTTTTTAAGTTTGGAGCCTTTAAATTTTTTTTCATTTTGTTGTGTTTTTTTGGGGGAGGCTATGTGGTTATGCTGTGAATTATACTTAGTCTCTTAATTTTAGAATAATCAAGTGTGTATTATAGTGAGATAGTTTTCATAGTATTCTAAACTCTGCTTCTTCCCAGCTGTGCTATATTCCCTTATTTAGTTATTGTGACAAATATCATGTTTGTATATGGTTTCCATTAACAGTTTTATAGTTACTGCTTTATACATCTCTATTTTAAATCAAAATACAAAGAGGAGAGCAAAAAAAGTCACAGGGATTTCCCTGGTGATCCAGTGTTTAGAATCCACTTCCCAATGCAGGAGATGAGGGTTCAATCCTTGGTCCAGGAACTAAAATGCCACATGTGGTGGAGCAACTAAGCCTGTGGGCCACAACTCCTGAGTCTGCAAGATCTGGAGTCCGTGTGTCACAACTAGAGAGAAGCACTCATAATGCAACAAAGATCCTGCTGCAACTAAGACCCAGTGAGGCCATTAATAAATAAATGAATTTTTTTTTAAAAAAAGAAGAGTCAGAAAGAAACCCCAAATGCAGTAATACTGGCGTTTGCAGTAATACTGCACATAATCTGTGCAGTTACCTTGGCCATTGTGGTTTATTTCTTCACATTCCTCCAAATAGGTGCCCAGTGTGGTGTCAGTTCACCCTGAAGGACTACTTTTACTATTTTTTGTCTAGCAGGCTTACTAGCTACGTATTTCCTCAGTTTTTGTTTCTCTTGGAATGAATTTATCTACCTTCCATTTCCCCCACATATAGAATTCTTGGTTGAAAGAATTTTTCATTTGTTCATTGTCTGTTGTTTAATAAATCATTCCAATGTCACCTGTCCCCTATGGTCTCTGTAGAGAAATTGGCACACATCTTATTGAGGATTACTTGTACTGTGAAGAGTTGTTTCTATTGCTTCAATAACCACATACCATGAATTGTGTGATCCCATTTAAAGTAAAAGTCCAGAATAGACATATAAAAAAAGCAACTAGTGCTTTCTTATGGCTCAGAGGGTGTAAAATTGAGTGTGTCTGCTAATGGATAAAGGAATTACTGGAGGAAATGAAATGTTCTGGAATTAGATAGTAGTGTTGATTGCATAATTCTTTTTTTTTTTTTTACTTTACAATTCTGTATTGGTTTTGGCATACATTGACATGAATCCACCATGGGTGTACATGCGTTCCCAAACATGAACCCCCCTCCCACCCCCCTCCCCATAATTCTATAAATAGTATAAAACCATTGATTTGTATACTTTAAATGGTATACATTATGATAGACTAATTATTTCTCAATAAATTGTTATAAAATGTTATTGATACAGTATAATCATCCATTTAATAGCAATAAATTTGACAATTTAGGTAGATCAAAAAATTCTAAACCTAAGCAAAATGCAACCTTAACCCTAGAATTGATAAAAACTGAAATAAAAAGCCTCTTTTTATTAAAAATTTGAATAATTCTTCACAAATCTCCAAATACCCCTCTATTTCCATATATTCACATAGGTGAATTCTATCACATGCTCAAGAAAAAATAGCATCCATTCTTTAGAAATTTTCAGAAAATGAAGCTGGCATGGGAGGTGATTACTACCCAAGTTGTTAATGAAGTTTATTGACATCTGAAAAGGGCAGTTTTTAAAATCTCAAAATTACACTCAAATGTCATCCTTGAATATCGTCACAAAAATCAACATAGCAATATATAAAAATATAGTACTTTATGACAAAGCAGAGATTATCCCAAGACTACAAGATTGGTTTCATGTTTTTAAGAAATCAGTCAATGGCAGGCTTCAACTCCTGTTCCACATATGAGGAGATTAGAGGTTGCCACTCCATCCTAACTGCAAGTTAAAAGTTGAACACACTGAAAAGTCAGCAACTCATCTTAGATTCATAGAGAAGAGAGATCATAGGCCAAACTGCTCCCTGAACATTGGAGAGACAAGTGAATACAGAGAATCCTAACTTACCAAAGCAAAAATTCAAGATCAGAAACCTCTGCAGGAACCAGTGGTGGGGCAGAAAATCCTGAAATTTAATTGGTGTATTGGCAGAGTGTGGACAAGTCTGTGAGTTAAAAACCCCGGGATGACCCAGTTATGGGAGTTCTCCACACTTTTGTTTTACCTCTAGGAACTTAGCTAGGTTCTCACAGTACAATAAATATGTCATTGTAAAAACTTCTCATGCTTCCAGCAGGAGAGGGAAAGAGGGGAAATGGAATCATTTTTAAATGTGCCAGGGCACTCTGTTCTTAACAATGTTTGCCCTCATGCTTAGAGCCCAACCTAACCACGTAAAATTGTGTATAAAGCTCTTGGCTCAAGAAAAGTCTGCATACACTTGGATCTCAAGCTAAGAACAATATCAAATAATTTGAGAACTGATCAAACAAGTAAACTACTGTTTAGATCCCACTTTCCTCACCGGGTGGCACATATTTGGGCCAGATATGAATAGCACTGCAAAGACTTTGAAATTTTAACTGAGACTGCAACAACAAAATTAGGATAAGAATTTGTGGTCTGAACCTAAAACAAAACAAAACTAAACAAACAAACAAAAAATAAACACACTCCATAGTATTAAGTCAGATACCATGTCTAACAATATAATACTAAAATGTCTAGGATATACTTAAAATTAATTGGTGTATGAAGAACCAGGAAAAAGTTTTAAAGTTACAAGCTAAAACTCAAATAAGAGAGACAAATTCAGGATGATGCAAGTATTGGAATCACCAGAAAAATATATTAAATCAGCTATTATAACCATACCACCTAAACCAAAAATTAAATATGATTCTTTGGGACTTCCCTGGTGGCTCAGTGGTAAAGAATCCGCCTGGTAATGCAGGAAACAAGGGCTAAATCCCTGATCTGGGAAGATCCCATATGCCTCAGAGCAACTACGACCATGGGCCACAACTATTTAGCCTGTGCTCTTGAGTCCAGGAACCACAACTACTGAATCCCATGTGCCCTAGAGCCTGTGCTTGGCAACAAGAGAAGCCACTGCAATGAGAAGCCCACGCCACTGCAACTAGAGAGTAGCCCCTCCTACTTGCCCTAACTAGAGAAAGCCCCCCTGGCAACAAAGATCCAACACAGCCAAAAATAAATAGATAAATAAATGAATACCATTCTCTGATCTCTCAATCTCTATACACACATACATGAACAAACACACAAATATAGGCATGCATGTATACAAATACAAATGTATGCATATAAGTACATGCAAACACATATGTGAATATACACACATATACAGAGTTATATATATATATCCATAAAGATGTATAGATAAATATAGATGCAAATGCACAACACACACACACACACACACACATTAGAGATCAGTATCAAAGCAAAAACTTCAGCATGCATTTCAGTGTGGCATTGAAACCATCATAAGTCAAATTCAGCCACAATGTATGTAAGCAGCTTTTCTGAGTATTCAGAAAGTTCCACCAAACTTAGTAGAGACAAATAAAGAGGACATATACAAATGTCATTTTTTCTGTATGATGATCTTTAACTTTTATCTAGTTTGTTTCACTTTTTCTATTTCATATTCAGTGCTCCCATTTCAGTTAGTTTATGCTTTCCAATTTCTCCTTTTCTTCTTTTGTTTGATGGTCTTTCTCAAGCCTTTATCAAGTGTAGTTGAAAAGCTTTTGCATGCATATATGTAACTAGTATGTACTATATATACATATATATTTTAGAAAACTTAACAATTTTTGCCTAACTAAAATTTTTGACATTTTGATTCTACTTGTTTGACTTATTATGAATAGAATGCTAGATTTCTAGTTTTAAAAAAAAGATATGCAGCAAGCAACAAAGGTTTAGGTGGCTCAGATGGTAAAGAATCTGCCTGCAATATAGGAGACCCAGGTTCGATCCCTGGGTTGAAAAGATTCCCTGGAGAAGGGAATGGCAACCCACTCCAGTATTCTTGCCTGGAGAATCCCATGGACAGAGGACCCTGGCAGGCTACAGTCCATGGGGTCGCAAAGAGTTGGACAGGACTTAGTGACTAACACTTTCACAGGGAACTATAATCAATAACTTGTAATAACCTATAATAGAAAATAACCTGAAAAATAATATATGTGTATATGTATAACTGAATCACCTTGCTGTGTACCTGAAACGTTGTAAGTAAGCTAAAGTTCAATAAAATATATATATTAAGAAAAAAACCAAATGTAGTCTTTTTTTAAAAATCAGTTTCACTGTGGGTTTTTTCCCTCAAAACGAGATTGCTCAATGCAAGCTATTCTATAACTTGTCATCATTATACAACTTGATATCATCTCATACTTCTTCATCCAAAGGGAGGTGAATGAATACTTACATTCCCTTCAACCTCATCTTCTTAACATCTGTATTATCATTCTGTTGTTTAGAAAACATATTTTGTGTGAATGAAAAACTTTAAAGTTTATTAAGGCTAATTTTCTGATCTAATATAAAGTCTGTCCTGGAGAATGTTCCATGTTCATTTGAGAAGAATGTGTATTCTGCTCCTGAGTAAAGTCTTTTATGTCTGTTAGATCTAACTAATTAATAGTGTTGTTCAAGTCTTCTACGCTCTAGTTGCTCTTCTGCCCAGCTCTTCTATTCATTCGTGAAAGTGGGTTGTTGAAGATTCCAATTATTATTGATTAAATGATTTGCCTTTAAATTGTGTCAGTTTTTCTTTCATGGATTTTGGCACTCTCTTGTTAGGTGCATTTATAATTGTTTTGTCTTTTCTATGAATTGGCCCTTTAATCATTATTAATGTTTATCTATTTTTCTATCCTTTAACTTTTAACCTATTTTGAATCTAAGGGGTGTCACTTGTAGACAATATGCCATTGGATTATTGCTTTTTAATTCTATTCTGCAAATACCTAACTTTTCATTGGAAGATTTAGTACATTTATATTAAATATAATTAATGATAAGATAGGATTTATGTTTACCATTTTGTTCTTTTTTTAACTATTTTTTAATTGGAGTATAGTTGCTTTACAATGTTGCATTAGTTTCTGCTTTTCAGCAAAGTTAATCAGTTATACATATACACGTGTCCCCTCTTTTTTAGCTTTCCTTCCCATTTATGTCACCACAGAGCACTGAGTAGAGTTCCCTTTGCTATACAGTATATGTTACTGTGCTATACATTAGTGATCTAGTTTATACTTAATAGTGTATGTATGTCAGTCCCAATCTCCCAATTCATTCTACCCTCCTTCTGCCTTGGTATCCATAAGTTTGTTCTCTATTTCTGCTTTGCAAATAAGTTCATCAGTATCATTTTTTTTGCATTCCACATATAAGTGATTTGATACAATATTTCTTTTTGTCTTTCTAACTTACTTCACTCTATATGACAGTCTCTAATTCTATCCATGTGTCTGCAGATGGCACTATTTAATTCCTTTTTATGGCTGAGTAATATTCCATTATATATATGCACCACTTCTCCTTTATCCATTCTTCTATAAATGAGTTTATTTATAAAACAGAAACAGATTCACAGACTTAGAGAATGAACTTATGGTTACCAGGGGGAAGGATAGGGGAAGGGATAGATTGGGAGCTTGCAATGTACATGTACACATTGCAATATTTAAAATCGGTAACCATCAAGGACCTACTATATAGCACAGGGAACTTTTGCTCAGTATTCTGTAATAACCTAAATGGGAAAACAATTTGAAAATGAATAGATATATGTGATGTATAATCAAATCACTTTCCGGTACACCTGAAACTAACACAACATTGTTAATCAACTCTATTCCCATATAAAATTAAGTTAAAAAAATCAGTTTAGCAAGATTGAAAGATACAAGATCAATATATAAAAATCAGTTGTTTCTTTACATTAGCAATGAACAATACGATAATGAAATTGACATAAATTATATGTACAATAACATAAGGTACTTGGGAATAAAGTTAACAACCCAGTGTCTTTCAACTGATGGATGGATAAAGAAAATGTCATTTATTTGTGTAGTAGAATATTATTCAGTGATGAAAAGAAGCTAGTACTGATAAATGAACGCTTTAATATGGGTGAACTTTGGAAATGTTATTCTTAGTGAAAGACACTAGTCACAAAATGTTGTGAATTGTGTGTTATAATTTATATGATATATCCCAAAAGCAAATCCATGGAGACAGAAAACATTGGTGGTTGCCTAGGTTTCACTCAGGAGTTGGGAGTGAGAATTGCCTCAAATGGGAACAGGATTTTCTGAAGTATCAGAGAAGTTCTAAAACAGAATAGAATATATAGATTATGGTGATGTTGCCTAACTATGTAATTTTGATAAAAGTCATTGAATTATACATTTAAAACAAATTAATATTTGCTGTATTAATCATACCTCAATAAATATGTTAAAATCATATATTCACGAATGGTGCTTTTTATGCTATTTTTTGGAAGTAGTCTATAAGAGTTGAATGGAAATCTTAATAGAAGGAAAATTTCACTTTTCCATATTACTTAGACTCTGATTCCTTATTAAAGTCATCTCAGTGTTCATGTCCTAACATATTTTGCTCTCATTCATTCAATCATCCACCTATTCATTAACTTTTAGAATTGTGAGTCAAGTGTGCACCACTTAACTGTGGTGCAAGGCTATGATTTTGATGATATATTTAAGATGCCATGAAAAGAATGCATTAATCTTGTTTTCCAAGTCAACTGAAGCTATTGAATACTTGCACTGGATTTGGGGATATATGGAATTTGAGATCCACTTAAGCACAAGCACCTGTTAGTTCACATTCTAAGATAGTCCTGAACAGAGATTGAAACATATCTTGTTTATCTGATGAGAAAGCTAGAATGATTATCTTTTTTGTCCACTTGAACCCACTGTATTAAAATATTTTTTCACTCCAATTGTTATTGTGTGATAATTGCTTTATAACAACTAATATTTTATTTGTTTATTCTTTAATTTTATTGACTCTGAGGATGGATTAGTATGCTTCAATTTCCATAGAAAGTTAATGTCAAGTTGATTATTATACTGATATTCTTGTTTAATCAACTGGGAAAGCTTAACAAATGGATGTAGAAAGAGTTTGAGGAGGTACTCACAGGAAGAAAAGAAATATACCTATATCCATAGCAGCCCAATGGAGGGGGTCTACCATCACTGTGACTGTGTATGTGTATGTCTGTGTATTTGTATATGTTAGGGAAGTGACATAATATATTGAATAAGCTATGTCTCAGACTTCTGTCACTTGGGATAAATTGTTAGTGCCTCATGAGAAGAGATGGAAGTAGCTGAGTCACCAGGTATTCATTCACTTTTCTTGATTCTGTATCCTAAAATAGCCTGACAGCTGTGTAGGGAAAGCCTAGCCAGCATTTGATACTTTGAATTGGATTCCACTGATGAACATAGACTAAAATTTGGAATATCAGAAAGAAGGCTGAAGTTTTCCATTCTTTTAAGAAATCTGATGTTAATTTTATGCATTTATAAAATTTTATATTTTTAACTTTGACATATATTAAAAATTCCCCTACAAAATTGATGTAACTTTATTAGGGAAAAAAAGAAACATTAGTGAAGAATTAAAAGCTCTCTAAATTGTTTTTTATATTGAATATGCAATTATCAAAAAATTTTTATAGCTAAAGAAGGAAATTCTAATATTCATATAGTGTTGGTAAGGTGTCAAAGTAGCATCAATACTTTCATTATACAGGGCCATTATGGGCTCTACTTTTGTTGTAATTTTAAAATAAGTTTCCTTTCTCTTTATGGTTCAGAAATTTTGAATGCCTTTTAATTTCCACAACCTACATCATACAAGAAGCTCCAAGGTAACAGCTTGAAATTGCAATAGGCTCTTTGGGATAAAAGTGAGAAAAAATAAAATTTTCCATGTATCTTAATGTTAAGAACATGCTTTAATTAATTAATTAATTAATTAATTTTTGTTTATTTATTTTTGCCTCACTGTGCAGTGTGTGGGATCTTAATTCCCCAACCAGGGATTGAACCCACACTTCCTGTGTTGGAAGCACAGAGACTTAACCACTGGACCACCACGGAAGTCCCCAACATGCTCTCATTTGGAGAGAACTCCATACCTGGGATTTCTTTTTTGTTAGGTATATGTTAACTAACCACATGGATAGGGATTATTATCATAGAGCTTTCAAATTATTACTTTTACAGGGCATGCCTATTTATTGGATAATGGAAAACTTGTCGTTGTTCAGTAGCTAAGTCATGTCCGACTGTTTGAGACCCCATAGACTGCAGCATACCAGGTTTCCGTGTCTTTCACTATCTCCCTGAATTTGCTCAAATTCATGTCCATTGAGTGAGTGATGCTATCAAACCATCTCATCCTCTACCACTCTCATCTTTTGCTTTCAGTCTTTCCCAGCATCAGGGTCTGTTCCAATAAATGGGCTCTTCGCATCAGGTGGGTAAAATGTTGGAGCTCCAGCCTCACCATCAAACCTTCCAGTGAACATTCACAGTTGATTTCCTTTAGGATTGACTGGTTTGATCTCCTTGCTGTCCAAGGGACTCTCAAGAGTCTTCTCCAGAACTACAGTTTGAAAGCATCAATTCTTTGACTCTCAGCCTTCTTTATGGGCCAAATCTCACATCTGTATACCACTAGTGGAAAAAACAAAGGTAGACAGATCTTTGTCAGCAAAGTACTGTCTCTGCTTTTTAATATGCAAACCTGTCTAGGTTTGTCATAGCTTTTCTTCCAAGGAGCAAGCGTCTTTTAATTTCATGGCAGTCACCGTCTGCAGTGATTTTGGAGCCTGAGAAAATAAAATCTGTCACTGTTTCCACTTCTTCCCTATTTGCCTTGAAGTGATGGGACCAGATGCCATGATCTTAGTTTTTTGAATGTTGAGTTTTAAGCCAGCTTTTTCACTCTCTTCATTCACCCTCATCAAAAGGCTCTTTAGTTCCTTTTCTCTTTCTTGTATCAGAGTGGTATCATCTGAGGTTGTTGATATTTCTCCCCACAATCTTGATTCCAGCTTGTGATTCATCAAGCCCAGCATTTTGCATGATTTACTCTGCATAGAAGTTAAACAAGGTGACAACATACAGCCTTGTCATACTCCTTTCCCAATTTTGAATCAGTCAGTTGCTGCACATAAGATTCTAACTGTTGCTGCTTGACCTGCATACAGATTTCTTAGGAGACAGGCAGGGTGGTCTGGTATGCCCCTATCTTTAAGCATTTTCCACAGTTTGTTGTTATCCACACAGTCAAAGATTTCTGCGTAGTCAATGAAGCAGAAGTAGATGTTTTTTCTGGAATTTCTTTGCTTTTTTCTATGATCTGATGGACTTTGGCAATTGGATCTCTGGTTCCTCTGCCTTTTCTAAACCCAGCTTGTACGTCGAAAGTTCTTGTTCACATACTGCTGAAGCCTAGCTTGAAGGAGTTTTAGCATAACCCCTTACTAACATGGGAAATGAGGGCAATTGTATAGTAGTTTGAACATTCTTTGGAATTGCCCTTCTTTGGGATTGGGATGAAAACTGAATTTGTCTGTCCTGTGGCCACTGCTGAGTTTTCCAAATTTGCTGACATATGAGTGCAGTACTTTAACAGCATCATCTTTTAGGATTTAAAATAGCTCAGCTGGAATTCCATCACCTCCACTAGCTTTGTTTGTATTAATGCTTCTTAAGACCCGGTTGACTTCACACTCCAGGATATCTGGCTCTAAGTGAGTGACCACACCATCATGGTTATCCAGGTCATTAAGACCTTTTTTGTACAGTTATTCTGTGTATTCTTGCCCCACCTCTTCTTAATCTCTTTTGCTTCTGTTAGGTCCTTGCTGTTTCTGTCCTTCATCATGCCCATCCTTGATCTCTCCAAGTTACTTGAAGATATCTCATTTTTTTTCCCATTCTATTGGACAACTGTATTTTGTTTAATGATTTTGTTTTCAGCCTAAGGGAAATGGAAATCATTCCACCAAATGGTGGAAAATGAATCATTATTTTTGTTAAAACCATGGGAATGAAAAACTCATTTGGACATTTTATTCTGTGATAGCCTTTAGAAAAATTTTAATTTATTAAGCATGAGTTTGGAAATATTAACTTTTGTTACTTATATTAATTTTATTGTGGGCAGGAAAGGGTCACCTCAGCAAACCTTGGTTGTCCAACAATGCACATTTCAAAGAAAGACCTGTGTTCTGACTTTCCCTTGACTGGTTCTTAGGAATAACTTCTGAGCCCTTGGTATATCCAACCTGATAAGTTTGCTTTTATATGTCTGAGTCCTTGGGCCATGCTGTATATATTTAACCAATTAAGTTTGCCCCAACAATGTGATTCACTGTGAATGCCTGTTTTTGCTCTGGAGGATGGACTAGAATTAGACCTCTAATAAAAGCCTCCAAGGATCAAGTGAGATTCTGTGATTGGCACACATAATGTCTGGTAGAATTAGATGTGTCCACATGTGACGCTTCTGGAAAGGGATACTTGGAAGCTTGCACCTACTTACTCCTACACTTTTTTCCATATGCCTTTTCCCTTTGCTGATTTTAATCTGTGTTCTTTCACTGTTAAAAAAAAAAAACATAACCATGAGTGGAAGAATTTTTTATGAGTTCTTTGAATCCTTCAAGCAAATCATGAAGTTGGAGGGTGGTCTTGGTGGTGCCCAGAAAAGTTGGATTTAGAAGTAGAATTCTTTAGAATGACCTTAACTCACTGAAACATGGTAATCACATTACTTGGAAAAAGAAAGAATGGATGACAAATCTTTGATGCTTGAAGGGTTACTGAGTCACCTATTATATGAGACAGCAGCTGTGCTTCAGTCAGTCCCTAAATACACAAGGAAATGAAAAATAATGAGAAACAAACTAAATATAAAATTCTTTGGTTAATTTGGTTAATTCTTTGGTTAATCCATCTGTAATGGATAAAATGAAAGTATAGTGTTGGGGTGGATCCTAGCACTAAGCTCAGAGACCAGCCAGTCTGAGATACAATTACTAGCCTAGAGCTGCTACCAAAGGGAAGAATTGTACTGAAACAACAGATAGCATGTCTTTGACCTCTAGTCACAAAGAAGATATTACAGGGAGAAGTAATATGAGAAACTACTGAGACAAGCGGGTAGGGTATTAAAGAGTTTTCTCCTTCTGTGGATCAATATCATTAGCTTCCTGAAAAACGGATTGTGATAGTTACTGATGTAGGAACAGTCTCCTTGGTGTTGAATGTTGCAGAATGGAGGAGCATGTTTGGATTGATTCAGGGTCCACTGCTTACTATTGAACAAATGGCTCTACACCATCCAAACACTCAGCAATGTCTTCCTGAGGGGATAGCTAGCCTGTGGACTGGATAAAAACCACTATAAAGCTTGTTTACCCTGAGAAAGGGGATGCTTTTCCCCCTCTTTTAAAAGCAAAATGGAGTTCTTAGGGTGAAGTTGTTGATATGCTGCATATGCATTCTATGCTAAATTGGCTTTACAATGATCAGGAGGTTCCACCACTTAATACATTTCTTACCCAGGTCATGGTAAATGCTTTGATTTAGGGAGACTCTTTTGCATTGTTACCACATGTAATGCTGTTACAAAATCAAGCAATGATCCAAGAAGCTGTATCAGATTTATCTCAGCTTCCCTCTATGGGTCTCACAGATGCTAAGAAAATTGGTGTTTCACACGAGAATAGAGAAAGAAAAGGGGGATAGACAAAGGACTTGCTCCATCAAAGTAGAAATCTTTAAATAGTTGTTAAGCATGGGGGCTTCCCAGATGGTGCTGGTGGTAAAGTATCCGCCTGACAATGCAAGAGATACAAGAAATGCAGGTTTGATCCCAAGGTTGGAAAGATCCCCTGGAATAGGAAATGGCACTCCTCTCCAGTATTCTTGCCTAGGAAATTCCATGGACAGAGGAATCAGGTGGGCTACAGTCCACAGGGCCACAAAGAGTCAGACACGACTGAGCACATACAAGGAATGGGATGAATAAAGTATCATTGATGAGGTTCAGAGTATTATAATTGGAGGATATGAGGATACAATGGTTGATAGAATTAAGGTCAATATTTGAATGAAAACTCAGCAGTGGCCACAGGACAGTTTTCATTCCAGTCCCAAAGAAAGGCAATGCCAAAGAATGCTCAAACTACCACACAATTGCACTCATCTCACACGCTAGTAAAGTAATGCTCAAAATTCTCCAAGCCAGGTTTCAGCAATATGTGAACCATGAAATTCCAGATGTTCAAGCTGTTTTTAGAAAAGGCAGAGGAACCAGAGATCAAATTGCCAACATTTGCTGGATCATGGAAAAAGCAAGAGAATTCCAGAAAAACATCTATTTCTGCTTTATTGACTATGCCAAAGCCTTTGACTGTGTGGATCATCACAAAATGTGGAAAATTCTGAAATAGATGGGAATACCAGACCACCTAACCTGCCTCTTGAGAAATCTGTATGCAGATCAGGAAGCAACAGTTAGAACTGGACATGGAACAACAGACTGGTTCCAAATAGGAAAAGGAGTACGTCAAGGCCGTATATTGTCACCCAGCTTATTTAACTTATATGCAGAGTACACCATGAGAAACGCTGGGCTGGAAGAAGCACAAGCTGGAATCAAGATTGCTGGGAGAAATATCAATAACCTCCGATATGCAGATGACACCACCCTTATGGCAGAAGGTGAAGAGGAGCTAAAAAGCCTCTTGATGAAAGTGAAAGAGGAGGGTGGAAAAGTTGGCTTAAAGCTCAACATCCAGAAAACGAAGATCATGGCATCCAGTCCCATTACTTCATGGCAAATAGATGGGGAAACAGTAGAAACAGTGTCAGACTTTATCGTTTTGGGCTCCAAAGTCACTGCAGATGGTGATTGCAGCCATGAAATTAAAAGACGCTTACTCCTTGGAAGGAAAATTATGACCAACCTAGATAGCATATTCAAAAGCAGAGACATTACTTTGCCAACAAAGGTCCATCTAGTCAAGGCTATGGTTTTTTCAGTGGTTATGTATGGATGTGAGAGTTGGACTGTGAAGAAAGCTGAGCAAAGCAGAATTGATGCTTTTGAACTGTGGTGTTGGAGAAGACTCTTGAGAGTCCCTTGAATTGCAAGGAGATCCAACCAGTCCATTCTGAAGGAGATTAGCCCTGGGATTTCTTTGGAAGGACTGATGCTAAAGTTGAAACTCCAGTACTTTGGCCACCTCATGCGAAGAGTTGACTCATTGGAAAAGACCCTGATGCTGGGAGGGATTGGGGGCAGGAGGAGAAGGGGACGACAGAGGATGAGATGGCTGGCTGGCATCACCGACTCGATGGACATGAGTTTGAGTGAACTCTGGGAGTTGGTGATGGCCAGGGAGGCCTGGCATGCTGCGATTCATGGGGTTGCAAAGAGTCGGACAACACTGAGCGACTGAACTGACTGAACTGACTAAATCATGGAAAAGAGTCAATTACAATTTTTCTTTATGTGAAAAGGATCTCGATTTACAATTTATTGTATTGACACATGATTATTTGAAATCACTGGCTTAGTGTCAATTTGATTAGCTGGGTTTTGGATTTGATGCAGGTAAAGAGTACAATGGCAATGACACATCTCATTGAGGATGTCATGTTCATATCAGAAATTGAAGAGCAAGATACAACTCACTCAATTGCAATGGTGACACATATGACTAGCAAAGAATAGTTGATAAATCAGCAAATATCCAAGGGACTTTCCTAATGATGAATTTCATATGAATAACATGTGCAAGAGCTGTTAAGGGAGCCAATGTGGTTTGTGAAAGAATCCACAGAAGTTTTAACAAGGGAAGAAAAGAAAGTTTTCATTCACTTGCCAAGTGAGGAAAGGGGTCAGCCACATAGACTGGTGTTGGCACTGAACGGTGGAAGTTTGAGTCTTCTATTGAGTTTAAGGGGCAAGGTGCAGGAAAGAGGGAGTGGTCCACAGTTGTATCTGGGCTGGCTATGCTTCTATCAGTTCAGTTCAGTTCAGTCACTCAGTCGTGTTCGACTCTTTGCAGCTCATATCACCTGGTCCAGGACCTGAGACTTATCATTGCAGCTGTTATCCCCATACACCCAGTAGTTTCAAATCCCTATGCTCTTCTCGCTCTCATTCCCTCTTCCACTACCCACTTCACTGTTCTAGACCTCAAAGATGCCTTCTTTACTATCCCTTTACACCCAGAGTCTCAAGACCACTTTGCTTTACCTGGACTGATCCAGACAATCATTACTCCCAACAGCTGACACGGTTAGTCTTCCCACAAGCCTTTTGTGATAGTCCTCATTTCTTTGGCCCAGCTCTAGCATCAGACCTAACCTCTCTTGACCTTACTCCAAGTAGTGTCCTCCAATATGTGGATGATCTCCTCCTTTGTAGTCCTTTACTTACACACTCTTAACAACACATTATACAACTCCTCAGTTTTCTAGCTGATCGAGGCTATCGAGTATCTCCTACCAAGGTTCAGCTCTCTCTTCCTATAGTCACCTATCTTGGAGTCCTTTTAACACCAACAAAAAGATATATTACTACTGATAGTAAGCCCCTTATATCCACCCTACCACTCCCTACATCAAAAACAGAGATCCAGTCCTTCTTGGGGTTAGATGGATATCTACACCTGTAGATTCCTAATTTCATTCTCTTGGCACAACCCCTATATCAAGCTACGTGAGGAGATCTTTCAGAACCCCTAGAAAAATCAAGTATCTGTTCAGCCTTTAACACCCTTAAGCAAGCCATTCTCTCAGCCCCATCTCTAACACTCCCTGACCTTTCTCTCCCCTTTATACTCTATGCTACCAAGAGACACAAAATTGCCCTAGAAGTTTTGGGACAAAATAAGGGTCCCTCCTTCACCCCTGTTGCTTATCTAGCAAAGCAATTAGATACGACAACTCAAGGATGGCCAGCCGGCCTACATGCTCTGGCAGCAGTTGCACTTCTCATTCAGGAAAGTAAAAAACTTACTTTTGGAGCACCCACTGTCAATTGGTTTACCACATGACTTTACGGACTTTCTCACAAATCCATGACCCTTCTATCTCCTTCACACATTCAGCTAATTCATGTCACCCTTCTCGAATCTCCCGAGTTCTCCTTTTGAATGCTGTCCTACTCTTCAACCCTGCCGCCCTTATCCCTAATTCTTCAGAGCCCCCCATCCATACTTGCAAAGAGGCTTTAGAAGACCTGATGTCCCATTTCTCCCACATTTCCTCAACCCCTTTAAATAACCCTGACTTTACTTGGTATATTGATGGCAGCTCCTTTATGACATCAGAAGGAAAAAAAGTAATTGGATATGCAATTGTCTCTGACACTGAAATTATTGAATCCCAGCCTCTCCTCTCAGGAACCTCTTCCCAAAAGGCATAATTTATTGCACTAACTACAGCCCTTACCCTCACAGCTAACAAGAAGGCAAACATATACACTGATTCTAAATATACTTTCCATATCATACACTCACATGTTGCCATCTGGAAGGAACAAGGGCTCCTATCTACTAAAGGCTCTTCCATAACTAACACCCCACTTATACTCCAACTTTTAAAAGCAGCTAACATGCCAATTGAAGTAGTCATCATACATTGCCGAGGTCACCAGGTGGCCTCAGACCCCATTTCATATGATGCCACAGACAGAGAAGAAAAACAAGGCTCACTGTGATCACCAGCTCAACAATTTATAGTAATCCCCAACATAAAGCCCCTTTACCTCCCTGAAGAAAAATACAATTAATACAAGAGGGAACACAACCGCAAGGAGACTGGTTACAAAAACAGGACCACTATGTCCTTCCCCAGTCTCAGGCCACACAGATTCTTACAGACATTCATCAGGCCCTACACATAGGCACTAAACCTCTTTATCATTTTTTTTATAATTTATTTTTTTTACTTTACAATTCTGTATTGGTTTTGGCATACATTGACATGAATCCACCATGGGTGTACATGCTTTCCCAAACATGAACCCCCCTCCCACCCCCTCCCCACAACATCTCTCTGGGTCATCCCCGCGTACCAGCCCCAAGCATGCCATATCCTGCATCGGACATAGACTGGCAATTCGATTCTTGCATGATATTATACATGTTTCAATGTCATTCTTCCAAATCATCTCACCCTCTCCCTCTCCCAATGAGTCCAAAAGTCCGCTATACCCATCTGTGTCTTTTTTGCTGTCCTGCATACAGGGTCATCATTGCCATCTTTCTAAATTCCATATATATGTGTTAATATGCTGTATTGGTGTTTTTCTTTCTGGCTTACTTCACTCTGTATAATCGGCTCCAGTTTCATCCATCTCATCAGAACTGATTCGAATGTATTCTTTTTAACGGCTGAGTAATACTCCATTGTGTATATGTACCACAGCTTTCTTATCCATTCATCTGCTGATGGACATCTAGGTTGTTTCCATGTCCTGGCTATTATAAACAGTGCTGCGATGAACATTGGGGTACATGTGTCTCTTTCAATTCTGGTTTCCTCCATGTGTATGCCCAGCAGTGGGATTGCTGGGTCATAAGGCAGTTCTATTTGCAATTTTTTAAGGAATCTCCACACTGTTCTCCATAGTGGCTGTACTAGTTTGCATTCCTAAGACCTCTTATCATCTATCCTAACCTTCCTTCATTCCTACAACAAATCACTCACTCTTGCATTATCTGTTCCTCAATTTCTCCTCAGGGAGCCCCTAAAGCCTATTCCCTCATTCCCAACACATCAGGCTCCAGAACATATCCCAGGAGAGGACTGGCAAATTGACTTCACTCACATGCCTTCAACATGAAAAATAAAACTCATGTTCACTCTAGTAGACACTTTTTCAGGGTAGATTGAGGCTTTTCCTATGAGATCAGAAACTGCCTCATAGGTAACACAGTTTCTCATATGAGAAATTATCCCTCACTTTGGCCTCCTACTCTCTCTCCAATTCAATAATGGGCTAGCTTTTATCTCCCAAATCATGCAACAGGTAGTCCAATCCCTTGGAATAACCTGGAAATTACATGTTCCTTACAGACCTCAATCCTTGGGAAAAGTAGAAAAGGCAAATTCTATTCTCAAAACACACCTAACCAAACTCTCTCTAGAACTACAAAGACCACGGACTGAACTCCTTCCCATGGCTTTGGCTCACATTAGGGCTACTCCACAGGCCCCATCTTTCCTCAGTCCTTTTGAGCTCATGTATGGACGCCCTTTGCTCTTAGGTCAGTTCCCTACTGCCAGCCCCTTGCTGGGAGATTATCTTCCCACCCTTAACCTCATTAGACACCTCCTGAGAGAACATGCAGATTGCTCTCTCCCAAAGCCTCATCAAAAGAATTCAGCTGACTTGACACTCATACCCCGGAGTCCTGCTTAAAACCTTACACCATAAGGATCTGCAACCTTGATGGACTGGTCCATTTGTGGTCATTCTAAACACATCAACAGCTGTTAAACTAGCAGGTCATTCCTCTTGGTTTCATATCTCTAGATTAAAGCAGGCCCCAGAAAACTCTCCATCTCTGCCAAGAAACATTCCCAGCTCAGACACCCCTTGCTACACCAGCACTGTTCTGGGACTCACCAGGCTTTGACTAGATCTAATTCCAGAAGAAACAGAACAGCCAAAAGCAAATATTGATAAGTAAAACAAAAGCAGATGTATTGGTTACTAATTGGAATGGGATTTCCCTTACTTACCCTATTCACAATAGGACTTTACTTCTGTCTCCCCCTGAGTGGACTATCATCCAAAAGCTTTCTCTCTGTTTTACCTACTTCTCCATAGTTCTTGTTTTTTTTTGGTGGGGGGGGGGCTTGACTCTCCTCTTACTGTGATCAACCTAGATGAATTTATTATCCACTTTCCTTCACATAGTAACACAAGCCCTTACCTTTCCTGGAAACACCACTGTTACTGATCTCCCCTTACTCCTTGACTTTATAACCAATCTTTGGCTACAGGGAGATTTCATAGAGTTCACACCAACCCAAATTGATTTCTACACCTGGATTCTTATTTTTATCATTTTCTCCCCTTAGTCATGACACATCACATCATTATTTTACTCTTACTCCCTCTTCTTTTGCAGTCCAAACTTCACATTAATTCCTTTCCTATAACTCACCCTGCCCCAAACCTTGCCTACCTATTCAGAACTCTATATGTGATCCATTGTTTACTCAGTACCTCAAACCCAACCTTGGCCAGTGATTGCTGGATTTGCTTATCAATCTCCTTGCCCCGAAGATCGGCACTCCCCATTTCCACAGATAAATGGACTCACAAAAACACTTCTCTTTATCACACATATAGAGGAGAATCTCTCTTTTTATCATACATATATGTTAATTATACTCAATTGATCAAATTCACAATCCTGACAAGATACTGTCCTCCTTCCTTACAGATCTCACTTCTACTCATAAAGGACCAGCTATAGGAGGACCCACCACTTCTGACATTTGTCTACAACAACAGGCTTCTTTCTATTTTTCCAGACAAAGCTCTATAAACAATTCTTGCCCCCACCTAGGAACTATACCGCCACACCTCTGTAATCAAATTTCACATCTCTCCTTCCCTTCAGGCCAATCTATTATGTCGTAGGAACTGCAGGACACTCTCTTACTTTCTCAGGGAGACTCACTTCTGCATATGGGGTAAATACTCTTCTTGTAGGGGCTACACTGGTGAGTTCACTGTCAGTTTCAGAGACTACTAACAAGTTCCCAGAAAGACTCGTATTTGCTATTGATTTAAGCTGTTGTCTTCTTACTCCTGGAATATTTTTTCTTACGTGGAACCACTACCTATTTATGTATTCCACTTACTGGACAGGAACATGTACCCTGGTAAATCTGGCTCCAGATACTTTTATTGCTCCTAACAATCAGACCCTTCTATCCTACTAACTCATAACTGACCCAGACGGGCAATTTAATTCATTCTTCTATTAATCAGTTTAGGAATAGCCGCTGGGATTGGGACAGGGACCACAGGACTCACAACCTCTTTAAATTACTATCAAAGCTTTTCTAAAGACCTCACTGAGAGCCTAGAAGAAATAGCTACCAGCTGTCAGTTCAGTTCAGTCGCTCAGTCATGTCCGACTCTTTGTGACCCCATGGACTGAAGCACACCAGGCCTCCCTGTCCATCAGCAATTTCTGGAGTTTACTCAAACTCATGTCCATTGAATCAGTGAAGCCATCCAACCATCTCATCCTCTGTCATCCCCTTCTCCTTCCGCCTTCAATCTTTCCCAGCATCAGGGTCTTTTCAAATGAGTCAGCTCTTTGCATCACGTGGCCAAAGTATTGGAGTTTCAGCTTCAACATCAGTTCTTCCAATGAATATTCAGGACTGATTTCCTTTAGGATGGACTGGTTGGATCTCCTTGCAGTCCAAGGGACCCTCAAGAGTCCTCTCCAACACCACAGTTCAAAAGCATCAATTCTTCTGTGCTCAGCTTTCCTTATAGTCCAACTCTCACATCCAAAACATGACTACTGGGAAAACCATAGCCTTGACTAGACAGACCTTTGTTGGCAAATTAATGTCTATGTTTTTTTAATATGCTGTCTATGGCAACCTGCTCCAGTACTCTTGCCTGGAAAATCCCATGGGCGGAGGAACCTGGTAGGCTGCAGTCCACGGGGTCCCAAAGAGTCGGACAGGACTGACTGACTTCACTTTCACTTTCACTTTCATGCATTGGAGAAGGAAATGGCAACCCACTCCAGTGTTCTTGCCTGGAGAATCCCAGGGACAGGGGAGCCTGGTCGACTGCTGTCTATGGGGTCGCACAGAGTCGGACATGACTGAAGCGACTTAGCAGCAGCTAGGCTGGTCATAACTTGTCTTCCAAAACGCAAGTGTCTCTTAATTTCATGGCTGCAGTCACCATCTGCAGTGATTTTGGAGCCCCCCCCAAATAAAGTCCACCACTGTTTCCACTGTTTCTCCATCTATTTGCCATGAAGTGATGGGACTGGATGCCATGACCTTAGTTTTCTGAATGTTGAGTTTTAAGCCAACTTTTTCACTCTCATCAAGAGGTTCTTTAGTTCTTCTTCACTTCCTTCCATAAGGGAGGTGTCATCTGCATATCTGAGGTTATTGATGTTCCTCCAGGCAATCCTGATTCCAGCGTATGCTTCATCTAGCCCACTGTTTCTCATGATGTACCCTGCATATAAGTTAAATAAGCAAGGTGACAATATACAGCCTTGATGTATTCCTTTTCCTATTTGGAACCAGTCTGTTGTTCCATGCCCAGTTCTAACTGTTGCTTCCTGACTTGCCTACAGATTTTTTAAGAGGCAGATCAGGTGGTTTGGTATTCCCATCTCTTTCAGAATTTTCCACAGTTTATTGTGATCCACACAGTCAAAGGTTTTGACATAGTCAATAAAGCAGAAAAAGATGTTTTTCTGCAACTCTCTTGCTTTTTCAATGATCCAGCAGATGTTGGCAATTTGATCTCTGGTTCCTCTGCCATTTCTAAAACCAGCTAGAACATCTGGAAGTTCATGGTTCATGTATTGCTGAAGCCTGGCTTGGAGAATTTTGAGCATTACTTTACTACCGTGTGAGATGAGTGCAGTTGTGGAGAAGAGAATGGCAAACCACTTGAGTATTCTTGCCTTGAGAACCTCATGAACAGTATGAAAAGGCTACCAGCCTTATCACTGTCTAAAACCAGCTAGATTCCCTGGCAGCTATGGTCCTCCAAAACAGAAGATTAGACCTCCTCACAGTGGAAAAAGGAGGCCTATGCCTATTTTTGAAGGAAGCCTACCATTTCTATGCCAATAAATCAGGCGTTGTTATGGAAGCAGCAAGAAATCTGACAAACAGGGCCTCGAGAACATGTCAACATCTCAGTAACTCATGGGAAAACTGGTTAAGCAATTGGAATTGGATGCCCTGGGTTCTTCCTTTCTAGGCCCTCTCCTTCTACTTACCCTTATTCTAACTTTCAGCCCATGTTTAAATGCATCTTTTTTCAAAATTTCTTCAGGATCACTTACAAGCCTTCACCAACTGAACTGTCCATGAGCTACTTCTAACTCACTCAGATTATCAAAAACTTCGACCCCACACAAATCCCCTTGACCCACATTCCACCCTTTTCTTATCTCACCCTCATGACACCCCTGTCTTGCATGAAGCAGTTACAGAAGATTGACCTTTGGCTCTTATCCTAAATCAAAAAGGTGGGAATGATAGGGTCCACATGGGGTCTCACTGATAAGATGGTTCATTATGTCGATCTCACAAACAAAGAATAAATCACGGTGATCCTTGAGACTGACCAAATTGCCCAAATGGCATCCTGTTAGCTCACTGGAACCTATCTTCTCAAAGCTGTGAGACCACCAGATTCCTCCAGCTACGTGACAATCCCTTCAAAGAATTTTTCTTTGGTAGGGTATAAGAAAGACCGCGACAGAAAGAGAGGACGCTGGTTCTCCTTAAGGGCCAGCCACCCTCTCTTTTCCCTCTAATACATTTCTCTTTTCTCATCTGACTGCCCGGCTTGCTGTCTTTTTCTCTGCACTCGCCTTACAGACTGTACTTTACATACACCTGGCAAAATTGGGCTTGACAGTAGATGCATCTGTATTGACTAATGGTCCTGAAAGCCCATTAGTTCTGTATTTATGTCACCTTGTCTTACATGGATGAGAACCCATGATCTGGACCAACATAATGGCTAAACATACCATTTCTTTCAAAGATAGAAAAGTTGGTGTGAAAATCAATGAAAAATGGAGAGAAGGAACAATAGCAGTTGAGGTTAAAAGAATGACTAAATGGATTATGGAATAATGGAAATTCAATATTGATGTCTCAAGAGAGTCTCAGAGGAAGAAAAGGTTATCATCTCTTAGCACAGCTAGACCCTAATGCTCAAAAGGATGAAGTCACATATTTTGCAAGACCGCCTCTGCTTTTTGAACCAGATAGGGTCAAATAGAAAACTGGAAACCCAATTGGCATTACTCTTGGAGGGACTTTGGTCATTCAATATGATGAAACTTTCTTGCACACTAAGTCGCTTCAGTTGTGTACAACTCTGTTGGACCCTATGGACTGTAGTCCGCCAGGGTCCTCTGTCCATGGAATTCTTCAGGCAAGAATCCTGAAGTAGATTGCCATGCCCTCCTCCAAGGGATCTTCCCTACCCAGATGCAGGATTGAACCTGCATCTCTTACATCTCCCGCATTGGTAGGCAGGTTCTTTACCACTAGCACCACCTGGGAAGCCTATGATGAAACCTGCCCTATAGTTTATGACTGAGGTCGGGAAGATGCTCCACTGGAGTAGGAAATGGCAACCTGCTCCAGTATTCTTCTCTGGGAGATTCCATGGACAGAGGAGCCTGGTGGGCTATAGTCCATAGTGTCACAAAGAGTCAGACATGACTGAGTGACTGAGCATGAGTGGAACACTAGCAATGTTCTAGTATCTTTTGACTCTTATTTTTAAGGTTGTATCTAGTACAAGGGGTATCGTTTGGGAAGGCATTTGCAGAAACTACTCCCTACTGAGCAGTTGGTGCATGGAATATATAGCTCCTGGCAGACTAATTAATGTGTGTTATAAAAAACTAGAAAGGTCCCTGGTTATAATGAATGAAAGGTACCAGCAGCCTTCCCACCAGCCACAATATATTGTGCACAGAAATATATTACTCTTGTTTTTGTGGATAGAATATAAAAAAGATTCCTAGTGGGAGTAAAGCAGTGGACATCACATGATATGTTCCAATTCCCCTAGGGAATGATCCCATCTTGAGCAACTACCTTAAATAAATGTCATGACAATACTGATACTGATGAGCCAATGTATTAGTAGATTGAGTGAAAGCCTTGTGTATTTAAAGGTAGGCCATGTGGAAGAAAGTTTAAGTCAAGATAAATAAACCAAGTTTAGAGTGTTCCTTAATGTGATTTTGTTCATTCATTATTTGGAGTGGTAGAGATTAGAGTGCTTGACCTCTCAACTATGAATCTGACCCTCAGAATGAACATATGTATCAAGTTTCCACAGGATGCTACACTCATGTAGGAGGTATGGTAACATTTTGGTTTTATGAGCATCTGTGTTATTATTTTAAACTGATCATACAGAATTACAGGCAGAGAAGGTGGAAAACCTGCATCATTTACAGGCCTATTCAAAGTCTATCATCACAGTGTATTTGTATGTGTCTTGTTTGTGTGGGTTGAAGTATATATATTTGGGGTTGAGTATGCTTTATTCATTCTTTATTGTGGAAGACATACTGGCAGCTCTAATTAAAAGAATCCTGAAGAGAATGCATCACCTGCCTCTTAGTTGATTCTATGAACTAAGATGATAGGGCACCTATGCTAGATGGGGCAATTTGATGTTTCATAAAACAAAGATCTCTCAACTTTTCTAAGCAAGCTTACTTGTTTTAGAAACTTTCTTTATAGTGCCTTAATGATGTGTCATATGCTATTACATATCTGCATAGAATAATAATCATTTCGCACTTTAAAAAACACACAAATGAGGTTATAAGACAGGAGTTGATGTTTCTTTTTAGTGAATTGTCAGATATTAGACACCCTATATTTTGGAGGTCATACAAATATCTGTCCTAATTACTCAGCTCTGCCATTGTAACAGGAAAACAGCTGTAGACATCATGATAAAAAATGAGGAGGGTAACTGTTCAAATATGATAGATTTTTTTAAGGCAGTGGGCCAGGTATAGTCACCAGGATTTAATTTGTTGACCCCTGTTATAAAGGATTAGATTTTAAATGTTTGGGAAAATCTCATATTATTTTGGGGGGCTCCAATTCACCATCACCTTGCTTACAACTACTCATGTAGCTGAGGATCATTATGAAAACCAGTTCTTTAAAGGAATATCTGTCTTTTCCCACCAGTCATTTAAATCTCAACATGGCTTCCCTTCACCTGTAGCATAAAGCACAAGACCCTTAACAAAGACTGTTTTATGTCAGTTTGAGTGCCAGCTGGTAGATATTGTTGATAATGCTGTAAGTAGTTTATTCTATTAATTATTTTTTGAGAAAAAAGTATAGTCTTTTCAATATGCATTGCTTACTTTCTTGCATGAAAGAGGAAGCAGATGGTAGGTGAGGGATATCCGAATCTCTTAATCAACATTCTTTAGTGTGTGCATGGGTGCTGTGGCCAGGACTCTCATAATCATGTTTGTCCTTTGCCACCTGCCTCCAATCTGGATCTGATATTTGAGAATACCACAGGGAGGCAGGAAATCAAGGGGAGAGAGAAGCAGATTTCATTTCCTTTCTTCTTCCTTTTGGTCTCTGTGTCGTCCCAACAAAGGCCCTTCACACAGCAGTGGTTTCAGTAGGAGCACTAAGAACAGCTTTTTTATTTCTTCTCATTACATATTTTTTTTTTTTATTTTTTTTTTTTTTTTTAATTTTTACTTTACAATTCTGTATTGGTTTTGGCATAGATTGACATGAATCCACCACAGGTGTACATGCGTTCCCAAACATGAACCCCCCTCCCACCCAAACCATAGCTCTAAGAACAGCTTTGATATTTCTTCTCATTACAGGGACATTGGACATCACACCCCTTCAGAAAATTCAGCAGCATCAGGAAGCTAGTTACCTCTGTCAACTTAAAAAAATACACAAGGTGAGAGTTGTGAGTTAAGTTTTATTTGGGGCAAAATGAGGACTATAGCCTGGGAGACAGCATTTCAGTTAGCTCTGAGAAACTGCTCCCAAGAGGTTAAGAGGGAAAGGTCAGTATATATGTGACTTTGGTGAAGGGGGAGTTCATGAAATCAAGCATGTATTTTTGAAGAAGGTTTCTGCTAGTCACAAGGAGCAGATGTTATCATGAAAGCATTTACTGCTTTTCTAGATATAAGGAGATGCAAGAATTAATTGGGCCCGTAAAATCAGCTTCTGAAAATACCTTATTTGAAGATCTGTTCTGCCAGATTTCCCAGAGCACAAAGGGCCTCATTTCTGGCCTCCACCTTGAACTCCCTTCAGGAGGTGTTGAAGGTCAGCAGCTGTAGCAGCACATGTGATTTAATCCTTGTAGAGGTAGATGATGTTGTTTAGTCACTAAGTATTGTCTGACTTTCTGTGACCCCATGGACTGCAGCATGCCAGTCTTCCTTATCCTTCACTATCTCCCTGAGTTTGCTCAAACTCATGTCCATTGAGTCAGTGATGCCATCCAACCATTTCATCCTCTGTTGTCCCCTTCTCTTCCTGCCCTCAATCTTTCCCATCATTAGGGTCTTTTCCAATGAGTCAGCTCTTCACATCAGGTGGCCAAAGTATTGGAGCTACAGCTTCAAGTGCCAGTTTGTAGTTGACACCTCTTTCTCCTTTACATCTGAGTTCTAGTACTCAAGAAGCCTCCTCTGAGATCCTAAGGTTCAGCACCAACCAAGCATCTCTCCTTCCTCAGAGATAAGTTCTTGAGCTTGTGGGGTCACTTCTCAGAGTCCCTTTAAGAATCACCATTAGCTGTCTATCCCCCTTTCCTCAGAAGTCTGGGTTCCAGCAGTTAGGGTCCTGTCTTCCCTCTATTTTGATATACATATCCCGTTGGTTTGCCCTACCCTAGGAGTGATAATTCCTTCTTGTTCTTCCTATCGCTTATAGCATTAGTCTTCCTATTTGTCTATTTAAATATCACTAGCCTATTAAGCTGGAGAAGGCGATGGCATCCCACTCCAGTACTCTTGCCTGGAAAATCCCATGGACAGAGGAGCCTGGTAGGCTCCAGTCCATGGGGTCGCGAAGAGTCAGACACAACTGAGCGACTTCGCTTTTACTTTTCACTTTCATGCATTGGAGAAGGAAAAGGCAACCCATTCCAGTGTTCTTTCCTGGAGAATCCCAGGGACAGTGGAGCCTGGTGGGCTGCCGTCTACAGGGTCACACAGAGTCGGACACGACTGAAGCGACTTAGCAGCAGCAGCAGCCTATTAAGCAATTCCTCCTATTAAATTCTCATTCTCACAAACGTGTAATTTCTAAACAGAAATCCAACTTCAACCTGCCTGATATATGTGTGTTTCTGACTGGATCCTGCCTTTGCTTTTCATGACTACATCTTGGATTTGCTGTTTGAATATCTCTCATAATTGGTGTGTATGTGAGGGGGGACTCTCTGTCAATTTTTTTTTTCTTCAAATATTTCTTCTTCCCATATTTGTCTCCATATCCTTCTGGAAATTCAGTTATATATATAGCTTTGAAATCACATTTTGTCTCCTACATCTTTTATATAGTTTTTTTTTTTTTGCAGTTTCTCTAGTTTCATCTGTACTTTTAAAGCTAACATGTATCTCATTATTTCTCCCTTTGCTGTGTCTAATTTCATATACAGTTGAATCCTGATTTCAGCAATTTGCAGGAGGGAAACTATGCTTCCAGATTTCTCCCATTATTTTGGGATAGAAGGGAGGGAATGCAGAAATGAAGGAGAAGCAGTCAGGAAACAATAGTGCAGATATAGGCCAGGGTCCAGATTCCTCCTCAAGGGATATACATAACAATGTCTTTGAATTCTTCTGTGGGAACTAAGGCCCCCCATCCATGTGGAGGATGACAACTTTGCTTGAGAACAAGATTCCTGAAGCAGTGCCTTACTATCAACCAATCAGAAGAAAGTCTGGACTCAGTGGAAGATAATAAAGTCTTTGACCCTCTCACAGGATAATTAATTTCCCTCTCTCCCTTTGAAAACTTCCATGATCCATCAAGACATTTGGAGTTGTTTTTGGATACAATTTGCCTTCTCCCCAGGTTGCCAGCCTCCTGATTAAAGCAACCTTTCCTTTCCACCCAACACTGTTTCTCGAGGATTAGCTTTCAAATGTGAGCAGCAAAACCTGAGTTCATTAACAACAGGGCACTTAAATGGTTTTTCTGAAGAGATTTTCATATCAATTGTTGTTTGTCTTAAGAATCAGTTCAGTTCAGTCGCTCAGTCATGTCCAACTCTTTGCGACCCCATGAATCGCAGCACGCCAGGCCTCCCTGGCCATCACCAACTCCGAGAGTTCACTCATACTCACGTCCATCGAGTCTGTGATGCCATCCAGCCATCTCATCCTTGGTCGTCCCCTTCTCCTCCTGCCCCCAATCCCTCCCAGCTTCAAGATCTTTTCCAATGAGTCAACTCTTCACATGAAGTGGCCAAAATACTGGAGTCTCAGCTTCAGCATCACTCCTTCCAAAGAAATCCCAGGGTTGATCTCCTTCAGAATGGACTGGTTGGATCTCCTTGCAGTCCAAGGGACTCTCAAGAGTCTTCTCCAACACCACAGTTCAAAAGCATCAATTCTTTGGTGCTCAGCTTTCTTCACAGTCCAGCTCTCACATCCATACAAGACCACTGGAAAAACCATAGCCTTGACTAGACGGACATTAGTCGGCAAAGTAATGTCTCTGCTTTTGAATATGCTATCTAGGTTGATCATAACTTTTCTTCCAAGGAGTAAGCGTCTTTTAATTTCATGGCTGCAGTCACCATCTGCAGTGATTTTGGAGCCCAAAAAAATAAAGGCTGACACTGTTTCCACTGTTTCCCCATCTATTTCCCACGAAGTGATGGGACCAGATGCTATGATCTTCGTTTTCTGAATGTTGAGCTTTAAGCCAACTTTTTCACTCTCCTCTTTCACTTTCATCAAGAGGCTTTTTAGTTCCTCTTCACCTTCTGCCATAAGGGTGATGTCATCTGCATATCTGAGGTTATTGTTATTTCTCCCAGCAATCTTGATTCCAGCTTGTGTTTCTTCCAGTCCAGCGTTTCTCATGATGTACTCTGCATAGAAGTTAAATAAGCAGGGTGACAATATACAGCCTTGACGTTCTCCTTTTCCTATTTGGAAGCAGTCTGTTGTTCCATGTCCAGTTGTAAGTGTTGCTTCCTGAGCTGCATACAGATTTCTCAAGAGGCAGGTTAGGTGGTCTGGTATTCCCATCTCTTTCAGAATTTTCCACAGTTTCTTGTGATCCACACAGTCAAAGGCTTTGTTGTGGTCAATAAAGCAGAAATAGATGTTTTCTGGAATTCTCTTGCTTTTTCCATGATCCAGCAGATGTTGGCAATTTGATCTCTGGTTCCTCTGCCATTTCTAAAACCAGCTTGAACATCTGGGAGTTCATGGTTCATGTATTGCTGAAGCCTGGCTTGGAGAATTTTGAACATTACTTTACTAGCATGTGAGATGAGTGCAATTGTGTGGTAGTTTGAGCACTCTTTGGGACTGGAATGAAAACTGACCTTTTCCAGTCCTGTGGCCACTACTGAGTTTTCCAAACTTGCTGGCATGTTGAGTGCAGCACTTTCACAGCATCATCTTTCAGGATTTGAAATAGCTCAACTGGAATTCCATCACCTCCACTAGCTTTGTTCATAGTGATGCTTTCTAAGGCCCACTTGACTTCACATTCCAGGATATCTGGCTCTAGGTGAGTGATCACACCATTGTGATTATCTGGGTTGTGAATATCTTTTTT
>NW_024070207.1:9636991-9639012 GCF_014754425.2 Oryx dammah
AGTCTGAATTTGGTAATAAGGAGTTCATGATCTGAGCCACAGTCAGCTCCTGGTCTTGTTTTTGTTGACTGTATAGAGCTTCTCCATCTTTGGCTGCAATGAATATAATCAATCTGATTTTGGTGTTGACCATCTGGTGATGTCCATGTGTAGAGTCTTCTCTTGTGTTGTTGGAAGAGGGTGTTTGCTATGACCAGTGCATTTTCTTGGCAAAACTCTGTTACTCTTTGCCCTGCTTCCTTCTGCATTCCAAGGCCAAATTTGCCTGTTACTAAAGGTGTTTCTTGACTTCCTACTTTTGCATACCTGTGTATACCTATGGCTAATTCATGTTGAGGTTTGACAGAAAGCAGTAAAATTATGTAAAGCAATTATCCTTAGATTAAAAATAAATAATTTTAAAAGTCTAAAAATTAAAAGAAAAAATATATTAAAAGTAACAAAATATATGTATGGATAGAATAAAAATTTGGATACATAGATACTCATGTTTACTTTGAAAGTCTCTACCAGTTCTTAGAATTTTCAATAAGCTTTCCTATGATGAAGGGGGAAAAAGAGATGGAAATAATATATGCCATTGTGCTATACACAGTATTCTGTTTTGAGAGGAAGACATGCAGGTTAGCCTTGTCATTAGGTGATGGTGAAATATTCCACAGGCTGGAGAGTCTTTCCTGTAAACCTTGTCTCTAGTGACCTGGTGTCCTGGGTATGTTTCCTTTTCGTTGTCATTGTGCAGAATACCAGCTCTGGTCAGCAGGTGGCACTTATTCCTGTGATTTCCCAGAACAGAGAGGTATTATGTTTACTTTTTGAAAAGAATGCTTAAGATACAACATGGTGCAAATTCCAAACACATATAAATCCATACATGCATTGGAATAATATTGCTAATTTACAAAACAAGGCAGAACACTATGCAGTGATGTGGAATAAGTTGCATGACAAATGAAAATTCTAGAATGTCATCATTTATTGAAAAAATTTGAGGGGGCAAAATGCCTCCAAAATAGGGTGTACACACTCTCATGTCTCCTTAACTAAGGAGGACAGATCCTATGAGCCTCTACATGGGCTAAGCAGAGACATGAAGGATATTGTAGACCTGATCTTACCACTTTGCAATGCAGGTGACATTTTGCATTCTGGTTGTTGTGTTGTACTTTTTGGAGACAAACAGTGAGAGTTTGATGTTTTGAAAGTCAGTTCATGACACTGTATGAAGCAGATTTATGGCTGCCTTCCTGAATTCTACAAAACAGCTTTCTCAAACTTTTTGTTTTGAAGACCCCAAAAAGCTTTATTTAGGTGGCTTATATTTGCCAGTATTGGAAAACAAGAAAATAATACTGAGCACTTTTAAGGTATTTATTCACTTTAAGTAGCAACGTTAAACCCATTTCATGCTTGAATAAAAAGCATACACTTTTGGAAAAATAAGCATATTTTCAAAAACTAAAATATTCTATTTTCTTTAGTGACCTTTGATCAACCTTTTAAAGATAAGAGACATTATCACTTTACTTCACCAAAATGGAGAATAAGGAACAGAGTGGTTAAGTGGCATTGGGAAAGTCACGCTGGGGGATGAATGACAGATCTGAGACTCAAATTCTCCTCTATTTTTCTGAAATTAAAATGAGTGAGCACAACACCTCACTATTTGCTCTTCCTGAGAAACTAGATAGGCTATCTAGTCTTAATAGTCTTGATAACCGCCTCCATTTCCTGTATGTTAAGAACCTTTTGAAATCCTTTATGCAGTTTGCACACTGGTTATCTCTAACCCATCAGGGCCCTTCTCCTGTGGCTCCCACACAATGGGGGATGATTTTGTTTTGCTCTAAAGTGGGTAGATCCAGTGGTGGGCTGGAGCTTGCTCAGACCAGGACAAGAAAGCTGGTTCTCTGCATCACTTGCTAACGCAGTTCTCATTGACATCATCTCAGTGGCTAAAAATAGCAGGTCACAGTGTGTGTGTGTGTGTGTGTGTGTGTGTGTGTGTGTGTGTGTGTGTG
>NW_024070207.1:9639022-9864288 GCF_014754425.2 Oryx dammah
GTGTGTGTGTGTGTGTGTGTGTGTGTGTGTGTGTGTGTGTGTGTGTGTGTAGGGGGTGGGTAAAGGGGTTAAACCAGGGAACCTGGAACTGCTGGAAACCAGACTGCACCGCCTCCTGTCCTGGGGGCCTGTTACATGCGCACTATTGCTCAGGACCGATCACATAGGCATTGCCTCTAAGCTTATTATAGGAGAAAGTGCTTTATCGCTTTGCTGCTTTGTCGAATGTGAATGACTGTGAGACAGAACATGTGTGTGCTTGTGCACCCTGATGACTTTGTGCAGTCCTCATCAATCTTATTAGATTAAAAAAATCTCAACGTGGTTGTAACAAACCTACCTCTAAGATTATCCTCTGACAGTGTGGTTTCAGCATTACCTGGGCAAACCAGATTGCAAATGTGAGATACTTCGATTAATCTCCCTGCTGCCCCAGGGCCCCGGCCACTTCGTGGTTGTTTCTCCTGGAGTTGTGACTCTTCTCAGGAACCATTTTCTTCTCGAAGCCCTAATAATACACACTTGTTGAAAAGTAGGCACAACTTCCTTTGACCCTGGCGAAAATCTGATTTTCTAGTTTGCCTTCGCCTGACATCCAGATACTTTGTGCTCTGTGGGTCATTTTAAAAGTGACCAGAAACCCACAGGCTTCCACCTGTCTTGTATTTTGGCAGACCAAAAAGTGGTTTGTAACAGAAACTGGAACATGAGTCAGTGTCTCTAACAGGGGAACTATACTGCTTAACCCTTCTTTACGTCCTTGCTAATCCCTTGTGTAAAAAGCTTGCTTTCTCTAAATGCCTCTACCATGGCAAGTATTGTCTCCAATATTTCCTTCATTAGATTGGGATGGCATAAGTGACTAAGATCAAGTATAACACTATGATTCTGAGAATGTGCTTTCATTTCCTGGTTTCCTTGAAAAGCTAACATGAACAACAGCATTTTGATGACATTCTGGTTTCTATGACAACTGGAATATGCCATTTTATCCTGAAGGCAGGAACATTTAACAAGGATGGTGCAGACTGGATGGACTAGCAGCAAAAATCTGCAGCCTAGTATGTGATTACTATTACTGTGAGATAGTGTATGTGTGTGCATGCTTGTGTATGTGTGCTTTGGGAAGGTGAGGTGTTTAGTTAGGGGTTAGGGACTTTAAGCTCTCCTGTTTTATTGAAGAAATTGGAAATTCCCACTAAAGAGAATCTGAGGTGATGAGTCACCTTTCTGTGTTTTTCTGTGTCCTAAAATGACTCCTGTTGTGTGAGGGCATTGCGATTTGAGTTTTTTAAAGCAGAGACCTCCAAATATGTCTGATCTTACATCTTTGTTTAAAAAAGGTTTTTGCTTAAACTCTTAAAGATGTATTTTGTTCATTTTACATCTCTACTAGGAAATTATTATGTGTGTCAGAGGAGTGTATTCTCCTCGGTTCTGTCTCATCTCAACAAAAATTTGAAGCAACGGACGTTAGAGCCCTTGGCGTGTCATAACTCTCAGACAGACCATGTTATAGCTCTCGGGTCTTGGACAGACCGTGTTATACCTCTCAGGTCTCGACCAGACCGTGTTATAGCTCTTAGACAGATCCGTGTTACAGCTCCATGTTACAGCTCTATTTTATTTAGAAAATAGCAGGAAAATCCATCCTCGAGGCGTGAGGGCATGCCAACCCAAAGAAGCAAAGAGAAGAGAGTAGGGGAGTGCACCAGTGTGCGGGAGAGAGAGACTCCCGGACCTTTGGCTCCTTTTTTTATGTTTTTTTTCTTTCCCCTGGGCCTGCCCTATGTAAATCGGGCTAGCCAGGTGTGCTGTTTGTTCTACCTGAGGTTCTCACTCTGGTCCTCGGACCTCCCTTTGTTCTTTTTTCATAGGCTTTTCCCTTCCTTGTCTTTTAGCCACCGCCATTCTGGACTCCTGTTTCCTATTCTAACTACCTCACATGTGTATGTTATGGGAGAGAAAATGTGAAGTCAAGATATAATGAGATAAATGAGTGGGATTAGAAAATCTAATGTAACTGTGTATAACTTCAGAGTTGAAAGGTGTGCACCTTGAGCAGTTGACACATAGATTAAGAAAGATCTTATCTTTATAAAACAAACTTGCTGTCATCACACCACTAATTAAAATCTGTAAATGGTTCCCCATTTATCACATAAGCATAAGGTACAAACTTCTTAACAAAGGTTCTGATTTTTGTTTTTGTGGTTTAGGAAGTAGCTGTTGCTAGTGTTGTAATTATTTCTGTATTTATCATGTTTTAAAAGAAAGTCGTGGCATCTAAAGCAACTGCTGTTGTTCAGTCATGTTTGACTCTTTGCGACCCCAAGGACTGCAGCACCCCAGGCTTCCCTGTCCTTCACTATCTCCCAGAATTTGCTCAGACTCATGTCCATTGAGTTCATGGTGCCATCCAACTATCTTATCCTCTGTGTCTCCTTCTCCTCCTGTCCTTAATCTTTCCCAGAATCATGGTCTTTTCCAATGAATTGGCTCTTCTCATCAGATGGTCAAAGCATTGGCGCTTCACCTAAAGGAATTATTGTTGCATTTGTTGTCAGGATATGAATTTTAGAAAGACATAAGTACTAGGTAAAAGGTATCTATGTCTGTTCTCGGCACCAAATCTTACACAGTGGTCTGTGATGCTGAGACTCTCATACTATTGTTAAATGAATTCTTATTCAAGTTGTTATTTGTTTCAACAATTAATAAGGGAACCAGTAAACTACTGAACATTTTTCAAATAAGAAATTGAGATACTGATATCATTTTTCTATAGGACAAATTGTGTATGAATTGTTAAGAATAGGAATCATTTGCATTACCATGAATGGAAACAATGGCATTACTATCAGTTTTCTACCTGTTAATTTCTTTCTCTTATGGACTGGTAAAGTAGTCTAATCAATCAAAGATGATGAAAAGGTCATAGTTCTATAGAATGAGCTAATCCCCGCAGGACCCATTAGCCAATGTGTGACATTCCACTGTAGAGTCCCAGGAATTTCTTGTGCCTATTTCTGAGTCTTTGACATGTTTTCCAAGCAGGGTGGTATTAAGAAAAGGGCTCATTTTAAAGAGAATTCCTCACTAGAACTGGTTTTTATTTTTTTGTTCCCTGCACAAGTGGTCAAAGTCACCACTCTGATCAGCAGGTGGAACTTATTGTGCTCATTGTATGTGGCTAAAGAACAGATTACTGAATATTCTCAATAAACATTCTCTTTATTTATTCTCAGTAAAGGAAATAAGAAAATTTCCTGCCATCACACCACTAACTGAAATCTGTAAATGTTTCTCAATTTATTATATAAGCATAAGATAAGAGTTCCTTAACAAATGTCCTGATTTTTGGTTTTGCGCTTTAGAAAATGGATGTTGCTGATGTTACACTTAACCTCTGTATTTATTGTGCTTCAAAAAAAAAAAAAAAAAACATAGCAGGAATTCCCTGGTGATCCTGGGGTTAAGACTCCACGCTCTCAGTGCAGGGGACCTGGGCTGGATCCCTGGTCGGGGAACTAGATCCCACATCCTGCAACTAAGAGTTCCTGTGCTGCAACTAAGACCTGGTGCAGCCAAATAAATAAATATATTTTTAAAATAACATAACATCTAAAAGATTTGCTGTTGCATTATTTGTTAGGTATATGCTTTAGGAAGAAGTAGATGCTTTGTAAAAGATACCTAAGTCCATTGGCTTCATATGCTATACTCTGTGCATGACGCTGGGACTAGGAGTCCCCCAAGCTCATTTTTCCTTCACTAGCCTGCCAGTCAGGTTCACAAAAAGGAAAGAGAAGCAGAATGTGCCTTCCTCTCTGTTCCTATTCTTCTCAATGTCACCTGAATAAAAGCCATAAACAAAAATAAGGCCGTATGATTTCAGAAGTGGTAGAATATCCAAAATAGAATGCTAAGTTAACTCTGATTTTGTTTTTAAAGGAAAGAAAATTTAAAAAAGAGGGCCCTTGCTTGTTAATCATGACTGTTTTTGGTTTTGTATCTTCTCTTTTATGTTTTTCTCATTGACTTTGTTTTCTAGGTGTTTTACTATAAATGGCCTAAGGATGTGTTTGCATGTGTGCATATATGTGAAATATGTTTTTGTTTTAAAGCACACATGGAATATTCTGCTTGATATTGTTCATTATTTTGGAAAATTCTCAGCTATTGTTCTTGCTTTCCCAGGTTCTCTTCTGGTACTCTTTACAGAGCTCTTAGGTGTGTAGGTACATAAATTTTAATAAGAAATATTTCCTTTGATCCATATAAAATAGTAGCCTAAGAACTTTTCAAAGATATTTTTCTTACATTCTCTTTGTAAGGTATCATTTTGCTATGGTTACATTCTTTTCACACTTTTATCTGATATTTTATCTCCTATCTCCTTAAAATCTCTATAAAGTCATATTAAAGTGCATATGTACATATAAATGCATCATCTGTGTAATATTTTATAATATTAAAGGGAAAAAAGTCTACATTTGCTATCCATTTCCATCCTTGTTACTCTCTTGTTTCATGTGTTATCAGATTTCAGCTTACCATTCAAGACTCAAATTTATCCCATTTTTATCCTAAAATAAACATGCATATCATTGCTCTCCACCCGTAGTGTTTTACATTTGCACTTCATTGATCTCTAACCTGATTATATCAACCAGAATTTTTCTTCTGTGTCAGTGTATTTAGATATATATCAGTCTTTGTAATGGATAAATAATATATCCTTCTTGACTTAAACTCAATGTCTTAGTCTGTCTCATGGATAGCACTTTCCTTATACCAAATTTTGTCATTGTTATAATGAACTACAATGCGATGACCTATTTTGTGTACATGAGTAACTCCTTAAACTTGTGCACAACACAGGGAAATCAATAAGTTCTGAAAGACACATTTTGTTCTCTCACTTGAATGTTAGTAATTATAAAGGTCTCAACTTCAGGAAAATAAGATACTCTTGACTTTTAAACTCAGAACACTATGCATGATATTATTACAAATACAGGGTATACTAGATACCTTTCCTGTGGCAGAGTAATAGGTAACCTTTGAAAGAAAGTTGGCCTACTGGACTGGAGAAACAACCTGAATTTTTTATGAGCTCTGACAAGGAGACTATTCAGTTCAGTCAGTTCAGTTGCTCAGTCGTGTCCAACTCTTTGCAAACCCATGAACCACAGCGTGCCAGACCTCCTTGTCCATCACCAACTCCCAGAGTTCACCCAAACCCATGTCCATAGAGTCGGTGATGCCATCCAACCATCTCATCCTCTGTCATACCCTTCTCCTCCTGCCCTCAATCTTTTGTAGCATCAGGGTCTTTTCAAATGAGTCAGCTCTTCATATCAGGTGGCCAAAGTATTGGAGTTTCAGCTTCAACATCAGTCCTTCCAATGAACACCTAAGACTGATCTCCTTTAGGATGGACTGGTTGGATCTCCTTGCAGTCCAAGGGACTCTCAAGAGTCCTCTCCAACACCATAGTTCAAAAGGGAGACTATTCACTCCTGTCTTAAAATAATGCCTTCAAGATAAACCATGAGTGTGGTATGGTTCTTTTTCTGAAGTGCTCATGCTTTTCCTTTTCTAAATAAGATATGGTCTTCTAAGGCATGTACCTGAACTCTAGGTTTTTCTGACTAGTTGTTTAGAGAAAACTTGGGAGTCAGAGATTCAGTACTGAAAGTTCAGTAAATTGAATATGTGTATGCACATTTATGGTCATGTGATATAATTTGCAAAATGAGAAATGTCTAACTTTTATTCCCAATTAGCAAGCTGAGGACAATTTTGTGAGTCCTCTGTTCGTAATAGCTGCTATTTAAATGCTATGTACAAAAAACAACCCTCCTAAAATTATGCATGAACCCTCTGAAGAAATATATGAACTGGCAAACAACATGACAACAATTCTTTTTAAAAAAAAATTTTTTTTAAATATAAATTTATTTATTTTAATTGGATGTTAATTACTTTACAATATTGTATTGGTTTTGCCATACATCAACATGAATCTGCCACAGGTATACACGTGTTCCCCTCCTGAACCCCCCTCCCTCCTCCTTCCCCATACCATCCCTCTGGGTCTTATGATTGAAATTTCTTACCCAATTGTTCTAAAAATTCACACCTAGTCCAATACAATCTTATAAACTTTTTAAAAAGCACACATGAAAATTTATGCTGAAATTGATCTGGAGATGATAAAGTGCAATAATAGGCAATAATGCATTTTCATTATAAAAGTAATTTTATACACTATGCTTTTATTATGATAAAGGAAACTTCTGACTCATTTTATGAAATTACTGTTTTTCAAGCCTTTTAAATGATAAAGCCTACAGCCTACAAGAAGCTCTACTAGATAGTAATTGTAGGCAAGGGGCATTGGGTGAAGATGAAAGAAAATGAATTACTGCCTCCAGGTAATGATATGGTATGTTTTTTATCAAGAAAACTACCCCATTTTGAAAGAACTCCTTGATAAAGATTGTTTATCTTTTTTCCTCAGAAGTTATTGAAGCCCTCACTTAAGAAAGGAGTTAACAAACTAGAGCTTGTAAAATAAATCTTCCAAAACCATGCCTGTTGATTGGAGAAGCAAAGTTAATTTTCATTTAATTCTTCCATTCTTTAAGGAGCAAATGTCATACAACAGAAGTTAAACAGGAACTTTGAAAAATTAAGATATTCAATAGAAAATTTTATTTTTTGATTTATCTGAAATTGACTGACATTATAGATTTCAGAGCTGTCAGTTATAACTTTTCCCTTTTGTTTTAATCTCATTGTGTTTTCACAATTTTCAGACAGTGTTTGGCTGAATTCTAAAGTCAGATATTAGATACACTTTTATACCCATGGATCTATGAGAAATTCAATTTATTTTAAAAGTTAGTGTGGTGTTTTTCAACACTCTATGGCATTGGTAATGGTGTGCAGGTGGAAATCACTATTTATATCTTTATATATATTTCTGTCTCTTTTTCTATATGTATCTATTTATCTGTTCCCTCTAGAGGAAGAGAAGAGAAAGGTATTTCTATTAGTACAAAATGTGGAAAGGAAAATATCTTTAAGATTATATATATGGGACCAAACAAGTGGTTAGAGAATAGTTTAATATTTTTATTTAGCATATTTCCATTTTGATTGTTTCTCTCAAGCATGCATTGCTTTGGAAATCAGAAAATAACTATAATTGATGTTTTGGTTACATGTCAAAAATACTCTGATAAAAGGTCTCACTCTTTGAAAAATAAAAGCAAATGTGAAAAAAATTGTGAATATCAACAAATGTTAAATAGGCTGTGCAAGTTTTAAAATGTTTTTTTTATATCATATATATGTATATACACATAGAATAAAACTTCTGTGGTATGTGGACTCAAATCTTTGTAAAAAAATACATTTCTGAGTGATTGGAAAACTGAAAACTGATGATATATAGATATGATTTATAACACCATTTATATATATTTTTTAAACACAATTTCAGATTTCTTGATAAGCATTCAGATAAGAAAATAAGTGAAGCTGAAAATAACATTTATACATGACACAAATATTTGTAGGAATGTGTACAAGCAGTGAGCATGGAATATATGCACCAATATATCAAGCCTCTTGTGAATGGTGTGTGTGTGTGGAGGTGGGGTGTTGGAGTGTGGTGAGGCATTTGTTTGGAGGCTGACCAATTTGATTTAATGGAAAATGCTTACAAATTCTGCTGAGGGGAGACTGGAGTGGTTGAGTCACCGTTTTTCTCTCTCTCTTGTTTTTCCTGTGTCCTTAAATAACACCTGTAGTTTGAGAGCCGATTTGTCTGAGTTCTCTAAAGCAGAGTCCTCCAAATCTGTATGATTATGTACCCCATTCAACTGTTTGTGCAGGTTAACACCAAACTATGTATATTTAAATACTGTTATAAATTATATATCATATATAAAATTGTGTGTAAGCAAACATACATATATATGCATTTTCAGTGAAGATCATGGCATCTGGTCCCATCACTTCATGGGAAATAGATGGGGAAACAGTGGAAACAGTGTCAGACTTTATTTTTTGGAGCTCCAAAATCACTGCAGATGGTGATTGCAGCCATGAAATTAAAAGATGCTTACTCCTTGGAAGGAAAGTTATGACCAATCTAGATAGCATATTCAAAAGCAGAGACATTACTTTGCCAACAAAGGTCCATCTAGTCAAGGTTATGGTTTTTCCAGTGGTCATGTATGGATGTGAGAGTTGGACTGTGAAGAAGGCTGAGCGCCGAAGAATTGATGCCTTTGAACTGTGGTGTTGGAGAAGACTCTTGAGAGTCCCCTTGGACTGCAAGGAGATCCAACCAGTCCATTCTGAAGGAGATCAGCCCTGGGTGTTCTTTGGAAGGAATGATGCTAAAGCTGAAGCTCCAGTACTTTGGCCACCTCATGCGAAGAGTTGACACATTGGAAAAGACTTTGATGCTGGGAGGGATTGGGGGCAGGAGGAGAAGGGGATGACAGAGGATGAGATGGCTGGATGGTATCATTGACTTGATGGATGTGAGTCTGAGTGAACTCCGGAAGTTGGTGATGGACAGGGAGGCCTGGCATGCTGCGATTCATGGGGTCACAAAGAGTCGGACACGACTGAGTGACTGAACTGAACTGATTATGAAAATAATTTTTCCATTATGAAACATAAAATTTTGAAGTAAATAACGCATGAGCTAAAATATACAATTGAATTATAATACATATTTCTAAAATGAATACCAAAAGCTGTAAATATATATATATATATATATGCCAATCCATTAATACAAAAAATGGCCAACCCATTAACAGAATATCTGGTGGGAAGGTGGCAAGAGAGATTGAGAGAGTGATTTCACCTTTCACTTTATTCATGCCCGTTTTGATTGAATTTTTAAAAAAGACATTTTGGAAACATTGAAACGTTGAAAATCGTTTTGAAAGAGGTTTACTAAAAATGACATTGAAAATAGTTATGTAAAAAAGTACTCAAATATGCTGTTGAGTGAAGAAATATAGTTTTCTGTAATATGTGCATGTTGTATGTATACAGATGCATAGGAAATGTGTTGGAAAAACACACACTATCATATTAACAGTGAGTGTCTTCTCTGTATACCTTTCTACATATGTTACAGGCTCTCTAATCTCTTTAATGTTGTTTTAGAATAAAAATATGTTAACATCAAAGACCCCAGTTGGGTTTCTTTTTATTTATTTATTTATTTATTTATTATTTTACTTTACAATTCTGTATTGGTTTTGCCATACATTGACATGAATCCACCACGGGTGTACATGCGTTCCCAAACATGAACCCCCCCTCCCACCCCCCCTCCCCACAACATCTCTCTGGGTCATCCCCGCATACCAGCCCCAAGCGTGCCATATCCTGCATCGGACATAGACTGCCAATTCGATTCTTACATGATATTATACATGTTTCAATACCATTCTCCCAAGTCATCTCACCCTCATACACGCAATCACACTGTTACACACACAGACACACACATAGAGTAGTATTAAATCTCTGTGTCCAAAAAGGATGCTATTATGAAAGCAATAGCTTGCATTGTTCTGAAATAGGAAAGAACTAGCATAATCTAAGAAACATAACATGGAAATACTTTGATATGTAGCAGAAGAAGGAAAATACATATGACATCTACAATATGGCTGAGATTAAGTTACCACTTCTCTTTCAGAATAACATATTTTCTAGAGTTGGGGTGAGGAAATTATTATCTTAAAATTTTTTTTTGATGTGGACCATTTTAAAGTCTTTATTGAATTTGTTACAATATTGTTTCTATTTTATGCATTTTTTTTTTTTTGGCCACAAAGCTTGTGGGATCTTAGCTTCCTGACCAGGTATTGAACTCTCATCCCTTGGGTTGGAAGGCAAAGTCTTACCACTGGACCACCAAGGCAGTCCCTGGGGTGGGAAAGATTATTAATCAAATCCATTTGATATGATTTTGTTCCTACTTTGTATTTTATAATAGAAATTAGACGTGTACCATACCTGGATTACCATATTTGATGCACTTGACCCTGGAAAAGCAGTGTACCTCAGAAGTGCTGAGCAGGGTAGAGGCTCTGGTGAATAGTAGTTGGAGTAAGAATCAAGAGATCTAGCTATTGATACTATTAATATGTATAAAACAGATAGCTAATGAAAACCTACTGTATAGCTCAGGGAACCTTACTCAGTGCTCTGTGTTGACCTAAATGGAAAGGAAATCCAAAAAAGAGAAGATATTGTGTATGTATAGCTATTTCACTTTGCTCTACGGCAGAAAATAACACAACATTGTAAAACAAATATACTCCAATAAAAATTAATTTAAAAATAAATAATAAATCCACATACATATGGACACCTTATCTTTGACAAAGGAGGCAAGAATATACAATGGAGTAAAGACAATCTCTTTAACAAGTGGTGCTGGGAAAACTGGTCAACCACTTGTAAAAGAATGAAGCTAGATCACTTTCTAACACCGCACACAAAGATAAACTCAAAATGGATTAAAGATCTAAATGTAAGACCAGAAACTATAAAACTCTTAGAGGAGAACATAGGCAAAACACTCTCTGACATAAACCACAGCAGGATCCTCTATGATCCACCTCCCAGAATTCTGGAAATAAAAGCAAAAATAAACAAATGGGATCTAATTAAAATTAAAAGCTTCTGCACAACAAAGGAAAACATAAGCAAAGTGAAAAGACAGCCTTCCGAATGGGAGAAAATAATAGCAAATGAAGCAACTGACAAACAACTAATCTCAAAAATATACAAGCAACTCCTGCAGCTCAATTCCAGAAAAATAAACGACCCAATCAAAAAATGGGCCAAAGAACTAAATAGACATTTCTCCAAAGAAGACATACGGATGGCTAACAAACACATGAAAAGATGCTCAACATCACTCATTATCAGAGAAATGCAAATCAAAACCACAATGAGGTACCACTTCACACCAGTCAGAATGTCTGCGATCCAAAAATCTGCAAGCAATAAATGCTGGAGAGGGTGTGGAGAGAAGGGAACCCTCCTACACTGTTGGTGGGAGTGCAAACTAGTACAGCCACTATGGAGAACAGTGTGGAGATTCCTTAAAAAATTGCAAATAGAAATGCCTTATGACCCAGCAATCCCACTGTTGGGCATACACACAGAGGAAACCAGAATTGAAAGAAACACATGTACCCCAATGTTCATCGCAGCACTGTTTATAATAGCTAGGACATGGAAACAACCTAGATGTCCATCAGTAGATGAATGGATAAGAAAGCTGTGGTACATATACACAATGGAGTATTACTCAGCCATTAAAAAGAATACATTTGAATCAGTTCTGATGAGATGGATGAAACTGGAGCCGATTATACAGAGTGAAGTGAGCCAGAAAGAAAAACACCAATACAGTATACTAACACATATATATGGAATTTAGGAAGATGGCAATGATGACCCTGTATGCAGGACAGCAAAAGAGACACAGATGTGTATAGCGGACTTTTGGACTCAGAGGGAGAGGGAGAGGGTGTGATGATTTGGGAGAATGGCATTGAAACATGTATAATAACATGTAAGAATCGAAATACCAGTCTATGTCTGATGCAGGATATGACACGCTTGGGGCTGACGCGCGGGGATGACCCAGAGAGATGTTGTGGGGAGGGGGGTGGGAGGGGGGTTCATGTTTGGGAACGCATGTACACCTGTGGTGGATTCATGTCAATCTATGCCAAAACCAATACAGAATTGTAAAGTAAAAATTAAAAATAAATAAATTAATTAAAAAAAAATAAAAAATAAAAAAAAAATAAATAGAATAAAATAAAATTAATACACTTAAAAAAAAAATAAATAAATAAATAAAAATAACCCTAAAAGAGAGATCTAGCTAGCAGAACCAGACTTGATCCATGTAATAATGGGTAAGATTGTTTCCATTTTCCTAGACATGTTTTCCCAATCATTTTATTTTGAGACTTTTTTGGTACTCCTTGCTCTACAGCTACTTCATAATGTAATAGCAGAGATTTGGTGTTGGCAAACAACAAAATTATTTAAAACTATAATACAGGAATGAAGATATACAGGTCCCAGTTGAAGGCTTGTACCTCAAGAAATCTTATATTTTAATCATGATAAAATATGTATGTCATACACTTTATCATTGTAGCCATTTTAAGTGCACAGCTCAGTAGCATCAAGTACATTCATAGTGTTGTGCAATCATCATTATCATCCATCTCTAGAATTTTTTCATTCTTCCAAAACTGAAATGCTATACCTATTAAATAGTAACTCCTCATTTCTTTTTCCATCTGGCCCTGCAAACCACTATTGCACTTTCTGATTCTGTGAATTCGATTATGAATTTGAGACACTTTCATACTCACATAAGTGGAATCATACATTAGTGGTCCTTTTGTGTCTTGCACTTAGCATAATGTTTACCACTTTCAGCATTTTTAAAGCATGTGTCAGAATCTGCTTCCTTTTTAAGACTGGATAATTTTCCACTGAATGAATATATGACATTGTTTATTATAATCATCTTACAATCAACATGGGTTAGACATTTTGGCTGTTATGAATAATGCTTCTTTGAACATGGGTGTACAAACATCTGTTTGGTCCATCTAGTCAAAGCTATGGTTTTTCCAGTGATCGTGTATGGATGTGAGATTCGGACTATGAAGAAAGCTGAGCACCGAAGAATTGATGTTTTTGAACTGTGGTGTTGGAGAAGACTCTTGCAAGTCCCTTGGACTGCAAGGATATACATCCAATCCATCCTAAAGGAGACCAGTCCTGGGTGTTCATTGGAAGGAGTGATGTTGAGGCTGAAATTCCAATACTTTGGCCACCTCATGCGAAGAGTTGACTCATTGGAAAAGACTCTGATGCTGAGAGGTACTGGGGGCAGGAGAAGAAGGGGATGACAGAGGATGAAATATGTGGATGGTATCACAGACTCGATGCACATGAATTTTAGTGAACTCTGGGAGTTGGTGATGGACAGGGAGGCCTGGGGTGCTGCAATTCATGGGGTCACAAAGAGTCAGACACAACTGAGTGACTGAATTGAACTGAACTGAATGATTAGTGACAACGAACAAATTTTCTGAGGGATGCAATATCCAATGACCCAGGAATTAGAAGAAATATACAAACCTGTCCTTATTGCAGCTACAGGAATCACATGACCTTACTAGGTGAAGGACCTTTCTTGGGCTAACACAGCAAAAGGAATCAGAAAGGAAAGGCAACCTACTGCTGTCTCCCCTCAATTTCCTGTCTCCCGATGGCAATCTGAATGATCAGACCCAAACAGGTGGTAAAGGACAAACAGGGCTGCCAAAGTCCTGGCCACAGGACCTGCACATATTCTAAAGAATGTTGATTAAGAGATTCAGATATCACTTGCCTACCATCTTCTTCCTCTTAAAGCATATTTCATACACAGAAGGAAGGAAAGACTATGTTTCTATCTCAAAACATAATTAATAGAATGGATTTCTAATTACATCATCAACAACACCAAATAGCAGGTACTCAAGCTGACATAAGAGTCCTTGTTAAGGGACTTGTGCTTTATGCTACAGGTAAAGGGAAGTTATACTGAAATTTAAATGAGTGGTGGGAAAAGACATAAATATTCCTTTTGAGAATTGGTTCCCAAAATGATGCTCAGCTATGTGAGCAGCTGTAAGCAAAATGATAATGAATTGGAGCTCAGAAAGATAATATTAGATTTTTCCAAACAATTAAAATCGAATCCTTTATAACAGAGTCACAAGCTAGAGCTTGGTGGCTATATCTGGCCTGCTGTCCTTTTTTTAAAAAAAATCAATTTTGAAACATAGCTATCCTCATTTTTTATCTTATTGTCTATGGCTGACCTTCTGTTACAATGGCAGAGTTAAGTAATTGGGACAGAGACATGTATGGCCCTCAAAGTCTAGGTTATTGAATATCTGGCATTTTACTGAAACATTTGCCAATTTGCCAACTCCTGTTTCATAACTTTGTTTACTTGTTTCCTGAAGTGTAAAAAGATTATTACTTTATGTAGATACTATCATGACATATGACACATCTTTAAAGTATTAGAAAAAAGCTTTCTTAACAAGGATGCTTGCTTAGAAAAATATAGAGACTTTTGTTTCATTAAATTGGATATCAAATTGCAACACCTAGCCTGCCAGGCTCCTCTGCCCATGGAATTTTCCAGGCATGAATACTGTCATTTCCTCCTCTTCCTGACAGGAAGATCTTTGGGGGATCTTCCTCACCCAGGAATTGAACCCACGTCTCCTCTGGCTCTTGCATTGGCAGGTGGATTCTTTACCACTGAGCCACTAGGGAGACCTTCAAGGAGCATACTAGCAACTTTTAAATAGTAAGTGTTTCATGGACCAAACTTTACAGCCAATGGTAATGGACAAATTTTTGGATTGTTTCTCCTCAGATTCACTGTTAGGACTAACTTGGAACTGACAATCCCACATGCTTGCTCCTGAAGGGATGCCCAAATCAAGCCTCCAACATTACACTCAGTTGCCAAAGTTGCCTCCTGGACTCAAGAACAGGGAGGAGGCATTGGAAACATGCCAGAGATGCCCTTCACTGAATGCCTCAGAACAGACTCTTCTGCCATGAGGTCTCTGACTGTTACCACTGGCCAACGAAAGCACACACTCAGTTCTAATACAGCTGTCTCACAGGAATTCCTGATGGCAGACTGTGCTGCATAGAAGATCCAGTCCACTGAGTTCCCTGCAGTGCTCTATTACCTCAACCTCAAGTCGTAGGTCAATGGAAGCTCCAATCAATAAGAAATTCCCTTGGCACTTGAGTCATACAATGAATATGTACTTTTGATGACTCATTAGATTTAGCATTAGAATATCAGCATCATCCCAGACCGCAAAGTCTTACATGTGACTCACATTGTTACAATAAAATAAAAGTAGAAGAGATGTCAGAGTCTGTCATTGTGATGACTCTGTGCACAACTAAGGGCTAAAGCAATATATAGGAAAGGGTTTTTTTTTTTGTTTGTTTGTTTGTTTTTTTGTTTTTTTTTTGTTTTTTTGCTCCTTTGAAAATACTGGAGTTGTGATCAGAGATACTCTAGTTATAACAGGCTGTCATAAGGTTAAGTAAGTTGCTGTGGGTGGAATGCCCATGAATTCTCATGATACTTCGAATAAACTCATAATGGTGAAAGTAGAGCTGTAAAACTCTACAGGTACAGAGGCAAGCAAGTTTCACATGGATTTAATGTTTGGGTCAAAACAAGCAGAGCAATATACAGAAAAAATATATATGAAGAGAATAGCAAAAAGGAAAAGAGTTCTGACAAGAGACTGAACTCCCACAGTCTGCCCTATCTTTGGCAAACACAGAAATGAATTTCAACCAGTTACATTTAGGGTTCGCTTCCTTCAGGACATGAGGAAATTTACATGCTGCCAATGCATAAAAATGTTCAATTGTATGATTCTTACAGATATGATAGATTAAGAATTTTGAAAAGAAACTAAATGATAGTTAACAAAGAATGCACAGATTTATCAATATACACAAATATATATAGTTTCCGTCACACACAGCTCTTCAACTTAGAGAGACACAACTGTTCTATGTTATGTTAATCTCAGAATTAAAAAGCAAAGAGAAAATTCCTTTTTATTTCTTAGTCCTGGGCTCTCTTAATCAAGAAGCCACCACATTCTTCCTGGGATACACAGGAACAAGGCCAGGTGGGACAGAGTCATACCTGTAGATTAATGAAGGAGAGTTTTCAACAGTTTCTCTATGAGGAGAAAACCAAGACAGATATCACAGCCCACATTCTAGCTGTTAGATTTTTTCATGGATGTAAAACAGTAGGGAAATTCCATAGGTAGCTTTCTAACTAGAGAATCATTCAGTACATTAACTGAGGTTTGAGTGCATGGTTGTAAGCATTTTCCTTAGCTGACCTGTGTCCCAATCTCCTTTTCTGACAAATAGACAAAATATCAATATCTCTTCAATGCAAGGCTTGATTAGAGGTTAGAAATGTATGCTATGTTTCATCTGGAATATCAAGGATGCATAAAAGTGTTTAAAAGAAGTACAAAATTATTTCTGGTAGTGTGGAGGGATCCACAGTTCATGAGAGCATAAGATTTCAGTCTAGAAATGCTGGACTACAATTTTAAGTATTCAAATTGCCAGTAGATAAATATTTCTTTATTTATTTTTAAATTGGAATTTTAGATAAACAACAAATCATTTTATTAGTATAAATATATTCCAGCTATTGTGTGGGATATACTCAGAGTTGAATTTTCCCCCATTTTTAATCTAAAATTCAAATTTAACTCAGCATCTAGTATTTGTCTGGCAATGCTGCCAACTAATTCTTCACCCATTCTATGGAAGTACTTAACCTCAGGCTCATACACACTCATAAATATGACATATGTAGTCATATTTACTCGGTAGCAATCTGCTGGATCATGGAAAAAGCAAAAGAGTTCCAGAAAAACATCTATTTCTGCTTTATTGACTATGCCAAAGCCTTTGACTGTGTGGATCACAATAAACTGTGGAAAATTCTGAAAGAGATGGGAATACCAGACCACCTAACCTGCCTCTTGAGAAATCTGTATGCAGCTCAGGAAGCAACACTTACAACTGGACATGGAACAACAGACTGCTTCCAAATAGGAAAAGGAGAACGTCAAGGCTGTATATTGTCACCCTGCTTATTTAACTTCTATGCAGAGTACATCATGAGAAACGCTGGACTGGAAGAAACACAAGCTGGAATCAAGATTGCTGGGAGAAATATCAATAACCTCAGATATGCAGATGACACCACCCTTATGGCAGAAAGTGAAGAGGAATTAAAAAAGCCTCTTGATGAAAGTGAAAGAGGAGAGTGAAAAAGTTGGCTTAAAGCTCAACATTCAGAAAACGAAGTTCATGGCATCTGGTCCCATCACTTCATGGGAAATAGATGGGGAAACAGTGGAAACAGTGTCAGCCTTTATTTTTTTGGGCTCCAAAATCACTGCATATGGTGATTGCAGCCATGAAATTAAAAGATGCTTACTCCTTGGAAGAAAAGTTATGACCAACCTAGATAGTATATTCAAAAGCAGAGACATTACTTTGCCGACTAAGGTCCATCTAGTCAAGACTATGGTTTCTCCAGTAGTCATGTATGGATGTGAGAGTTGGATTGTGAAGAAGGCTGAGCACCAAAGAATTGATGCGTTTGAACTGTGGTGTTGGAGAAGACTCTTGAGAGTCCCTTGGACTGCAAGGAGATCCAACCAGTCCATTCTGAAGGAGATCAACCCTGGGATTTCTTTGGAAGGAATGATGCTAAAGCTGAAGCTCCAGTACTTTGGCCACCTCATGCGAAGAGTTGACTCATTGGAAAAGACTCTGATGCTGGGAGAGATTGGGGGCAGGAGGAGAATGGGACAACCCAGGATGAGATGGCTGGATGGCATCACTGACTTGATGGACATGAGTCTGGGTGAACTCCGGGAGATGGTGATGGACAGGGAGGCCTGGCGTGCTGCGATTCATGAGGTTGCAAAGAGTCGGACACGACTGAGCGACTGAACTGAACTGAACTGAATCATCCATATTATTTGTTCACAGTGTGCATGTCCCTGTCTGTATGGATGTACCCAAGTATGTCTCAGGCAGTGGGCTCCAGGGGAAGGGGGTTAACTGCACAGCTTGCCTTTGTATCATGGTGAAGCCACTGGAAGGAAAGATGTGGGATGCCCACCAGTTCTGCCAGAGGCAGGTTGGTGAGACTTGAGGCTATTTACACTGAATTCTGAGATTGGGAAATGGACCAGGGATTTGCTGTGAGCTCAGCTTCCTGGAGGATGACAGTCCTCCTCAATGTCACCATCAGTTGTTGCCACAGCTTTTCTTGAGCCCCTCCCTGATAAGGAGGCTCATAACCTCATAAACAGCTCACCACCTGTGGAAATAACCATCTCTGTTGGTCTACTCTTCAACCCAGTTCCTTCATCTCTGGCCAAGGAAAGCTTGCCTCTGGAGGAAAGAAAGTTTCCCTCAAATCAGGGTATCCAATGAGGACTTCTGATCTTGAATTCTGCTCCTTTCCCAATGAACTCTGCTTTCTATTTTCTTTCTTCCTTTTAAAATTTTAATTGGGGTATAAGTGAAGTTGCTCAGTCATGTCCAACTCTTTGCAAACCCACGGACTGTAGCCTACCAGGATCCCTCATCCATGGGATTTTCCAGGCAATAGTACTGGAGTGGATTGCCATTTCCTTCTCCAGGGGATCTTCCCGACCCAGGGATCGAACCTGGGTCTCCCACATGGTAGACAGAGGCTTTACCGTCTGAGCCACCAGGGAAGTCCTTCAATAGTGTATATGTCAATCTAAATCTCCCAATTCATCCCACCACCCTTGCCCCAAGCTGGTTTTAGAAAATGCAGAGGAACCAGAGATTAAAATGTCAACATCAGTTGGATTATCAAAAAAACAAGAGAGTTCCAGTAAAACACCTATTTCTGCTTTATTGACTATGCCAAAGCCTTTGACTGTGTGGATTACAAAAAAACTGTGGAAAATTCTGAAAGAGATGAGAATACCAGACCACCTGACCTGCCTCTTGAGAAATCTGTATGCAGGTCAGGAAGTAACAGTTAGAACTGGACATGGAACAATAGACTGGTTCCAAATAAGAAAAGGTGTACGTGAAGGCTGTATATTGTCACCCTGCTTATTTAACTTCTATGTAGAGTACATCATGAGAAACGCTGGACTGGAGGAAGCACAAGCTGGAATCAAGATTGCTGGGAGAAATATCAATAAGCTCAGATATGCAGATGACACCACCCTTATGGCAGAAAGTGAAGAAGAACTGAAGAGCCTCTTGATGAAAGTGAAAGAGGAGAGTGAAAAAGTTGGCTTAAAGCTCAACATTCAGAAAACTAAGGTCATGGCATCTGGTCCCATCACTTCATGGCAAGTAGATGGGGAAACAGTGGGAACAGTGGCTGACTTTATTTTTCTGGGCTCCAGAATCACTGTGGATGGTGATTGCAGCCATGAAACTAAAAGATGCTTGCTCCTTGGAAGGAAAGTTATGGTCAAATTAGACAGCATATTAAAAAGAAGAGACATTACTTTGCCAACAAAGGTCTATCTAGTCAAGGCTATGGTTTTTCCAGTGGTCATGTTTGGATGTGAGAGTTGGACTATAAAGAAAGCTGAGCACTGAAGAACTGATGCTTTTGAACTGTGGTGTTGGAGAAGACTCTTGAGAGTCCCTTGGACTGCAAGGAGATCCAACCAGTCCATCCTAAAGGAGATCAGTCCTGGGTATTCATTGGTGGGACTGATGTTGGAGCTGAAACTCCAGTACTTTGGCCACCTGATGCAAAGAGCTGACTGATTTGAAAAGACCCTGATGCTGGGAAAGATTGAGGGCAGGAGGAGAAGGGGATGACAGAGGATGAGATGGTTGGATGGCATCACAGACACAATGGACATGGGTTTGTGTGGGCTCCAGAAGTTGGTGATGGACAGGGAAGCCTGGTGCACTGCGGTTCATGGGGTTGCAAAGAGTCAGATATGACTGAGTGACTGAACTGAACTGACACCCTGTCCAGCATTTATTTGTGTAGACTTTTTGATGGCAGCTTATTCTGACCAGCATGAAATGATACCTCATTGTGGTTTTGATTTGCATTTCTCTAATAATGAGTGATGTTGAGCATTTTTTCATGTGTTTGTTAGCCATCTGTATGTCTTCTTTGGAAAAATGTCTGTTTAGTTCTTTGGCCCACTTTTCGATTGTGTTGTTTGTTTTTCTGGTATTGAACTGCATGAGCTGTTTGTGTATTTTGGAGATTAATTCTTTGTCTGTTGCTTCATTTGCTATTATTTTCTCCCATTAAGAAGTCTGCCTTTTCACCTTGCTTATAGTTGGTTATGCAAAAGCTTTTAAGTTTAATTAGGTCCTGTTTATTTATTTTTATTTTTATTTCTATTGCTTTGGGCAGAGCTTTCTGCCTATGTTTTCCTCTAAGAGTTTTATAGTTTCTGGTATTACATTTAGATCTTTAATCCATTTTGAGTTTATTTTTGTGTTTGGTGTTAGAAAGTGTTCTAGTTTCATTCTTTAACAGGTGGTAGACCAATTTTCCCAGCACCACTTATTAAAGAGATTGTCTTTTCTCCATTGTATATTTTTGCCTCCATTGTCAAAGATAAAGTGTCTGTAGGTGCATGAATTTATCTCTGGATTTTCTATTTTGTTCCATTGATCTATATTTCTGTCTTGGTGCCAGTAAGTACTGTCTTGATGACTGTATCTTTGCGGCATAGTCTGAAGCCAGGCAGGTTGATTCCTCCAGTTCCTTCTTCTTTCTCAAGATTGCTTTGGCTATTCGAGGTTTTTTTGTATTTCCATACAAACTGTGAAATTATTTGTTCTAGTTCTGTGAAAAATACCGTTGGTAGCTTGATAGGGATTGCTTTGGGTAATGTACTCATTTTCACCATATTGATTCTTCCAGTCCACGAACATGGTATATATTTCTCCATCTATTTGTGTCATCTTTCATTTCTTTCATAAAGTGTTTTATAGTTTTCCATATAGAGGCCTTCTGTTTCTTTAGGTAAATTTGTTCCTAAGTATTTTATTCTTTTCATTGCAATGGTGAATGGGATTGTTTCCTTAGTTTCTCTTTCTGTTTTCTCATTGTTAGTGTATAGGAATGCAAGGGATTTCTGTGTGTTTATTTTATATCCTGCAACTTTACTACATTCATGGATTAACTCTATTAATTTTCTGGTGGAGTCTTTAGGGTTTTCTATGTAGAGGATCATGTCATCTGCAAACAGTGACAGTTTTACTTCTTTTCCATTCTGGATTCTTTTTATTTCTTTTTCTTCTCTGATTGCTGTGGCTAAGACTTCCAAAACTATGTTGAATAGTATTGGTGAGAGTGGTTACCCTTGTCTTATTCCTGATTTTGGAGGAAATGCTTTTAATTTTTTGCCATTGAGGATAATGTTTGCTGTGGGCTTGTCATATATGGTTTTTATTATGTTGAGATATGCTCCTTCTATGCCTGCTTTCTGGAGAGTTTTTTTTTATTATTATTATAAATGGGCACTGAATTTTGTTAAAGGCTTTCTCTACATTATTGAGATAACCATATGGTTTTTATCTTTCAATTTGCTTATATGGTGTATCCCATTGATTGATTTGTGAATATTGAAGAATCCTTGCAACTCTGGGATAAAGCCCACTTGGTCATGATGTATGATCTTATTAATATGTGGCTGGATTTTGTTTGCCAGAGTTTTGTTGAGGATTTTTGAATCTATGTTCATCAGTGATATTGGCCTGCAGTTTTCTTTTTTTGTGACATGTTTGTCTGGTTTGGTGTTAGGATGATGGTGGTCTCATAGAATGAGTTTGGGAGTTTACCTAGCTCTGCAATTTTCTCAAAGAGTTTAACTAATATAGGTGTTAGCTCTTCTCTAAATTTTGGGGGTAATACTCCAATATAAAGTAAGTTGTCTTTTTTTTTTCAATATGTGATGCATATATTCAATGGAATATTACTCAGCCATAAATAAGAACAAAGTTGTGCCATTTGCAGATACATGGAGAGACCTAGAGACTGTCATACAGAGTGAAGTAAATCAGAAAGAGAAAAACAAATATTGTATATCACTTATAGGTGTAATCTAGAAAAATGGTAGAAATGAACTTATTTGCAACGCAGAAATAAAGACACAGATGTAGAGAACAAACTTATGGATACCACTGAGGAAAGAGTTCAGTTCAGTTCGGTCATTCAGTCGTATCCAACTCTTTGTGACCCCATGGACTTCAGCACGACAGGCCTCCCTGTCCATCAACAACTCCTGGGGTTTACTCAAACTCATGTCCATTGAGTCAGTGATGCCATCCAACCATCTCATCCTCCATCATCCCCTTCTCCTCCTGCCTTCAATCTTTCCCAGCATCAGGGTCTTTTAAAATGAGTCAGTTCTTCGCGCCAGGTGGCCAAAGTATTGGAGTTTCAGCTTCAACATCAGTAATTCCAATGAACATTCAGGACCGATTTCCTTTAGGATGGACTGGTTGGATCTCCTTGCAGTCCAAGGGACTCTCAAGAGTCTTCTCCAACACCACAGTTCAAAAGCATCAATTCTTCAGCACTCAGCATAAATGATACTGGAAAAACCATAGCCTTGACTAGATGGACCTTTGTTGGCAAAGTAATGTCTCTGCTTTTAAATATGCTGTCTAGGTTGGTCATAACCTTTCTTCCAAGGAGCAAGCATCTTTTAATTTCATGACTGCAGTCACTATCTGTAGTGATTTTGGAGCCCCCCAAAATAAAGTTTATCACTATTCCCACTGTTTCCCCATCTATTTGCCATGAAGTGATGGGACCTTTCCCAGTCCTGTGGCCACTGCTGAGTTTTCCAAATTTGCTGACATATTGAGTGCAGCACTTTCACAGCATCATCTTTTAGCAATTGAAATAGCTCAACTGGAATTCCATTGCCTTCACTGTGGAGAAAAGGGAACCCTCTTACACTGTTGGTGGGAATGCAAACTAGTACAGCCACTATGGAGAACAGTGTGGAGATTCCTTAAAAATTGGAAATAGAACTGCCACACAACCTAGCAATCCCACTGCTGGGCATACATACTGAGGAAACCACAGTTAAAAGAGACACACATACCCCAATATTCATTCCAGCACATTACAATAATTAAGACATGGAAGCAACCTAGATGTCCATCGGCAGATGAATGGATAAGAAAACTTTGGTACATATACACAATGGAATATTACTCAGCTATAAAAAAAACACTTTTGAGTCAGTTTTAATGAAGTCGATGAAACTGGAGCCTATTACACAGAGTGAAGTAAGTCCAAAAGAGGAATACCAATACAGTATATTAATGCATATGTATGGAATTTAGAAAGACGGTAACAGTGACACTATATGCAAGACAGCAAAAGAGGCACAGATATAAAGAACAGACTTTTGGACTCTGGGAGAAGGTGATGGTGGAATGATTTGAAAGAGTAGCATTGCAACATTTATATTACCGCATGTAAAATAGATGACCAATCCAAGTTCCATGCATGAAGCAGGGCACTCAAAGCCAGTGCTCTGGAACCATCCAGAATGATGGGATGGGGAGGGAGTTGAGAGCGTGTTTCAGTTGAGAGCACCATGACTGATTCATGTCAATGTATGGCAAAACCCTCCAAAATACTGTAAAGTAATTAGCCTCCTATTAAAATAAATAAATTAACTTAAAAAAATAAATATTGGGGTATAGCAGATTAACAATGTTGTGATAGTTTCAGGTGGACAGCAAAGGGATTCAGCCATACATATACATGTATCCATTCTCCCCCAGATTCCCCATTCTTCCATTCAGGTTGCCACATAACTGAACAGAATTCCCTGGGCTATACAGCAGGACCTTGTCGGTTATCCATTTTAAATATAGCAGTGTCATATATGTATAACAATAATACATCATATATATATTAAATATAATGCCTGTGAATCCAAAACTCCCTGTCTCTTCCCCCAGTCTTCCCTGCTGGCAACCATACGTTAGTTCTTTTGAGTGAGTTTGTTTCTGTTTCATAAATATATTAACTTGTATTATTTCTTTTTAGGTCCGGCATATAAGGGATATCATACAATATTTCTCCTTATCTGTTTGACTCACTTCACTCAGCATGATTATCTCTAGGTCCATCTATGTTGCTGCAAATGATGCTATTGCATTCTTTTTAATGGCTAGGTAATAGTCCATTGTATATATGTACCACATCTTCTTTATCCATTCCTCTGTTTGTGGGCATTTAGGTTGCTTCCATGCCCTGGCTATTGTAAATGCTGCTTCATTGAACATAGGGGTGTGTGTATCTTTTTGAATTATTATTTTCTCCAGGTATATGCCCAGGAGTGGAATTACTGGGTCATATGGTAATTCTGATGTGAACATATTGGCTCTCTGTGCACTAATGCCAAAAAGAAATACAAAGACAGTGTTTTGGAGGAACAAGAAAAACTAGCATTATTCTTTGTCAGGCAGAGAGGAAACAGAAGAAGATGCTGTCTGAAAAACTGTGGCCCCTTCCTTGGGAATAGGGAGAGGTTTTATATCGTATATAATGGTCTTGCTTTTTTTTTTTTTCCTTTTTTAAAATTTCAAAATGGCCACAGTTGGCATAGGCAGTTCTGTAACTAGGGTTTGCCTTTTCTAAAGTTATCAGCCTGTGACCTTCCTGAAACAAAGAATGCTACAAGGGAGTGTGTGTGTGTGTGTGTGTGTGTGTGTGTGTGTTGTGGGGGGGTGGAGGGGGTGAGAATGCCAACTGCAGTGTGTAATTCATAAAGAGTCAGAGTAATTAACTTTGTGAAGGACAAACTAACTACAAGTGTTAGTAGGAACAGCTAAAGAATAACCAAGATTGCTTAAATCTCTTGTTTATGCTGTTTCCCCAACCTGTTCATTTTCTTATTTTCCTTATTTATCAAAAAAGTCTCATTTTTATTTAAGAAAAGCCTCATTTCATTTTTGCTGCAACAGTTCTATTTTTAGTTGTTTTCTTTTCTTTTCTTTTTTTTGAGGAACCTCCATACTGTTCTTCATAGTGGCTGTACCAATCTGCCAGTAGATACATATTTAGATATTATTCCAAAATTTTCAACAAGTTCCATGAGGAAGAAAAGTGAGATTTACTGTGTACCCTCAATTCCATAGTAAGGAAACATTAAAAAGATAATGGCCAGTGAATAGTAAAATTGTCTTCTTCATTAATAAAGAATTTCAAATGCAAAAGTATCCCATATTTTTGCCTCTTAAGATTGGTAAAACAACAAAAAATTGGCAAGGGCTCTCCTGGTGGCTCAGTGGTAAAAAATCCACCTGACAATGCAGGAGACATGGATTTGATCCTTGGGATGAGAGGATCCCATTCACCGCACAGCAACGAAGCCTATGAACAACTATTGACCCTGAGCACTAGAGCCCAAGAGCTGCAACTATGGAGACCATGTGCTACCACTAGGGACCACCGTGTGCCCTAGAGCCTGAGCTCTGCAACAAGAGAGTAGCCCCTGCTTGATGCAACTATAGAAAAGCCCACACAACAATAAAGATCCAGCACAGCCAAAACCAAATAAATACAACTATAAAAAATTGGCAACATCAGACTGTAGAAAGTTTGATGAAATAGACACAGGGGCATGGCGGGGGGTCGGTTCTAGTTCTTAAGACCACACAGGTGGGATGTGAAGCACCCAAATCAGAAATCAAGTTAATCAAGCACCAAAGTAGATAGGTATCTCTCCTCAGTATTCATTAGCATAGAAATGCCTATTGGAAGTGCTAAAAAAAAGTGGTAAAAAGATTATTGCCAACAGTTGACACTTTAAAAAAAAATCTATATTTTGGGTTCTACACCAGATATTACCATACTTCATAGTCTATATTTGTATATGACTTAGAAAGGGTGACATATTGATAGTGTATTTCCTACATATCCTCAAAATAAAAAATATCAGTTATTTTCCTGATTACAAATGATGAATGTTTAATATAAATGAATATTAGTAGGAAAATCTCTTTCATAAAAAAATGTCTAAATGAATTGGCACAACACCCAGTGGCCCTTCTCAATATATCCTCTACTGCCAAGTTGATATATAAAGTTCCAATAATTTTACTTCATATTCTGTATCTATAGAAATCTCATTCTGTCACTTTTCTTTCTTTCACTCTTCCTTTCTTTTTTTCTTTCTCTCTCTTTCTCCCTGTGCTCTCTTTGTTCATTGGCGCTTGCACTGAACAATACTCCATCTATTCCAGGGATGCCCAAAGAAATGGCATCTGACTTTCAGTCTTGGGGTTCTGATAGGTCTAGCACAGTGCTAACCATCTAGGGGAGAATAGCAGTTGGACTTGTAGAGGCTGTAGATCCTCCCCTGCTCAGGACCCAGTGAGCAGACAAAATCCAGCAGCTTGCTTCTCCTTGCAGCGGGAAAGAGCTGCTGGAAAGCCCCCAAATCTTCAGCCAGGGTGATGAATAGAGATCTTCTCCTGTGAAAGGCCAGTTCATGAACTGATTTGGAGAAGTGACTACTTTGTCTAATGTACAGACATCAACACCAAGAGTCAAAAATAAATAAATAAATAAAAGAATCAGGCAAACATGCTCCAAACTAAAGGAACACGATGAGTCTCCAGAATCTAACCTTAATGAAACCAAGATACATGATTCACAGAGATTGACAGAGAATTCAAATTAAGTGTCATAATGTTGTTCACCACAATCAAGAGAACAATACATGAACAAAGCAAGAATTTCAATAAACTGAAAGACAATCTTAACAAGTACCAAAAAGAATTCATGGAGCTGAAGAACACAATAACTGAAGTGAAAAATCTACTAAAGGAGTCACCTGAGACTAGATCAAGCAAAAAAGAAAAAAGATAATCAACTGGAAATAATTTAGTCAGAATATTAAAAAAAAGAGAATGGGAAATCATATGGGATATTGTCACACAGATTATGCCTTGTGGGAGTCCCAGATGGAGAAGAGAGAGATAGAACCAGAGAGGTTATTTGGATAGCTTCTTTTCTTCTTTGAAGAAATAATGGATGAAAACTTTCCAAATTTAGAGAAACAACACACATATCCAAGAAACCTAATAGATCCCAAATAAAGAAGCCCAATAGATTCCAAACATGTCACCAAAGAAATACACAGTGACGTACATTTTAATTAAACTGTCAAAGGTCAGAGAATTTTGAAAGCACCAAGATGAGTGACTTTTCACATACAAAGGAACCTCTTAAGATTCTGAGTGGATTTTTGAGGAGAAAACTTGCAAAGGGAGTGGAATGATATATTCAGACCACTTAAAGAAAAAAAATTGCTAACCAAAAATATTACACCTGGCAATACTGTTCTTTAATAATTAAGGGGAGAAAGAGACTCTGCCTACCAAAAAAGCAAATAAAAAGAAAAGCTAAGGGAGTTCATTCCTACTTGCTTGCTTCACAAGAAATGCTAAAGAGAGTTGCTCGAGTTGAAACAAAAGGATCCTAAACAGGAACACAATAGCATAGTGGAATATGAAACTCTTTGGGAAAGGTAAATATATGGACAAATAGAGAATATTTTATTACTGTAATGGTGTTGGGAAAGAAATGCTTTTAATTATAGTATTAAAGGCAGAGGAAAAATGTATTAAGATAAATATTAAAACAACTACAATTTAAAAATACTTTAAAAGATACACAATATAAATACTTGTAAACTGTGACAACAATATATGAAGCATATGTGGGAGGCGGTTTAAATGGTTTTTGTATGTGATTAAAGTTAAGTTGTTGTCAGCTTAAACTATATAAAAAAATGACACGTTTACCAAGAATATGCAATGCAGAAAGGATAGTCTTTAACAAATGGTGATGAAAAACTGAGTATTCACGTGTAAAACCTGGACTCATGTTACACTACACACAAACAAAAATCAACTCAAAATGGATTAAATACTTAAATATAAGACTTGAAACTGCAAAAATCCTAGAAGAAAACATAAAGAAGAGCTTCATGACATTGATCTTGAAAATTACTTCATGGATTTGACATCAAAATCACAGGCAACAAAACCAAGTGAGACTATATCAAATTAAATATCTTCTGCACCACAAAGGAAACCCTCAACAGAGAGGACAGGCAACCTATGGAATGGGACAAAATATTTGCAAAACATTTATCTGAGAAGAGGTTAAGCTCCAAATTATATGAGGAACTCCTATAATTTAATAGCAAAAGAAGTAATAACTCACTTTAAAAATTGGCAAAGGAATTGAGAATTTCTCCAAAGAAGACATACATGACAGCAGGGATATGGAAAGATGCTTAACATTATTAATCATCTGTGAAAAGCAAATTGAAACCGCAATAAGACATCAATTCACAGTTGCCAGATTGGCTATTATTTTAAAATAATAAAAGATAACAAATGGTGATAATGTGGAGAAACTGGAACACTTGCATATTGTTGCTGCTGCTGCTGCTGCTGCGTCGCTTTAGTCGTGTCCAACTCTGTGCGACCCCACAGATGGCAGCCCACAAGGCTCCTCTTTCCCTGGGATTCTCCAGGCAAGAACACTGGAGTGGGTTGCCATTTCCTTCTCCAATGCATGAAAGTGAAAATTAAAATGAAGTCGCTCAGTCTCTTAGTGACCCCATGGACTGCAGCCTACCAGGCTCCTCCATCCATGGGATTTTCCAGGCGGGATTTCCCAGGCAAAAATAGTGGAGTGGGTTGCCATTTCTTTCTCCATATTGTTGTTGGGTATGCAAAACGGTGCAACCACTATGCAGAGCAGTGTGAAATATCATATGATCCAGTGATCCCATCTGGGTATTTATCCCAAAGAATTGAATCAGGATCTTGAAGAGACATTGACACATCCATGTTCACTGCAGCACTATTAACAATAGATAAGATGTGGAAACAACCTAAGTGTCCACCAACAGATAGATGAGTAGAGAAAATGTGGTGTATGCACACAGTGGAATATTATTCTGCCTTTAAAAAGAAAGGAATTGAGCCATATATGACAACATAAATGAACCTTGCTTGCATGCTAGTCACTCAGTCAAGTCCAACTCTTTGTGACCCTTCGGACTGTAGCCTGCCAGGCTCCTCTGTCCATGGAATTTTCCAGGCAAGAATACTGGAGTGGGTTGCCATTTTCTCACATTGGGGATCCTCCTGACCCAGGGATCGAACCCATGTCTCCTGCATTGCAGGCAGATTCTTTACCCACTGAGCCACTGGGGAAGTCCCCCCACCCACATCCCTTGTCAAATGAACCTTGATGACATGTTAAGTGGAAAAATCCAGTCACAGAAAGATAAATACTGCATGCTTCTATTAACGCGATATAGTTAAAACGGTCAAAGTCATAGAATCAAAGAATGAAATGATGATTTCCAGTGTCTAGGAGAAGGGGTAAATGGCAAGTTACTAGTCAACAGGCACAAAGTTTCAGTTAAGTGAGTTGAATAAGCTCTAGAGATCTGCTACATAACACTGTACCTATAGTCAACAATAATGTATAATTTAAATTTCATTGAAAAGGTAGATATCATGTTAAATGTTCTTACCACAATAAACTTAAAACATTTGAAGTATTAAGATGTAATAATTAAGAGTTTTTAATTCCTAAACTTTTAACAAAAATGAGTTGTTTTCTTCAATTGCTCTTCGGTTGAAATAAAATCACTAATCAAAAAAGTTTTCATTTATCCAATTGATAGTCATGCTCTATAGATATAGTATTTTGGAAGCTATATTCTGATTACCATGTATCCAGGTGACTGATTAACATATACCTCAGGGAAAAGAAATCCTAGTATGGAGTTCTCTTTCAATAAGTGCACATGTCTTAAAATGACTCCCATGAATACCAACATCCATGGACTGAAATTCATTTTTTTCACTTTCACCAAATCCACATCACCAAAATTCCAAGATATTATCTTAGAGCTTCTTGTAGCATGTAGCCTGTGGAAATTTATAGGCACCTCAACGGAGTATTTCCTAAAAGTAATGTATAAGGAAACTTTATCACACTAAAAGATCAATTTATAATGGTTTGATATAGTAAAAATATTTTAGCTATTCTGGCACCTTACTGATACATTTTATAATTACTTATTAGATATGTTTTATAATTGCCTTGTGTAATTAGAAGGAACTTTTGATAATTACTTTGGTATTGCATATATAGAACAATTTAAGGAGAATTTAGGTCATTACTAAATATTTTTTTGGTAAGTTATACCCATGTTGTCAAGGGAGTTCCTTTTTGGTTTTATTTTTTAACTGAAGGATAATTGCTTTACAAAGTTGTGTTTCATTTTGCCATACAACAATGAGGATGGGTCGTTGTATAAGTATATATGTATCTTCCCTCCCTCCTGAGCCTCCCTCCCACACGACCCCGCATCCCACCCCTCTAGATCATCACATATTGTCAGGGGAGTTTTCAATACATAATGTTAAAACTGAAAAATATTACATACATTTCTAAATCAATTAAATTAATTTAATCCTCCTTTGAATTGCCCACATTTTACTCTATGTCCACTAACAGAATCAATTTGAAAGAATCAAAGGCTTAATAAGGCTCTCTGCTCACAGATGTCAGGCTATTTTAGAGCACAGAGGCAAGGAAATTGAATAAATAACTGATGACTCAGTTATTTACCACTCTCCTCATTAGGACCTGACAGCCTCTCCTAAATTACAGGGAGGATCAGGAACTCAGGCTGTCCAATAAAATAACTCATTGCCTCAGACTCATACACATGAAAAGATACATAATAACAGTTATAGTGATGGTAGAAGCCTTAATAGGTCTGTTATAGCTGCATGGATACCATTCTTTCTCTATGAATATTTTTGCTAACTGTTTCTACCTCTGACCATTAGATAGCATATTCCAGTTGTCATGGAAACCAGAATATCAGCATAACAATCACTTTTACATTAGCTTTCTTAGGAAACTGAAGTACAAATTCTTCCTCAGAATCAATAGAGTAAATGAATACATGAATAAATTATTAAGAGAGATTATTTCAGCAATTCTCCCAAAATTTATTATTGGAATAAAATAAAAGGATTTTGAAACAATGAGTTAAAGTGGAAGAAAAAGATCGTTAATTATTCTGGATTTCCTGTCAGACACATAAAAACCAGGATCACTGTCTGTTGCGGACCACCTTAGAACCTGAAGAAACAGATGCTTGTGCTGAAAGGGATTTCAAAATACATATAGCCCCAAACCCAGTGTCAACATTCAATAGCTCCAGATGACCTGATTCACAAGATTATCACATTCTTTCTATTGTACCTTAAATTTATCATCAAAATCAAAGCATTGTACCACAGCTTAGTGGTTTATTTATTACTCAGATGTTAAAACTAAATGATTGACTGACTGGATCAATGAATGAAGTAGAACAAAAAATGTTAAAATTTGGAATCTAGATGAGCCTAAGGAGGAAGCAGAGCCTGAGTAAAATGTGAGCAAGAGTTTTCCCTCCACCAAAATTCTTGTTGATAATGGAGACAGTTGATAAAGCAGTCCCCAGGAATATACTGAGGCCATGTCCAAGAATTTTTGGTGCTTTTGGAACAATATGGTGAGGAGAAAATTTAGTGACTGTTAACTTTTCAGATATAGTGCTAGGAAAACCAGGCATGGAAGAGCTGCATGGGCTAAGGAAACTGGCAAATTTTTCGAGAAATGCTTATGAAAATGGTAGGATGAAGAAAATGATTACAGAAAAGATAAACTGATTTCTAGTTCCAAAAAAAATTGGCACTAACTTTCCATTTTTCTCTTCTCTAAATACCATGGGAACAAAAGGCAAAGGGGAAAAGGAAAGATATGCCCATCTGAATGCACAGTTCCATAGAAGAGCAAGGAGAGGTAAGAAAGCCTTCTTAAGTGAACAATGCAAATAAAGAGGAAAACAATAGAATGGGAGAGACTAGAGATCTCTTCAAGAAAATTAGAGATACCAAGGGAACATTTCATGCAAAGGTGGGCACAATAAAGGACAGAAATGATATGGACCTAACAGAAGCAGAAGGTATTAAGAAAAGGTGGCAAGAACACACAGAAGGACTATACAAAATAGATCTTAATGACCTATATAACCATGATGGTGTGGGCACTCACCTAGAGCCAGATATCCTGAAGTATGAAGTCAAGTGGGCCTTAGGAAGCATTGCTATGAACAACGGAGGAAGTTAGCAAGTGATGGAATTCCAGGTGAGCTATTTCAAATCCTAAAAGATGATGCTGTTAAAGTGCTATACTCAACATACCGGCAAATTTGGAAAATTCAGCAGTGGTCATAGAACTGGAAAAGGTCAGTTTTCATTCCAATCCCAAAGAAGGTCAATGCCAAAGAATGTTCTAACTATCTCACAATTGCACTCATTTCACATGTAGCAAGGTAATGCTCAAAATCCTTCAAGCTAGGCTTCAATAGTACATGAACTGAGAACTTCTAGACATACAAGCTGGATTTAGAAAAGGCAGAGGAACCAGAGATCAAAATGCCAACATCCTCTGAATCTTAGAAAAAGCAAGGAAATATCAGAAAAACATCTACTTCTGCTTTATTGACTACCCTAAAGCCTTTGACTGTGTTGTTGTTGTTCATTTGCTAAGTCGTGTCCAATGCTTTGCAACCCCATAAACTGCAGCATGCCAGGCTTCCCTGTCTTTCAGTTTCTCCGCAGTTTGCTCAAATTCATGTCCATTGAGTCAATGATGCCACCCAACCATGTCATCCTCTGTCACCCCCTTCTCCTCTAACCTTCAATCTTTCCCAGCATTGGGGTCGTTTCCAATGAGTTGGCTCTTCACATCAGGTGGCCAAAGTATTGAAGTTTCAGCTTCAGCATCAGTCCTTCCAACAAACAGAATATTCAGGGTTGATTTCCTTTAGGATTGACTGGTTTGATCCCTTTGCTGTCCAAGTGACTCTCAAGACTCACAATTCAAAAGCATCAGTTCTTTGGCACTCAGACCTCTTTATGATACAACTCTTACATCCATACATGACTACTGGAAAAACCATAGCTTTGACTAGACAGATCTTTGTTGGTAAAGTGATGTCTCTGCTTTTTAATACACTGACTTGGTTTGTTATAAATTTTCTTCAAAGGAGCAAGAGTCTTAATTTTGTGGCTGCAGTCACCATCTGCATTGATTTTGGAGTCTAAGAATATGAAATCTGACACTGCTTCCACATTTTCCCCATCAATTTGCCATGACGTGATAGGACCAGAAGCCATGATCTTCATTTTCTGAATGCTGACTTTTAAGCCAGCTTTTTCACTTTCCTTTTTCACCTTAATCAAGAGGCTCTTAAGTTCCTCTTTGCTTTCTGCCTTTAATGTGGTATCATCTGCATATCTCCCAGCAATCTTGATTCCAGCTTGTGAGTCATCCAGCCAAGTGTTTCATATAATGTACTCTGCATATAAGTTAAATAAGCAGGGTGACAATATACAGCCTTGACTCCCTCCTTCCCAATTTTGAACCAGTCCATTATTCCATGTTCAATTTGTGGATCATAGGTAACTGTGGAAAATTCTTAAACAGATCACAAAAACAAGCAAACAAACAAAAATTCTTAAAGAGATGGGAATACCAGAACATCTTACCTGCCTCCTGAGAAATATGGATGCAAGTCAAGAAGCAACAGTTAGAATCGGACACAGAATAACGGACTGGTTCAAAAATGGGAAAGGAACCTGCTTATTTAACTTCTATGCAGAGTACATTATATGAAATACTTGGCTCAATAAAGCACATACTGGAATCAAGATTGCTAGGAGAAATATCAATAACCTCAGATATGCAGATAACACCACCAAAAAAGAGGAACTAAAGAACCTCTTGATAAAGGTGAAAGAGGAGAGCAAAAAAGCTGGCTTAAAAGTCAACACTCAAAGAACTAAGATCATGGCATCTGATCCCATCACTTCATGGTAAACAGACATGTAAACAACGGAAACAGTGAAAGCCTTTATTTTCTTGGGCTTCAAAATCACTGTGGATGGTCAGTGTAGCCATGAAATTAAAAGATGCTTGCTCCCTGGAAGAAAAACTATGACAAACTTAGACAGTGTATTAAAAAACAGAGACATCACTTTGCCAACAAGCGTCTGTCTAGTCAAACTTATGTTTTTTCCAGTAGTCATGTATGGATGTGAGAATTGTACCATAAGGAAGACTGAACACAGAAGAAGTGATACTTCTGAATTGTGGTGTCTTTGAGAAGACTCTTGAGAGTCCCTTAGACAGCAAGGAAATCAAACCAGTAAATCCTAAAGGAAATCAATCCTGAATATTCATTGGAAGGATTGATGCTGAAGTTGAAGTGTCAGTACTTTGGCCATCTGATGCGAAAAGCTGATTCATTGTAAAAGACTCTGATGCTGGGAAAAATTGAGGGCTAGAGGAGAAGGGAGTGACAGGGAATGAGATGGTTGGATCACATCATTGAATCAATGGACATGAATTTGAGCAAACTCTGGGAGATAGTAAAGGACAGGGAAGCCTGGTGTGCTATAGTCCATGGGGTCACAAAGAACTGGACAAAACTGAATGACTGAACAAAACAAAAACATTCAACAGACAATCATAAAAGGACTCTGAAGGTAGAAGAAAGAGCTGACAAGCCATAGAACTTAAGACTCGAGGAAAGACACACTGTGAATCTCTTGCACTTTCTCCATATCTCTTATATATTCCTAAGTTCCAAAGAAACCCACAACCTGGAAGTTCTCACAGGCATAAAACAAACACATAAGAAAACAAACTCTTTCTGTCCAAAGGAGTTGAAAAAAAAAAACCAACCAGTTAAACACCTGGAAGGAAGAGCCACTGTATCCAGCAATAGAAACAGTGGTGACCCAATCATCAGTGTGGGTGCAGTCATGAAGGCCCAGCCAGGGACCTGTTCCAGAGGCCATGCATGGAGCAGTGGTGGGTTAGACCACCACAGTATCAGCAACCAAGACCCAATATTTCATCTGCTCCGATACAGTGACTTTGGGCACACAGGTGAAACCTGCAGAGATTGAGAGGGAGCCTAGTAGAGCCAGAATGAAGCCAACCAGAGTAATACTGAATTGGGCTTAAAAATTAAATTACCATTTGAACTAATGGTCACAAAAGTTGACCAGAATCTATAAGCTAGACCTAAAAAAGGATGAGTGCCTGTGTGTTGAAATAGAATGTTTACATAAAATCAAGTATGTCCCAACAGAGTAAAGTGTCCAGGATTTGTTGGAAAGTCACTCATCATACCAAGGACCATGAAGAATAACTTGAATGAGATGGATACACTGCTCCATAGTGTTCAGGAACACAGGACAGAAGATAAATATGAGGTTGCTACATCAGGGATTATGCTGGTCCCTAGGCAACTATAAAACCTACAGATTATCATTGATAATATGTTTATAGGTGTTTTACATTTATGCTATTTTAAAATTAATTTTAGAAACAAAATTTAGGTACATTTGGTGAATACCACACTAACTTATCAACAGAATGCAGAAGCACACACACAGTGTCTGTAATATATATTTATTCAGGTTAGAGAGACTGAGATTACCACAGTTTTACTTCCTACTAGCAAGCATAGGAGCATCCCCTGAGTGGCCAGCCAAGGGACTCAAAAGCAAGAAAAACCTGTCTCAAACCTCCTAGGACCCATAGTGTATGTCCCAGGTAAGTTCAGAAATATACCTGTATATAAACCAAAAGAAGATTTTCAAACTTTTTCTTTGTGTGAGGAAAAAAAATGAAAAAGGAAACCAAGGCACATAGCTTTTATACACAGAAGATAAATAAGATAAATATTGGTAGGGTTGCCAGAGTTAGCAAATAAAATAACAGAAAGTCCAGTTAAACCTGAATTTCAGTTACACAACAAATATTTCATGGATCATGCTTACATTAAAAAAAATTCCTCATATGACATTGAAATTAATTGGGTGTTCTGTATTTTATCTGGAAACTTCTGCCCTGAGATCATTCACAACTGTACTTCTTAATCAGAGAGATCCACAGACATTTGTGGGCTTGAATTCTAGCTCTGCCACTCACTACCTCTGTTACTTTCAGTATAACCTTTCTGTTTCTTAGTTTTATCTTCCTAGTTTTATTTCCAGGGAGTATTTTTTAACACTACAGAGAATTCCTCTTAATTTAACACTCTCAATAGTTTTCTATATAAAACTCACAATTAGTCCAAGTGTCACTGGGCCAACTTTCTTTAAACAATACATTTCATTTCTTCCTTTCTCTATAACCTCAAAGGCAGAAGATTTCCTAAAGCGCATATAATTATAAATTACTCAGGCATCAGCTTGGGGATTTAAAAACCAGTTATTTCCTTTTTTTGAAAGTGAGAGGTATGTGAATTGGGTGTGTGAGTCTTTCAGCATTTATTGATATCTCTTTGCTGTGCTTCAGGAGAGAACTGACTATTGCCATGACTATTCATTGCATTGCTTTTATAATAAAACAAAACAAAACAACTGATAACAAAGTAGCACTAGAAGGGATAGAATAATTAATATAAGGTCTCTGTGTGTGTGTGTGAGTGCTCAGACGTGTCTGACTCTTTGAGACCCCATGGACTGTAGCCCGCCAGGCTCCTCTGTCCACGGAATTTCCCAGACAAAAATACTGGAGTGGGTTACCATTTCCTTCTCCAGGGGACCTTTTAACCCAGGGACTGAACCTGCATCTATTGCATCTCCTGCACTGGTAGGTGGATTCTTTATCACTGCACCACCCTATGCATCCAACAAAAGAATGAGATGGATTTAAATATATTAATATAGAAAGAGAATCATATTACATACCAAAAGATAACATGTCATTAATTTAAAATCCCATACAGATGGAAAACAATATTCTCTATATTATTTTATTTTAACATAAAGTCATCCATAGTTATGGATGAAAAAGATCTTTAATGGCATATACAAAACTGATAAAATAGATTTGATCTGAAAGAAGTGGAGGAAGGAGAGTATACTCAAGTAATGAATATCTAGTTAGATACTAATATTACAGTCATATTGTAAGGTTTAACTAGGAGAATGTACTTCTATTTAATTTATGCATCTAAACAATGCTTTCTGAAAAGTAATAAAACAATGAAAAGATATAAAGTTTATGTCAATAATATATTTAAAAATTGAAGAATGGGACAATATTAATACAACATAAAAGAGAACTCAAGGGGAATTACTTTGAAAACACATAGAAGACATTTTATATTTAGTAAGAAATTGTGTACAACTAAGAAAAAAAGCTAAACAAAAACACTAAAAATTAATAGAATTGGAGATAGTGACAAATTCAACAATAAACAAAATTTACTCAAATATAGAAATCAAGAATTTTTAAACAGATTAGTCAGAGTGAAAAGAGAAGAAAGTGGATAAAAAGTAAAAAGAACTTTTAGTGATAAAGCAGAGGCAACAAAATGAAAGTGTAGAAAATGACAGAAATTTGTAAGTCACAGTGCAAAGAAGAGTGAGAGAGACTGAAGAGTAAGCAATATTTGAAGAGAAGATGGAAAAAATTCTCCAGAAAGTATTGAGAAAAATCAAATACCAGATTCAAGAGGTGATCCTGAAAAGCACAGGCTAAGAGGAAACCTGAAAAACCACCACAGGAAAAAAGACTCTTAACATTTGTCAGGGTCGAATCAGAAAAAAAAGCATATCAGTTATACTGTAGTCTGGAAACAGAAACCACACAAGTTGACAAGAGTGAAGATTGAATAGAGGAAATTGGCTAAACAGTCTGGGAGCATCTAAATAAACATAAAAGGAAGACTAAATTTATACAGAGACAAAAAGGAATGCCACTCTTAAAGCTGGGCAAACCAAAGGAAGATCTGGGTGTTCTGAAAACTGTAAGAGGGGAGGATGGTTCCCTCAGTGCTAGAACTCGGACCTCTGAGGAAAAGAGACTGCATAGCTAGTGTTGGTTCCTAAAATGGTTCAGCAAAGGAAACCACACACCAGGGAATGCTATCTTTGAGAAGAGGGAGCTTCCAGGCTTGAGAAGAGGGAGCTTCCAGGCTGGTGCTGAGTCTCAGAATCTTGGAGGAGGATCCCACTCCACACACTAGTTGGGAACCAGACCTCTGAGGAAAGTGGATCCCAGAAGACTTGCTGTTGGTCTTTCTGAGTGGTGCAGTCATGAGTGCCTTGGAGTTGGAGGATAAACCGAAGAATGCACATTGCTGAAGGTCCTTTACTAATATGAATCTATGAACGGGAAGCAGAGAGGGAAACTTCTTTCTCTCCCCCTTTCTCCCTTCTGTTTTAACCATTTTAACCTTGGTTGAGTTATGGTGAGGTTTGCATGTATTTTAATTTTTGGTGCACCTATAAAAATACTCTTTGTTCATTTCAATTTCCATTTTTTGTTGATTATGCATAGAAATATGATTGATTTATATATATTACAAACCTTGTTAAACCTGCAACCTTGTTAAACTCAATTATTAGAATGGCTTTTTAGTAAATTCTTTGGGATTCTTTATGTCAGGAATTATGACATCTGAAAATAAAGACAGTTTTTTTTTATGTTTTATAAAATCTCTTTTCCTTGTTTAATTTTAATACCAAAGGACACCAATATGTTAGAGACGAGTGTTGAGAGCACACTTCTTTGCCTAGTTCCCAAACTTAGGGGGAAAAGCATTGTCATTCACCATTAAATAGAATGTTGAGTGTAAAAACCTTTTTTTTTTTTAACATTGGTAGTTTATTTAAATTTTTATTTCTATTTCCTATTTCTTTATATTGTGTTCACATTTTTAAATATAAATTTATTTATTTTAATTGGAGGTTAATTACTTTACAATATTGTATTGGTTTTGCCATACATCAACATGAATCTACCACAGGTATACACGTGTTCCCCATCCTGAACCCCCCTCCCTCCTCCCTCCCCGTACCATCCCTCTGGGTCATCCCAGTGCACAATATAGTGAAAATGAGTATACTACCCAAAGCAATCTATAGATTCAATACAATCCTTATCAAGCTACCAATGGTATTTTTCACAGAGCTAGAACAAATAATTTCACAATTTGTATGGAAATACAAAAAACCTCAAATAGCCAAAGCGATCTTGAGAAAGAAGAATGGAACTGGAGGAATCAATCTGCCTGACTTCAGGCTCTACTACAAAGCCACAGTCATCAAGACAGTATGGTACTGGCACAAAGACAGAAATATAGATCAATGGAACAAAATAGAAAGCCCAGAGATAAACCCACACACCTATGGACAACTTATCTTTGACAAAGGAGGCAAGAATATACAATGGATTAAAGACAATCTCTTTAACAAGTGATGCTGGGAAAACTGGTCAACCACTTGTAAAAGAATGGAACTAGAACACTTTCTAACACCATACACAAAAATAAACTCAAAATGGATTAAAGATCTAAACATAAGACCAGAAACTATAAAACTCCTAGAGGAGAACATAGGCAAAACACTCTCCGACATAAATCACAGCACTACCCTCTATGACCCACCTCCCAGAATATTGTAAATAAAAGCAAAAATAAACAAATGGGACCTAATTAAACTGAAAAGCTTCTGTACAACAAAGGAAACTATAAGCAAGGTGAAAAGATAGCCTTCGGAATGGGAGAAAATAATAGCAAATGAAGCAACTGACAAACAACTAATCTCAAAAACTTTTTATTAGTACTTTTCATGAGGTTGAGAAAGTTTCTACTTATTTACATGTTGTTGGATGATTTTTGTCCATTTGATTTGGACAAATTCATATTGAATGTTGTTAAATGTTTCTGTATTGATTGAAAATACTTTTTTTTCCTTTTGTCTTCATATGGTGAATTGCGTTAATCAATTTTTGAATTTTTTGTTGCTATTGTTGTTTAGTTACTAACTTGTGTCTGACTCTTTGCAACCCCATAAACTGTAGCCCTCCTCTGTCCATGGGATTTCCCAGGCAAGAATACTGAAGTGGTTTGCCATTTCCTTCTCCAGGGGATCTTCCTGACCCAGGAATAGAACCCTGGTCTCCTGCATTGCAGGCAGATTCAGTTTAGGCCAACTTGAAATTAATGAGTATTTCCCATTTGTTGATGATATATTATCATTTTTCCATGTACTGTTAGATTCAATTTGCTAGTATTTTGTTAAGGATGCTTACCTCTATATTAATGAGTCATTAGTCTGTAGTTTCAATTGTTTAACATGTTTTTATCTTTTTATGCCTTTAGTAAAATTGTGTTCTCATGAAATGAGTGTGAAGTAAAGCCTTTATTTTCTATTTTATAGAAGAATTTGTGCAGAATTGGTAATATTAGGCATTTTGTAGAATTCTCCCCAACGAAGTCTGGTTCTGAAGTTTTCATTGTTGGAATGATTTTCACTATGAATATAATTTCTGGAAAAGACATAGAACTATTAATTCAGAGGAACTAGAGATCAAATTGCCAACATCCACTGGATCATGGAGAAAGCAAGAGAGTTCCAGAAAAACATCTATTTCTGCTTTACTGACTATGCCAAAGCCTTTGACTGTGTGGATCACAATAAACTGTGGAAAATTCTGAAAGAGATGGGAATACCAGACCACCTGACTTGTCTCTTGACAGGTATGCAGGTCAGGAAGCAACAGTTAGAACTGGACATGGAACAACAGACTGGTTCCAAATAGGAAAAGGAGTACGTGAAGGCTGTATATCGTCACCCTACTTATTTAACTTATATGCAGAGTATATCATGAGAAACGCTGGACTGGAAGAAGCACAAGCTGGAATCAAGATTGCTGGGAGAAATATCAATAACCTCAGACAGGCAGATGACATCACCCTTATGGCAGAAAGCAAAGAAGAACTGAAGAGCCTCTTGATGACAGTGAAAGAGGAGAGTGAAAAAGTTGGCTTAAAGCTCAACATTCAAAAAACTAAGATCATGGCATCCGGTCCCATCAATTCATGGCAAATAGATGGAGAAACAGTGGAAACAGTGGCAGACTTTATTTTTGGGGGCTCCAAAATCACTGCGGATGGTGATTGCAGCCATGAAATTAAAAGACACTTATTCCTTGGAAGGAAATTTATGAGCAACCTAGACAGCATATTAAAAAGCAGAGACATTATTTTGCCAACAAGGGTCCATCTAGTTAAATCAATGGTTTTCCCAGTAGTCATGTATGGATGTGAGAGTTGGACTATAAAGAAAGCTGAGAGCCGAAGAATTGATGCTTTTGAACTGTGTTGTTGGAGAAGACTCTTGAGAGTCCCTTGGACAGCAAGGAGATCCAACCAGTCCATCCTAAAGGAAATCAGTCCTGAATATTCATTAGAAGGACTGATGTTGAAGCTGAAACTCCAATACTTTGGCCACCTGATGCAAAGAACTGACTGATTTGAAAAGACCCTGATGCTGGGAAAGATTGAAGGTGGGAGGAGAAGGGTATGACAGAGGATGTGATGGTTGGATGGCATCACCGACTCAACGGACATGAGTTTGAGTAAACTCTGGGAGTTGGTGATGGACAGGGAGGACAAGTGATGGACAGCGTGCTGCAGTCCACGGGGTAGCAAAGAGTTGGACACGACTGAGTGACTGAACTGAATTGAACTGAATGCTGTAGATTTCTTCTTGAATGACTGCTGATAGTTTATTTCAGACAGTAGTTGATATAAGGTATATTGTTGAATTTATGCATAAAAACATTTATAATATTTCCTTATTATATTTTTAATGTTTATAGTATCTGTAGTGATATCTTACCTTTAACTTCTAGCAGTTGGTAATTTTTTCTTCTTTTTTGATCTCTTTTTTTCTTTTTTTCTGGTCAGTCAGGCTAGGGTGCTATCAATTTTCTTATAATGAAAGAATCAGCTTGTATTTTCATTCATTTTCCTTATTGATTTTCTTCTTTCAAATTCATTGATTTCTACTCTTATTTTTATGATTTCATTCTTCCTGCTTGCTATGGGTATAATTTGCTCTTTTTTTTTGCTAATTTTTTAATGTGGTAGTTTAGATAATTGATTAGGGATCTTTATTTCCTCTTCCAAACATTTCATGCTATAAATTTCTCTTTAAATATTGCTTTAAAAAGCATCACAAAAATTTGGATATCTTGTGTTTTATTTTTATTCCTTTCAAAATAGTTCCTAACTTTTCTTATGGCTTCCTGTTTGACATATTATTTATGAATGATGTTTAATTTCAGAACAATGGAATTTAAAAAATATTTTTCTATAATTTATTTCTAGTTTAATTCCATTGTGGCCAGAGAAGATATATTATATAATTTTAACATTTTAATCTTATTGAGGATTTTTAGTGGTTCAAAATATGGTTTATCTTGGTAAATGATGCATATGCATTTGAAAAGAATATTTATTATGCCAGGTGCCATGTGGAGTGCTTCATAAATATAAATTAGATCAGTTATTTGATAGTCTTGTCTAAATCTTATTAAACTTACTATTTATGTTATTCAGAAAATAGTGTTAGAACATCTAACTACAAATGCCTAATTTTCTATTTCTTCTTTAATTTCCTTCTTTTTTTTTCAGTTATTTTGAAGCTCAGTTAAGCACATATCTGGGCTTCCCAGGTGATGCTAGTAGTAAAAGATCTGCCCACCAAGGTGGAAGATGAAAAAGAGGCATGTTCGATCCCTGGAGTAGGAAATGGCCACCCACTCCAGTATTCTTGCCCAGAAAATTCCATGGACAGAGGAGCCTCGGGCCTGCAGAGTCAGACTGAGCACACACACAAGGCACATATCCATTTGGGATTTTCAATCTTTCAGTTGAATCCTTTAGCATTGTTATACCCTTCTTCATCCCTTAAATGACCCTTGTTAACACGTGTATACCCGTGGCAGATTCATGTTGATGTATGGCAAAATCAATACAATATTATAAAGTAATTAACCTTCAATTAAAATAAATTAATTTAAAAAAAGAAATATAATTTTTACCATAGTAATATATCCACTCCAGCATTATGTTTAATGTTTGCATGGTTTGTCTTTTTCCATTATTTTACTTTATTAAATGGGTGTATGAGGGTATGTTTGACATAAAACGCACTGTTACACATTTAAGCTATACAGTACAGTTTTCAACATATATGTGTGTGTGCACTCAGTCACTTAGTTTTGTCTGGCTCTCTGAGACCCCATGGACTGTAGCCCACTAGGTTCTTCTGTCCATGGAGTTTTCAAGCAAGAATACTGGAGTGGGTTGCCATGCCCTCCTCCAGGGGATCTTCCAGACCCCGTCTAACCCATGTTTCCTGCTGCAGGTTCATTCTTTACTGCTGAGCCACCCAGGAAGCCTTTTAATATATATGAGCTCATAAAACTATCTCCACTCTCAAGATGATGACATTTCACTTCATTGATTCCTAGAAGCTTCTTCATCCCTCTGATAATCCTTTCTTGTTCTCACTCTCTGCACCCTCCCTCCTGTTCTATGGTTACTCATAGGTCTTGAATTTTGTATGATTTTATACTAATGCAATAATGCAGTGTGTGCTTATATTTTTCTGGTCTTGTTTCACTATGATAACTGTTTCGAGATTCATGTATATTGTAGCATATATTACTAACTCATTTCCATTACTGATATATTTTTATAGATATCTGGATAGATAGGTATAGAGATGTAGCTAGGTATAGATGTAGGTGTGTGTGCATGCTCAGTCGCTTCAGTAGAGTCTGACTCTTTGTGACCCTATGGACTATAGCCCACTAGACTCCTCTGTCCATGGGAGTCTCCAAGCAAGAATACTGGAGTGGGTTGCCATGCGCTCCCCCAAGGGATCTTCTTGACCCAGGGATCTAACCTGAGTCTAGGTGCATCTCCTGTATTGCAGTTAGAATCTTTACTGCTGAGCCACTGGGGAAGCCCAGGTAGAGGGACAGGTATAGATATATTACAGTTTGTCATTTATTAATTTATTTCCTTCTTAAAAATTGAAGTATAGTTGATTTACAGTGTTGTGTTAACTACTGCTGTGCAGCAAAGTGATTCACATATATACCTATATACATTATTTTTAAAAAATACACTTTTCCATTATGGTCTATCACAGGATATTGAATATAGTTCCCTGTGATATACAGTAGGAATTTGTTCTTTATCCATTCTAGATATAATAGTTTGCATCTGATAATCCCAACCTTTCATTCCATCCCCACCACCACCACCCTTCTCCTTGGCAACACCAGTCTGTTTTCTATATCCCAATTCTGTTTCATAGATAAGTTCATTTGTTCATTTGTGTCATATTTTAGAATCCACATATAAGTGATATCATATGGTATTTGTTTTTATCTTTCTGACTTACTTCACTTAGTGTGATAGTCTCTAGTTGCATCCATGTTTCTGTAAATGACATTATTTTTATGGCCGAGTAGTATTCCATTGTATATATGTACCACATCTTCTTTATCTATTCATCTGTTTATGGCCAATTAGGTTGTTTCCTTGTCTTGGTTATTGTGAAGAGTGGTGCTATATTTATTTACTTCTCAGTGGACATTCGGAGTTTTCCTGTTTACAGTATTTTTTACTAATTCAAATTAAATTGATATGAACATTCATGCACATATCTTTCTATGGATGTATTGTTTCATTTCTCCTGGGAAATGTCTAAGAGTGAAATGTCTAGATAATATGATAGGCATGTGTTTAATTTTTAAAGAAACGGCCAACCTGTTTTTTTTTTCCCCAAGCAATCATGTTTATTTATAACCCTGTGATCAGAAAGAGGCCAATTAGAAGCCTTTGAGAGAGGTTGAAATCAAAGGAAAAGAAATGTATTAAAAAATATAAGAAACACCTACTACAAAAACATAACATTTGTATTTATACATAACCATTCATTTCATATAGATGTCTCTGGTGACACTAGTGATAAAGGACCCACCTGCCCGCTAATGCAGGAGATGCAAGAGATGTGGGTTTGATCCCTGGGTCAGGAAGATCCCCTGGAGGAGGGCATGGCAACCTATTCCAGTATTCTTGACTGGAAAATTCCATGGACAGAGGAGCCTGGTGGGCTCCAGTTAATGGGTTCACAATGAAGCAAACATGACTGACCACAACAGCAATAGAGGAAAAAAAAAAAAAGGGAGGTAGGAAGCAAATGCTCCATTCACCATTCAGCTGGCACAGAAGACCATAAAGCCAGCTGACAAGCATTTTCCATAGCATCAATCCCTTAGAATTCTTTCTTCCTCTTTATTTTTATTTGTATCAATATATAGTTGATGTACAACATTATTTAAGTTACAGGTGTACAGCATAGTGATTCAATATTTTCATAGATTATACTGCATTTATATTTATTATTAAATATTTGCCATATTATCTGTGATGTATAATATATCCTTGTAGTTTATTTTATATATAACAGTTTGTATCTCTTAATCCTCCACCCCTATCTTGTCCCTTCCCCTTTCCTTCCCCACTGATAACCACTGCTTTGTTCTCTGTATCTGTGAACAGATACCCATTTGTTTTTTGTTACATTCAGTAACTTGTTTTACTTTTTAGATGCCACACATGACTTAGCATAAAACTTTCCAAGTCCATCCACATTTTTGCAAATGGCAAAATTTCATTCTTTTTATGGCTGAAGGTGAAGGTGAAGTCGCTCAGTCGTGTCCGACTCTTTGCAACCCTGTGGACTGTAGCCTACCAGGTTCCTCCGTCCACGGGATTCTCCAGGCAAGAATACTGGAGTGGGTTGCCATGGTGGCTCAGACAGTAAAGCGTCTATCTACAGTGCGGGAGACCCGGGTTCGATCCCTGGGTTGGGAAGATCCCCTGGAGAAGGAAATGGCAATCCACTCCAGGACTATTGCCTGGAAAATCCCATGGACAGAGGAGCCTGGTAGGCTACAGTCCATGGGGTCACAAAGAGTCAGACACAACTGAGCGACTTCACTTCACTTCACTTCTATATGTGTGTGTATATATATATATATATAAAATTTTCTTTATCCGTTCATCTTTTGATGGACACTTAGATTGTTTCCATATCTTGACAATAGTAAAGATGCTGCTATGAACATTGGGGATGCATGTATCTTTTTGAATTAATGTTTTATTTTTCAGATATATACAGAGGAGTAGAATTGCTGGGTCATTTGGTGATTCTATGTTTAGTTTTTTAAGGAACCTCCATATTGTTCTCCACAGTGGCTATACCAATTCACATTCCTATCAACAGTGAGTCAGTGCTCTCTTTTCTCTACATTCTCAGAGACATTTGTTACTTGTGGTCTACCAAACTGTTTTTTAATGTGTGTGACATTTTACATTCCCACCAGTAGTGTATGACAGTTCCAGTCTCTCTACATCCCATTCAATACTTCTGTACATCCTATCCAGTACTTAGTGTGGTTATTATTTTTAATTTTATTCATTCTCAAATCTGTGTGATGCTAACACATTGTGGTTTTAATTTGAATTTTCCTGGTAATTAATAGTGTTAAACATCTTTTGATGTACTAATTTGTGATTCCTATATCTTCTTTAACAAAATGTCTGTTAAAATTCTTTTCCCATCTGATGTTTAATGTTTATTATCATATTATTGAGCTTTGTGATTTTATTTTATGTTGGTTTGTTTATTTGCTTCCTGAGTTCTGAGTTTGTGTGTGTGTGTGTATGTATTCTGGATACATGTCCTTTATCAGGTGTGATATGAAAATATTTTCTCTCTGTAGCTTATTTTTTTCATTCTCTTAACAGTATTTTTCAAGGAGAATACCTTTAATTTTGATAATGTCCAGTTGTCATGAATCATGTTTTTGGTGTCATATCTAAGAAGTCTTTGCCTCCCTGAAGGTCATAAAATATTTTTCCCTATATTTTATTTCAGACGCTTTATAGTTTTAGATTTTGTATTTAATTTAATGATGCATTTTGAAAAAAAAAATGTATCTAATGTGAGATGTGGGCTTCCAAGGTGTCTCAGATGGTAAAGAATCTGACTGCAATGCAGGAAACACAGGTTCGATCCCTGGGTTGGGAAGATCCTCTGGAAGAAGGCAAGGGAACCCACTCCAGTATTCTTGCCTGGGAAATCCCATGGACAGAGGAGCCCGCAGTCCACATGTTTGCAAGAAAGTCGGACACAACTTAGCAATGAGAGGTGCTAACAATGAGAGGCGTATTTCAAAGATAGGAAGGAAAGGGCTATATTGGTGAACTCAATGAATGTTAGGCATTTCTTGTCCAACTATTTTAAGCTCTCTAGACTTTCACTTTCTACACTGCAGTACTCACTTTCAGAGTGTATTACATTCAAGACAGAGAGTACAAGAAGTAAAAAATATGTTAAACCACTGTCAGTTCCCTGATATTTTGAATTTGGTTGTCCTTTCTCAATTTGCCCACTGCTATTTATATTTCAAAGTCCTCAGCTTCTCCACTCATTCTTTCCCAGCTGTAGCTGTATTCAGTGGCAGAGATGGGTGGCATGTTTTCCTTTTGTATTACCTGAAATAGAATCAACATTCCCATTTCCATATGTTTCTACCACTATGTTCACCTCACAAGCACACACAGAGCTTACAAAACAACTCCCGATTCTTTGGTGGACTAAATATAAATGTTGATCAGTCCAGAAGTCAATAGCCAAGTCTTGCTTTGGATGCCAGAAGCACCAAAAAGTAAAGATGCATAAAATATACTCTATTGTTCAATGAATAAGCCCTGTATACATGAAAGAAAAGTGCAAGTGTTAGTTGTTCAGTCGTGTCTGACTCTTTGTGATTCCATGGACTGTAGCCCACCAGGCTCCTCTGTCTATGGGATTTTTCAGGCAAGAATACTGGAGTGGGTTGCCATTTCCGTTTACTCCTGACCCAGGGACTGAACCCGCGTCTCTTATGTCTCCTGCATTGCAGTCAGATTCTTTACTTTCTGAGCCATCAGGGAAGCCCCAATAATGCAATGAAAGAATTCTGTTTCTCGCAAGTGTGCACACAAAACTGTCCCTTGTTGTTGTTGTTTTTTTATTTGTACATTTTACTCTGCTAAGTAGTTCAATTGTATACGTATCTGTTGGACTCTCAATCTGGATAAACAGAATGTTTTCTCATTGCATACCATCTGTGCCAATAACTTACCCCAAACTTCTCAATTTCAAAGGAGGATTTTTTTAAACTTCTCACTTAGTATAATATTTCCTTTTATCCTAAAATTCCAAATATAATTGAATTTTCTCTTTTGACACAAAGACAGGTTTATATAAAGATGATATATAAATACATCTGAAGACAATTGCTTTTGAAAAATACTCTGGGATTAGAAGTATCTCAGAATGTAGCCCAAGTTCTATATTGCTCACCAAAGAAGAGAAGTGACAAAGGCCTTTCAAGAGCAATCTCACAGAAAAAGAAATGTATTCGCAGTGTCTAGTACAATGATTTTTAAATTTGAAGCTTGAAATATCTTCCAAAGTTCCTGAAATGAAAGAGTCCACAAAAAATATTTCCACTTTTCTCTTCCTGCTAATTATTTATATTTATATTAAGTCATCCTGATTATTTATATTTATATTAAGTCATCCTGGAAAACTCATGAGATTTGAACTGCTTTATTTTTCTTTTTGAGGTTAATACAGCAGATGTGTTAAGCACTTTTTAAATGTTTCCTAGATTAGAATCAATCAAAAAATAAGACTTGGGTGACAGAGAATAGTCAAAATGAAAGTCGCTCATTTGTGTCTGACTCTTTGTAACCCCATGGACTATACAGTCCTTGGAATTCTCTAGGCCAGAATACTGGAGTGGGTAGCTTTTCCCTTTTCCAGGGGATCTCCCCAGCTCAGGGATAAAACCCAGGTCTCCCACATTGCAGAGGGATTCTTTAACAGCTGAGCCACAAGGGAAGTCTACACAGTGAGGTGGACATCAAAATGTTAGCTTTATTCCTGATACTTAACCAAAGTGCTTGCAAACAATTCCCCCTTGAGCTAGACAAATTTAGTTATCTAATCTCTGTTACTGCTAGAAAATTGCTGCCTTCCTCATCTCCTAGCACCACAGAACAAGTCCATTTTAACTTACAGCATAAAGAAAGCCAGACTGAATCCTCATTGCAGACAGTAAGATCCAAAGACAGAAGACAAGACTGACCTAGGATCTCAATTTCTTCTCCCAAGCTCACCAATCATCCTCCCCAAGGGAGGGAAGCTTAGGGAGAGAGATCAGGAGTGTAACTGTGAAATCCTTCAATGTGGAAACAAGTAGCCAGGGAAATGGAGGACCTTTAATCCACCTTCATTCCAATGTTTCATAAGGTCTTTGCTCTTTTAACTCACATATCTTAATCATTAATTAAACTTATGGTAAGTCAAATGTGTAGCTGCATATCCCATCACCAGATTTTATTAGAGTTGTCTTTTCACTCAGCATATGAAAACTTTTATTAATAATTGCCTATTGAGCCCTGTGCTCCTGGTGCTATAGTTAGTAGTACTATGGATTCATTCTGGATTTTGTCTAGCCACCTGGCCAACATGCTCTCATTAGCAAGATTTCCCACACCTATAGCAATAAATTATTCATTTACAAAGATAGTCTTTCTCTGTAGTTCTAGTCTTGCTCTCCTATTTCTCATCCTCCCTTACATCCACCTATGTTATAATAAAGTTCATCAGAAGTTCTAATATTAGATCACATTTAGATAGACCAATAATAAAATGACCAGAATGTAGAGATGCTCTGAATTTGAAAACAAATGAACAAACAAACAAAAAACCCTCTCCTTTCCCTTTATGAATTTCCCATAAATAAACTCCAAAGAATTTAATAAAAATTAATTTGCACTGACACATGTATACTATCATGTAAGAAACGAATCACCAGTCTATGTTTGATGCAGGATACAGGATGCTTGGGGCTGGTGCATGGGGATGATCCAGAAAGATGATATGGGGTGGGAGGTGGGAGGGGGGTTCAGGATTGGGAACTCATGTACACCCATGGCGGATTCATGTCAATGTATGGCAAAACCAATACAGTATTGTAAAGTAAAATAAAAATAATAATAAACATAAAAAATTAATTTGCTCCTGTGTCAAATTTAATTAAAATCCAAGGATTTTAGGGGCTTCCCAGGTGGTGCTAGTGGTAAAGAACACACATGCCAACACAGGAGATGGAAGAGACACAGGTTCGAGCCCTGGATCAGGAAGATCCCCTGGAGGAGACCATGGCAACCCACTCCAGTATTCTTGCCTGGAGAATCCCATGGACAGAGGAGCCTGGCGGGCTATAGTCCATAGGGTCACAAAGAGTTGTACACAGCTGAAATGACTTAGTATGTATGCACTAAGATATTACACTCTTCCATCATATTTTACTTTCTATTTAATTTTTGCCAAAGGTGTTCCCGATGCTTGGATAATGCTGAGCTTTATCCTCCGTCAAAAGCTCCATCCTCTGATATATCTCATTGGAATGAGTATAGTGCTTTTTTTTTTTTAATCACTCTATTGAGACACGATTGACATAAAAAGCTGTACATTTTCCACATATACAACTTTGACTTTGGAGGTAAGTATACAGCCATGAAAACATGGCCACTCTCTGTTATAAATATATCCATCACCTCCAAAAGTGTTTTCCTGTCTTCTTTATTACTATCATTTTTTGTGATAAAAACACTTAACATATGATCTAGCCTCTTAGCAAAATTTTCAGTATTAAAGGAACTATGCTCTATGGTAGACTTCTAGGACTTATTCATCTTGCATAACTGTTTGTACCTTTTGGTTAATACCTTTCTGTTGGTAAAGTATTTTTAAGCCTCAGAAATCACAGGAGTTGAATGACAGGTTTCTCAGGAGCTTCATTTTTTGATAAAAGTACAAATAAAGAGCAGATCTCAAGAGACTTGATTTCCATTTCCTTCATTTAACAAATATTTTGAGGGTACCTCTTACGTGCCAGGCACTGCTCAGAGCATTAGATATTAAGCAGAAATAAAAGAGCAAAAATTCTTTTGAAGCTGGTCCTGAAGCTGACATTCTAGCTCATAATAAGTACAAGTAGAAAACAGAAGCAGATTCCAGATTTTTAAGGCAATTATGCCATGGAAAATTATGTTCCCATAGCACAGTACATGATGTTGCCAAGGACCATAGCAACAACTGAATGGTACTTAATGAAAAGAGGGGACATGGACACAATGTTAGCTTAATCATTTATGTAACCTGTTTAGATGATAAAGCCAAATTGTAAATTCAATGAAAGAAATGTCCTTTTAACAAGGCAATATGAAAAAAAAAAGTCAATATGGAACCATATTATTTAAACATCTGTGGTTGGTTAGGAAAGATCTATTCATGAATACTGAATTCTGACTCCTCTATCAGAGGTGTCATTTGAGACACTGTTATCTTCTAAGATTAGAAATTTAGAGTTATTGGCAGCCTCAATGACAAGTTCTTACCTGAAGTGCATGTCTTTGTTATTAAGTATATTTACATCTTCTTAATTTCCATTTCTACCCCATGTTTCTCATATGACAATACATAGTACATGTGGGTTTTGTTTAGTGACATAGTTTCTAGGCTCTTTCATAAGTGTACAATTTTATTCTATGCCATAATAGATCGTGAACTCATTACCTAATTCAGACTTAAATAGAAGAAAGTAGGGAAAAACCACTAGAACATTCAGGTATGACCTAAGTCAAATCCCTTATGATTATACAGTGGAAGTGACAAATAGATTAAAGGGATTAGATCTGATAGAAAGGGTGCCTGAAGAATTATGGATGGAAGTTCATGACATTGTACAGGAGACAGGGATTAATACCATCCCCAAGACAAAGAAATGTAAAAAAGCAAAATGGTTGTCAGAAGAGATCTTACAAATAGCTGTGAAAAGAAGAGAAATGAAAAACAAAGGAAAAAAGGAAAGATACACTCATTTGAATGCTGAGTGCCAAAGAATAGCAAAGAAGATAAGAAAGCTTTCCTCAGTGATCAGTGCAAAGAAATAGAGGAAAACAATAGAATGGGAAATACTAGAGATCTCTTCAAGAAAATTAGAGATACCAAGGGAACGTTTCATGCAAAGATGGGCACAATAAAGGACAGAAATGGTATGGACCTAAAAGAAGCAGAAGATATTAAGAAGAGGTGGCAAGAATACATGGAAGAACTGTATAAAAAAGATCTTCATGACCAAGATAATCACGACGGTACGATCATTCACTTAGAGCCAGACATCCTGGAATGTGAAGTCAAGTGGGCCTTAAGAAGCATTACTACGAGCAAAGCTAGTGGAGGTGATGGAATTCCAGCTGATTATTTCAAATCTTAAAAGATGATGCTGTTAAAGTGCTACACTCAATATGCTAGCAAATTTGGAAAACCCAGCAGTGGCCACAGGAATGGAAAAGGTTAGTTTTCATTCCAATCCCAAAGAAAGGCAATGCCACAGAATGCTCAAACTACTGCACAATTGCACTCATCTCACATGCTAGCAAAGTAATGCTCAAAATTCTCCAAGAGAGGCTTCAACATTATGTAAACCATGAACTTCCAGATGGTTAAGCTGGATTTAGAAAAGGCAGGGTAACAGAGATCAAATTGACAACATCCGCTGGATCATGGAAAAAGCAAGAGTTCCAGAAAAACATCTACTTCTGCTTTATTGACTATGCCAAAGCATTTGTTTGACTGTGTGGATCACAAAAATCTGTGGAAAATTCTTCAAGAGATGGGAATACCAGACCACCTGACCTGCCTCTTGAGAAATCTGCATGCAGGTCAGGAAACAACAATTAGAACTGGACATGGAACAACAGACTGTTTCCAAATCAGGAAAGGAGTACGTGAAGGCTGTATATTGTCACCCTGCTTATTTAACTTCTATGCAGAGTACATCATGAGAAACTCTGGGATAGATGAAGCACAAGCTGGAATCAAGTTTGCCTGGAGGAATATCAATAACCTCAGATATTCAGATGACACCACCCTTATGGAAGAAAGTGAAGAACTAAAAAGCCTCTTGATGAAAGTGAAAGAGAAGAGTGAAAAAGTTGGCTTTAAGCTCAACATTCAGAAAACGAAGATCATGGCATCTGGTCCCATCACTTCATGGGAAATAGATGGGGAAACAGTGGAAACAGTGACAAACTATTTTTTGGGCTCTAAAATCACTGCAGATGGTGGCTGTAGCCATGTAATTAAAAGACGCTTACTCCTTAGAAGAAAAGTTATGACCAACCTATACAGCATATTAAAAAGCAGAGACATCACTTTGTCAACAAAGGTCCATCTAGTTAAAGCAGTGGTTTACCCAGTGGTCATATATGGATGTGAGAGTTGGACTATAAAGAAAGCTGAGCGCCGAAGAATTGATGCTTTTGAACTGTGGTGTTGGAGAAGACTCTTGAGAGTCCCTTGGATTGCAAGGAGATCCAACCAGTCCATCTTTTTTTTTAAATTTTACTTTATTTTACTTTACAATACTGTATTGGTTTTGCCATACATTGACATGAATCCACCACCATCTTAAAGGAAATCAGTCCTGAATATTCACTGGAAGGACTGATGCTGAAGCTGAAACTCCAATACTTTGGCCACCTGATGCAATGAACTGACTCATGTGAAAAGACCCTGATGCTGGGAAAGATTGAAGGTGGGAGGAGAAAGGGATGACAGAGAATGAGATGGTTGGATGACATCACCAACTCAATGGATATGAGTTTGAGTAAACTCTGGGAGTTGGTGATGGACAGGGAGGCCTAGCATGCTGCAGTCCATGGGGTTGCAAAGAGTCAGACACAACTGAGCAACTGAACTGAACTGAACTGATAATAGTTGTTACCACATATTTATACAAAGGAATTGTAGAGCCCTATGAAATCTGCTCAGAACAAATATTAGTTCAATAAGGTCACAGGATAAAGGACTAACATACAAAAATTAATTGTATTTTTAGATGATGACCATGGACATGCAGAAACCAAAATTGAAAAAATGTATATAATTTACTATAATTGCAAGTGTAGTGAAATACTTAGATATACACTTATCAAAACATGAACAGGATCTGTATGCTGATAATTATAAAATGCTCATGAAAGAAATATGAGCTACATAAATGGAAAGAAATATGGTATCCATGGATTACATGATTCAACATAGGAAAGATGTGAATTTATCTATAGACTTTTTACAATTCCTATAAAAATCTCACTTGTCTTTAAAGGCATAGGATTTAGTAGAGCCAAAACAATTTTGTAAAGAAGAATAACACCACTCTATCCAGTGTGTGTGTGTCTATATCTATACCATAATGAAGATATTGTTGTACTGGTGGGGACATAGATACAAAGTTCAAGGGAACAGAATTGACAACCCAGAAATAGACTCATACAGCCATGCCTAACTGATTTTTTACAAAGTTGCAAAACAATCCACTTTTCAACAAGTAGCATGGAGCAAAATAGGTAAACTGTTACCTAAACATCATACCTTATTAAAAAGCTTAACCCAAAATGGAGCACAGCTTTAAATGTAAAACTGAAAACTATAAAATCTCTGGAAAAAGATAAAGCATAAGGAAAAATCTTTGGGAAATAAGGCTAAGCAGTGTTCTTAGTTCTTACACTAACAACACAGTGAAAAAAAGGAAAAAAAATGGATCAATTTTTGCTCTTGAAAGTCCGTGTGAAGAGGATGAAAAGAAAAGCTACAAACTGGACAAATATTTGCACAGTACACATCCAACGAATGACTAGTGGTTAGATTATATTAGAGAACTTTGAAAACTCAACAGTAAATAGAAGCTAGAAAGTAGGCCAAAGATATGAATAGACATTTTACCAAACAGAATATACAGATACAAAACAAGCATATGAAAAGGTACTCAATATATTTAAACATTGGAAAAATGCAAGGTAAAACCACAATGAGATATTGCTACATACTTAGTAAAAAAGGTTATAACTTCCAACATATTATTTCAAAGAACTGATGAAAACAGACATTATCATCTGGCTTCTGATCTCAGGGGAAAAGAGTTCAGTCTTTCATCAGACATATATTAGGAGTGTATTTTTCTTAGAAGACTTTTACCAGGTTGAGGAAGTTCTTTACTATTCTGAGATTGTTGAGTGTTTTTATCATGATAGGGTGTTGAAAATAATATTTTTTTTCTACATTAGTAGAAATGATTATTTGGGTTTTTTCCTTTATTCTATTAAGATGATGTATTACAGAGCTTGATTTTTATGTGATGAACTGCCCTTGAATTCCTGAGACAAATTCCATTTGGTCATAGTGTCTAATCTCCTTAATTTGCTGTTGTATTTAGTTTGCCTCAATATTCACTGTAAGGACTGATGCTGAAGCTGAAGCTCCAATATTTTCACCACCTGAAATGAAGCACAGACTCACTGGAAAAGCCTCTGATGTTGGGAAAGATTGGGGGCAGGAGGAGAAGGGGGCAACAGAGGATAAGATGGTTAGATGGCATCAGTGACTCAATGGACATGAGTTTGAGCAAACTCCAGGAGATAGTGACGGGCAGGGAAGGCTGGCATGCTGCAGTTTATGGGGTTGCAAAGAGACATGACTCAGCAACTAAACAAAAATTCAGTTTGCTAGTCTTTTTTGGAAGATGTTTGCATTTATATTCATAGGGATATTAGTCTGTAGTTTTCGTGTGTTGTCTTTGTCTGGCTTTAGGTACAGGGTCATGCTGAAGTGAAGTGAAGTGAAGTCTCAGTCGTGTCCGACTCTTTGCGACCCCGTGGACTGTAGCCTACCAGGCTCCTCTGTCCATGGGATTTTCCAGGCAATAGTCCTGGAGTGGGTTGCCATTTCCTTCTCCAGGAGGTCTTCCCAACCCAGGGATCGAACCCGGGTCTCCCACATTGTAGACAGACGCTTTACCGTCTGAGCCACCAGGGAAGTCCACATGCTGGCTTCACAAAATGAAGAAGGAAGAATTTCCTCTTTTTTCAAAGATTCTGAGAAGGATAAATGTCCATTCTTCTTTAAAAATTTGGTAGAATTCACCAGTGAAGACTGGTCACGGGCTTTTCTTACTTGAGAAAAAAATTATTACTTATTTTAATATCCTTATTTATTACAGAGCTCTGCATATTTTCTACTTCTTCCTGAATCACTCAAAAATATTTATTTATTTTAATTGGAGGATAATTACTTTACAATATTGTGATGTTTCTTGTCATACATCAATATGAATCAGCCATAGGTATATGTAAGTCCCCTCCATCCTAGGACATGGAAGCAACCTAGATTTCCATTGGCAGATGAATGGATAAGGAAGTTGTGATATATATACACAATGGAATATTACTCAGCTATCAAAAGGAATGCACTTGAGTCAGTTCTAGTGAGGTGGATGAACTTAGAGCTTATTATACAGACAGAATCACTTTTGATAGTTTATTTCTAACAATTTGTCCATTGCAGGTAACATACAATTTGTTGACATCCAGTTATTCATAGTATTCTTATTACTCTTCTGATTTCTATAAGTTCAGTAGTAATGTACTAGCTTTTATTTCTGGTTTTAGCAATTTATATCTTCTTTTTCTGTTACTCTACATAAGATTTTCTCAATTCTGTTGATCTTTTCAAAAAACCAATTTTGGCTTTGTTGATTCTTTCCATTGTTTTTCTATTCTTTATTTTTATATGTCTGCTGTAAGTTTTATTACTTTTTTTCTTCCGTTAGCCTTGCATTTAGTTTGCTCTTCTATTTATAGTTTTTAATATATGAAGTTAAATTATTGATTTGATACTTTTCTTTTTATTATAGACAATTATGATAATAATCTTCTCTTTGAGCCTTGCATGTTTTGCACCTTATGATTTTTACATATTGTGCTTTTCATTTTTTCATTCATCTCAACTTAACTTTTAAATTTCTCTTGTGTTTTCTTTTTGAGCCAGTGGTTGTTTAAGTGTCTGTTCCATAATTTTCACATCTTTGTGAATTTTCAAGTTTTATTTCTGTTACTGATTTCTAGTTATATTCTTTCATGTTCAGAAAATATACTTTGTATGACTTCAATCTTTTTACATTTATTGATGCTTGTTTTGTTATCTAATATATGATTTATCCTGGATCCATGTGCACTTGAGATGAATGTGTGCTCCACTGTTGTATGGTAAAGTGTTATATATATATATATATATATATATATATTATACTTTGTTGGTTTATAGTGAATGAAGTCGCTCAGTTGTGTCCGACTCTTTGCAACCCCATGGACTGTAGCCTACCAGGCTCCTCCGTCCATGGAATTTTCCATGCAAGAGTACTGGAGTGGGTTGCCATTTCCTTCTCCAGGGGATCTTCCCTACCCAGGGATTGAACCTGTCTCCTGCACTGCAGGCAGACACTTTACTATCTTAGCCATCTGGGTTTATAGTATTGTTCAGATCTTCTATTTCTTTACTGATCATTTCTGTAATTCTATCCATTATTGAAAGTGGGACATAGAAGACTATATTATTGTAGAATCTATTTTCCCCTTAAATTCTATCAATTTCTGTTTCATATATTTTGGGGTTTTATTTTTACCTGTGTATATGTTTTTAACTGTCAAATATTGTTGGTTACTTGATCCCTTTATAAATATATAAAGTCCTTCTTTGTATCTTAGTTTACAAAATCTAATATTAATATAAACAACTAATTCTCTTTTGGTTATTCTACTCAGGTTTATTTATTTATTTTATTTATTTATTTATTTTACTTTACAATACTGTATTGGTTTTGCCATACATTGACATGAGTCCACCACGGATGTACATGAGTTCCCAATCCTGAATCCCCCTCCCACCTCCCTCCCCATATCTTCTCTTTTTCTGCTGTTGTATATTGTAGTTTTCTGCTTAGCAAATTTTCTAATTTTTCTGTCTTTGCAACGAGTGTATTGTTTGCTGTGTGTGGTCGCTGAAGTCTCTGTTCCATTAGTCTAGTGGCCAGCTAGTAATTTGACAGAGATTTCCTTAAAAGCCCGGAATCAGTAGAAAAAGAGAAAGTACAAGTAGAAGAAAGAGGAGGAGGAGAGGGGGAGGAGGAAGGAAGAAGAAGAGGAAGAAGGAGATGAGGAGGAAGAGAAGGAAGAGGAAGAAGAGAAGGAAAGGAACAAAGCACAAACAAATAAGCAAGAAAACCTCTCCTGTTCTTTGTGCACTGACTGAGTTGGGGCATGCTTTCAGTGCTTAGCCAGGCCATTAAGAAGTCAGCCTTAGGTTTTACTTCCTGCTTATATTGAGGCTTAAGACTGAGCAGAGGTTAAAGCTCGGGCCTTCTTAGGTCTTTTGCAACTATGCCTCTATTCTTGGGTATGCATGTGTCCTTTGAGAGTCCTCAATATAAACAAAAGCATTTCAAAACCCTTATTCCTCCATGTATCTCCTTCCCCAGCTTCTTCCTTGCAAGACGTTTCAGTTTGTCTGCTTCTTGCCATGTCTGTTGTTCCTTGCTCCAGATGGTGAGTTATATACCTTTACATGTGTGCTTGGTTGTCAGTCATGTCCAACTGTTTGCAACCCCATGGACTGTAGTCCACCAGGCTCCTCTGTCCATGGAATTTTCTAGGCAAGAGTACTGGAGCAGGTTGCCATTCCCTTCTCCAGGGGATCTTCCCAAATCAGGGATTGAACCCGGGTCTCCCACATTGTAGGCAGATTCTTTACTGTCTGAGCCACAAGAGAAGCCTTTGTTCCTTTCTTTACATGCTTTCGACATATACCACGAGAGAGACTACTCAAAACCTTGAGGAGGTTCTGAGGGATGCAAAAAAAGGGAAGCCTCAGAACGGCTTTCAGGGAGCTGCCAGACAGGTCACAATACACAGCCACATTTCTCTGAACACAAGGTTCATGTTGCTCCTCTGGCACTAGCAAGTCATATCAGGCATGTAGACTATCATCCTTATGGACACCTCCAAGCTGACAAATAGCAGATGATAATCAGGAAAATAAAAGTGTTTCAACACGCTCTTACCAGCAATTATCAACTTCTTTCTTCTTTAAGGACTCTCTAAGTGTCATATTTGTAAAATTGTGGTTAAAAAAGCCACATAACATAAAGTTAACCATCAGAATTATTGGTAATTGTGTAGTTCAGCAGGGCTACATATATTCATATTATTGTGAGACAGATTTCTAGAACTTTTTTATCTTGCCAAACTGAAACTCTGTATCTCTTACATAACGATTCCCCTTTGCCTTGTCCTGTAGCTACTGGTAACTCCCATTCAACTTATATTTCTATGAATTTGACTATTTTAAATACATAGCAGAAGTGAAGAAGATGCTTGAGAGTACCTTGGACTGCAAGGAGATCAAACCAGTTAATCCTAAAGGACATCAACCCAGAATATTCACTGGAAGGACTGATGCTGAAGCTGAAGCTCCAATACATTGGCCACCTGATGCAAAGAGCCGACTCATTCGAAAAGACCTTGATGCTGGGAAAGATTGAGAGCGGGAGGAGAAGGGGATGACAGAAGATGATATGATTGGATAGCATCATTGACTAAGTGTACACGAGTTTGAGCAAACTCCAGGAGATGGTGAAGGACAGGGAAGCCTGACTTGCTACAGTCCATGGGGTCACGAAGAGTCAAATACAACTTAGCAACTGAACAGTAATAACAGTAGAAGTGGAATCATACAGCAATTTGTCTTTTTGTAACTCACTTATTCCACTTAGCATAGCATCCTCAAGATTCATCTATGTGGTAATGTGTGGTAGGATTTCTTTCCATTATAATAGTGCATTGTATGTATATACCACACTTTGTTTACTTGTGCATCTATTAGTGGACATTTGAGTTCATGTTCAACATGTTTGATTAAATTCAATAGTTTCAAAAATGTTGATTCTCACAGTTTTTGGAAGCTTATTTGTTGCTTCAGTGGATTGAAAGTTCCTTGGACTTCTCTACACCACAATTTCAGCAAAGCCACTTAATAATTTTAAAAATATTATCTGTTACACATTGAAATCAATAATGAAATGTATAACATTTAACGATTTTTATTTGCAACTATTTACCTAAATGTCTATCTTTTGCATAAAACATTAATTTATGAAGTAGAAGGAAAATGAATAATCACCCATTGAATAGGAAATGCAATATAATTTTTATTAAAGGAGCTTCTGTAAAGTGAGGGAGAAATCAAGAAAGTGGTCTCATTCTTTAGATAAACTCAGTTACAACAGTCATTACTGTGAAAAAAAATGTGTAAATGACATCATATGTGAGGGCAGTTAATGTACCATAAAGCTTAAAAATGCAGTTAGGCCTAGGTTAAGATCTTAGTATTTATTTTCACATCAAGTTTTTTTTTAATAATTTTTCTAACTTCTTTTTTTTAATCTTGTTTCAAGCTAAGATAAACAATTAATTGGCTTCAGATATAAACTTTTAATTGTGTATGCAGGCATATGTCATTTTATTGTATTTTATTTTATTGTGCTTCACAGATATTGTGTTTTTAACTGAGGCATAGTTGACTTAAAATATTTTTAGTTTTAGGTGCACACATAGTGATTTGGATATTTTTGCAGGTTATATACCATTATAAGTTATACAAGATATGGAATATAATTCCATATCTGTGCTATATAGTAAATCCTTTTTGCTTATTTATTTTATGTGTAGTAGTTTGTATCTACTAATCCCAAATTTCTCATTTGTCCTTCCCTCTCCCCTTTGGTAACCACTAGTTTGTGTTCCCAGAGAAGGCAATGGCACCCCACTCCAGTACTCTTGCCTGGAAAATCCCATGGACCGAGGAGCCTGGAAGGCTGCAGTCCATGGGGTCGTGAGAAGTCGACACGACTGAGTGACTTCACTTCCACTTTTCACTTTCATGCATTGGAGAAGGAAATGGCAACCAGTGTTCTTGCCTGGAGAATCCAGTGTTCTTGCCTGGAGAATCCCAGGGACAGGGAAGCCTGGTGGGCTGCCGTCTATGGGGTCGCACAGAGTTGGACACGACTGAAGCGACTTAGCAGCAGCAGCAGCGGCAGTTTGTGTTCCGTGACAGAAACAGACTCACAGGTTTCTTACATATGCATTCATTTGCATTATTTTTTAGCTTCCACATGTAAGTGATACCATATAATATTTGTCTTTGACTAGCTTATTTTACTAAGCAAAATATTCTCTAGGTCCATCCATGTTGCTGCAAATGAAATATCGTGCTAAGTCGCTTCTGTCATGTCTGACTCTTTGTGACCCAAAGGACTGTAACCCACCAGGCTCCTCTGTCTACCAGATTCTCCAGGTAAGAATACTGGAGTGGGTTGCCATGCCCCTTTCCAGGGAATCTTCCCAACCCAGGGATTGAACCCATGTCTCTCAGGTCTCCTGCATTGGCAGGCAGTTTCTTTACCACTAGTGCCACCTGGGAAGCCCATTTTCCTTATAAACATACTTGGATATGTAAGAAAATGAAATATTATATTGTATCTTTTACAAATTGAAGGTTTGCAGCAACCCTGAGTCAAGCAAATCTATCAGTACTATTTTTCCAGCAACATTTGCTCACTTTGTGTCTCTGTCACATTCTGGTTAATTCTCACAGTATTTAAAACATTTTAATTATTATTATATTTGCTATGGTGATCTGTAATCAGTGATCTCTGATGTTACTAATGTAATTGTTTTGGGACTCCATGAACTCATGAAGACGGCAATCTTAATAAATGTGTGTATTCTCATTGCTTGACCAACCTGTCATTCCTCTGTCTCTATCCCTTTTCTTAGGCCTACCTATTCTCTGAAATACAACAATTTAAAATTTGGCTAATCAATAATTCTACAATGGTGTCAAAGTGTTCAAGTGAAAAGAAAAGTCACTTGTCTCTCACTTTAAATCAAAAGGTAGAAATAATTAAGCTTATTGAGAAAGGTGTGATTTTTCCCTCACTTTAAATCAAAAGCTAGAAATGATTAAACTTAGTAAGGAAGGTGTGTTTTGAAAGGTGAGATAGGCTGAAAGCTAGACCTCTTGTGCCAAACATTAGCCAAGTTGTGAGTGCAAAGGAAACATTTTTGAAGGAAATTAAGAGTGCTGCTCCAGTGAACACATGAATGAGAAGCAAGGGAAACAGGCTTATTACTGATATGGAAAAAGTTTCAGTGGTCTGGATGGAAGATCAAACCAGTCACATTTCCTTAAGCTAAAGCCTAATTCAGAGCAAGGTCTTAACTTCAATTTTGTGAAGGCTGAGAGAGGTGAGGAAACTGTAGAAGAAGAGTTTGAAACTAGAAGTTGGTTCATGAAGTTTAAGGAAAGAAACCATCTTAGTAACATCAAAGTGCAAGGCGTCGCAGCAAGTCCTGATGTAGAAGTTGCAGCAAGTTATCCAGACCATCTAGCTAAGAAAATTAATGAAGGCAGGTACATGAAACAACAGATTTTCAATGTAGAGGAAACAGTCTTATGTTGGAAGAAGATGCCATCTAGGATTTTCATAGCTAGAGAAAAGTCAATACCTGGCTTCAAAGTTTCAAAGGACAGGCTAACTAACTCTCTTATTATGGGCTTACACAACTGGTGACTTTAAGTTGAAACCAGTGCTCACTTATCATTCTGAAAATCCCAGGGCCCTTAAGAATTATGCTAAATCTAATCTGTTTGTGTTCTATGTAAATGGAACAACAAAGTCTGGAAGATGGCACAACTGTTTGAATGATTTAGTGAATATTTTAAGCCCTCTGTTGAGACTTACTGCTCAGGAAAAAAAAAAGATTCCCTTCAAAATATTGTGGCTATTGACAATGCACCTGGTCATCCAAGAGCTCTGATGGAGATGTGTAATGAGAAACTGTTCTTGAAAGAAAGTCAATCAATGTGGCAAATTTCATCATTCTTAGTCTAAGGAATTGCAACAATCACCCCAACCTTCAGCAATCACCACCCTGATCAATCAGTAGTCATCAACATCGAGGCAAGACCCTCCATTAGCAAGAAGATCATGGCTTGTTGAAGGCTCAGATGATGGTTTGCATTTTTTAGCAGTAAAATGTTTTAAAATTAAGGCATGTACATTTTTTAGACACAAGACTATTGCACACTTAAGACTACATTGTAGTGTAAATATGACTTTTATATGCCCTGGGGAACAGAAAAATTTGTGTGACTAGCTTTAGTGTAATATTTATTTTATTGAGGTGGTCTGGCACTGAGCCGGCAATATCTCTGAGGTATGCATGTATTTAACCATATTTGGGTAACTGTCATATTTACCTAACTGGAGTCTTTTTTATGTAACACATTTCTAAATTCTTAAATCCTGGTTCATTTACTCCTTCTAGGAACTTGGAATGACTTACCAGTCAGCATTTATATTACTGAAACTTATTGGAGCTACTCTATGAATAGACCAGATGATAATGCTTGCCTGGCTTATAACTATGTTTTTGGAGATACAGGAGTCAGAACAAAGTACTTAAATTTCCTACAGATTATATCAAACTAGATGGGTTCTTAAGCAGTCAGCCTGGCCTCCTACTCATAGAATGGCTTAATCATTGAATGTAATGATTCTAGCTGCTTTTTACATGTCAGATGGCTATATTAAGAAACCCAGACACTTTCATTTAGAAAGACAGACAAAAATCTGTCTGTTTTAAGAAGTCACCCAGCCACTGAAGAAGTGATACTCCTATAAATGAAATTTCAGAGAAGTATATAGTGAACAATCTTTCTCAAGGCTGCCAAAATGATTTATTACAAGTTGAGATTTCATATACACACATATAGACTGCATTAACATTATTTTTTAAACACAAGTTGTTTTCTTGCAAAACCGACTGAAGTTAGTGATAATATATATTATCTCTGTCATTGGTTTGACATCTAAAAGGTAGTTTTTTAAAAATAGTCATAATGGGAAATTTAGGAATTATGTTAAAAATAAATCCAATAATTTATATCAATTATGCCTACTACTGTGGGCAAGAATCCCTTAGAAGAAATGGAATATCCCCCTTAGTCAACAAGAGTCCAAATGTGGTACTTGGATGCAATCTCAAAAACTACAAAATGGTCTCTGTTCGTTTCCAAGGCAAACCATTCAATATCACAGTAATTCAAGTCTATGCCCCAACCACTAATGCTGAAGAAGCTGAAGGTGAACAGGTCTATGAAGACCTACAAGACTTTCTAGAACCAAAAACACCAACAAAAAACAGATGTTCTTTTCATCATAGGGGACTGGAATGAAAAATTAGGAAGTCAAGACATACATGGAGTAACAGGCAAGTTTGGCCTTGGAGTACAAAATGAAGCAGGGTAAAGGCTATCAGAGGTTTGCCAAGAGAAAGCATTGATCATAGCAAACACCCTCTTCCAACAACACAAGAGAAGATGCTACACATGGCTATCACCATATGGTCAATACCAAAATCAGATTGATTATATTCTTTGCAACCAAAGACGGAGAAGAAATATACAGTCAGCAAAAACAAGACAAGGAAATGACTGTGGCACAATAAAGATCATGAACTCTTTATTGCAAAATTCAGACCTAAATTGAAGAAAGTAGGGAAAACCACTAGACCATTCAGCTATGACCTAAATCAAATCCCTTAAAATTATACAGTGGAAGTGACAAATAGATTCAAGGGATTAGATCTGATATACTGAGTGCCTGAAAAACTATGGACGGGGTTTCATAATATTGTGCAGGAGGCTGTGATCAACACCATCCCCAAGAAAAAGAATTGCAAAAATGCAAACTGGTTGTCTGAGGAGTCCTTACAAATAGCTGAGGAAAGAAAAGAAGTGAAAGGTAAAGGAGAAAAGAAAAGATATACCCATCTGAATGCAGAGTTCCAAAGAATAGCAAGGAGAGAAAAGAAAGCCCTCCTAAGTGATCAGTGCAAAGGAATAGAGGAAAACAATAGAATGGGAAAGACTAGAGATTTCTTCAAGAAAATTAGAGATACCAAGGGAACATTTCATGCAAAGATGGGCAAATTAAAGGACAGAAATGGTATGGACCTAACAGAAGCAGAAGATATTAAGAAGAGATGGCAATACCAGAAGAACTATACAAAAAAGCTCTTCATGGCCCAGATAACCATGATGGTGTGATCACTCACCCAGAGCCAGACATCTGGAGTGTGAAGTCAAGTGGGCCTTAAGAAGCATTGCTATGAACAAAGCTAGTGGAGGTGATGGAATTCCTGCTGAGCTCTTTCAAATCCTAAAAGACAATGCTGTGAAAATGTTGCACTCCGTATGCCAGCAAATTTGGAAAACTCAGCAGTGGCCACAGGACTGGAAAAGGTCAGTTTTCACCCAAAGAAAGGCAATGCCAAAGAATGCTCAAATTACTGCATATTTGCACTCATCTCACAGGCTAGCAAAGTAATGCTCAAAATTCTCCAAGCTAGGCTTCAACAGTATGTGAACTTAGAGCTTCCAGATGTTCAAGCTGGATTTAGAAAAGGCAGTGGAACCAGAGATCAAATTGCCAACATCCATTGGATCATAGGCAAAGCAACAGAGTTCCAGAAACACATCTACTTCTGCTTTATTGACTATGCCAAAGCCTTTGGCTGTATGGATCACAACAAACTGGAAAATTCTTAAAGAGATGGGACTACCAGGCTATCCTACCTGCCTCCCGAGAAACCTGTATGCAGGTCAAGAAGCAACAGTTAGAACCAGACATGGAACAATGGACTAGTTCCACATTGGGAAAGGAGTACGTGAAGGCTGTATATTGTCGCCCTGCTTATTTAACTTATATGCAGAATACATCATGTGAAATGCCAGGCTGGATGAAGCACAAGCTGGAATCAAGATTGCTGAAAGATATATCAATAGCTAGCCTCAGATATGCAGATGACAGTATCCTTACTGTAGAAAGCAAAGAGCAACTAAAGAGCCTCTTGATGAAAGTGAAAGAGGAGAGTGAAAAACCTAGCTCAAAACTCAACATTGACCCAGCAATCCCACTGCTGGGCATACACACCTAGGAAACTAGAATTGAAAGAGACACGTGTACCCCAATGTTCATCGCAGCACTGTTTATAATAGCCAGGACATGGAAGCAACCTAGATGTCCATCAGCAGATGAATGGATAAGAAAGCTGTGGTACATATACACAATGGAGTATTACTCAGCCACTAAAAAGAATACATTTGAATCAGTTCTAATGAGGTGGATGAAACTGGAGCCGATTATACAGAGTGAAGTAAGCCAGAAAGAAAAACACAATACAGTATACTAACACATATATATGGAATTTAGAAAGATGATAACAATAACCCTGTATGTGAGACAGCAAAAGAGACACAGATGTATAGAACAGTCTTTTAGGCTCTGTGAGAGAGGGCGAGGGTGGGATGATTTGGGAGAATGGCATTGAAATATGTATAATATCATATATGAGACGAATAGCAAGTCCAGGTTCGATGCATGATACTGGATGCTTGGGGCTGGTGCACTGGGACGACCCAGAAGGATGGTATGGGGAGGGAGGAGGGAGGGGGGTTCAGATGGGGAACACATGTATACCTGTGTTGGATTCATGTTGATGTATGGCAAAACCAATACAATATTGTAAAGTAATTAACCTCCAATTAAAATAAATAAATTTATATTTAAAAAAACAAAGATCATGGCACGTGGTCTTGTCAGTTCATAGCAAATAGATGGGGAAACAATAGAAGCAGTGACAGACTATTTTCTTGCGCTCCAAAATCACTGCAGATGGTGACTGCAGCCATGAAAGTAAAAGATGCTTGCTCCTTGAAAGAAAAGCTATGACAAACCTAGACAGTGTATTAAAAAGCCGAGACATTACTTTGCCAACAAAGGTCTGTCTAGTCAAAGCTGTGGCTTTCCCAGTAGTCATGTATGGATGTGACAGTTGGACCATAAAGAAAATTGAGCACCAAAGAATTGATGCTTTTGAACTGTGGTGTTGGGGAAGATTCTTTAGAGTCCCTTGGACTGCAAGGAGATCCATCCAGTCAATCCTAAAAGAAATATCTTGAATATTCATTGGAAGAACTGATGCTGAAGCTGAAGCTCCAATACTTATAGTTATGGGAAAATATACATTTCAGTTCAGTTCAGTTCAGTTCAGTTGCTCAGTCCTTTCCGACTCTTTGTGACCCCATGAATCACAGCACGCCAGGCCTCCCTGTCCATCACCATCTCCCGGAGTTCACCCAGACTCATGTCCATCGAGTCCATGATGCCATCTAGCCATCTCATCCTGGGTCGTCCCCTTCTCCTCCTGCCCCCAATCCCTCCCAGCATCAGAGTCAACTCTTTGCATGAGGTGGCCAAAGTACTGGAGCTTCAGCTTTAGCATCATTCCTTTCAAAGAAATCCCAGGGTTGATCTCCTTCAGAATGGACTGGTTGGATCTCCTTGCAGTCCACAGGACTCTCAAGAGTCTTCTCCAACAACACACTTCAAAAGCATCAATTCTTCGGCGCTCAGCCTTCTTCACAGTCCAACTCTCACATCCATACATGACTACAGGAAAAACCATAGCCTTGACTAGACGGACCTTAATCGGCAAAGTAATGTCTCTGCTTTTGAATATACTATCTAGGTTGGTCATAACTTTTCTTCCAAGGAGTAAAAGTCTTAATTTCATGGCTGCAGTCGCCATCTGCAGTGATTTTGGAGCCCCCAAAAATAAATTCTGACACTGTTTCTACTGTTTCCCCATCTATTTCCCATGAAGTGATGGGACCAGATGCCATGATCTTCGTTTTCTGAATGTTGAGCTTTAAGCCAACTTTTTCACTCTCCTCTTTCATTTTCATCAAGAGGCTTTTTAGTTCCTCTTCACCTTCTGCCATAAGGGTGGTGTCATCTGCATATCTGAGGTTATTGATATTTCTCCCAGCAATCTTGATTCCAGCTTGTGTTTCTTCCAGTCCAGTGTTTCTCATGATGTACTCTGCATAGAAGTTAAATAAGCAGGGTGACAATATACAGCCTTCACGTACTCCTTTTCCTATTTGGAACCAGTCTGTTGTTCCATGTCCAGTTCTAACTGTTGCTTCCTGACCTGCATACAAATTTCTCAAGAGGCAGGTTAGATGGTTTGGTATTCCCATCTCTTTCAGAATTTTCCACAGTTTATTGTGATCCACACAGTCAAAGGCTTTGGCATAGTCAATAAAGCAGAAATAGATGTTTTTCTGAAACTCTCTTGCTTTTTCCATGATCCAGTGGATGTTGGAAATTTGATCTCTGGTTCCTCTGCCTTTTCTAAAACCAGCTTGAACACCAGGGAGTTCACGGTTCACGTATTGCTGAAGCCTGGCTTGGAGAATTTCAAGCATTACTTTACCAGCGTGTGAGATGAGTGCAATTGTGCGGTAGTTTGCACATTCTTTGGAATTGCCTTTCTCTGGGATTGGAATGAAAACTGACCTTTTCCAGTCCTGTGGCCATTGCTGAGTTTTCCAAATTTGCTGGCATATTCAGTGCAGCACTTTCACAGCATCATCTTTCAGGATTTGAAACAGCTCAACTGGAATTCCATCACCTGCACTAGCTTTGTTCGTAGTGATGCTTTCTAAGACCCACTTGACTTCACATTCCAAGATGTCTGGCTCTAGATTAGTGATCACATCATCATGATTATCTGGGTTGTGAATATCTTTTTTGTACAGTTCTTCTGTGTATTCTTGCCAGCTCTTCTTAATATCTTCTGCTTCTGTTAGGTCCAGACCATTTCTGTCCTTTATCGAGCCCATCTTTGCATGAAATGTTCCCTTGGTATCTCTAATTTTCTTGAAGAGATCTCCAGTCTTTCCCGTTATGTTGTTCTCCTCTATTTCTTTGCATTGATCGCTGAAGAAGGCTTTCTTATCTCTCCTTGGTATTCTTTGGGACTCTGCATTCAGATGCTTATATCTTTTCTTTTCTCCTTTGCTTTTTGCCTCTCTTTTCACAGCTATTTGTAAGGCCTCCCCAGACAGCCATTTGCTTTTTTGCATTTCTTTTCCATGGGGATGGTCTTGATCCCTGTCTCCTGTACAATGTCACGAACTTCATTCCATAGTTCATCAGGCACTCTATCTATCAGATCTAGGCCCTTAAATCTATTTCTCACTTCCACTGTATAATCATAAGGGATTTGATTTAGGTCATACCTGAATGGTTTAGCGGTTTTCCCTACTTTCTTCAATTTAAGTCTGAATTTGGCAATAAGGAGTTCATGATCTGAGCCACAGTCAGCTCCCAATATTGTTTTTGTTGTCTGTATAGAGCTTCTCCATCTTTGGCTGCATAGAATATAATCAATCTGGTCTCGGTGTTGACCATCAGGTGATGTCCATGTGTAGAGTCTTGTGTAGTTGGAAGAGGGTGTTTGCTATGACCAGTGCATTTTTTTGGCAAAACTCTATTAGTATTTGCCCTGATTCATTCAGCATTCCAAGGCCAAATTTGCCTGTTACTCCAGGTGTTTCTTGACTCCACAGCCTTGTCTAACTCAATGAAACCAAGCCATGCCTGCGGGGCAACCCAAGACGGGCGAGTCATGGTGGAGGGGCCTGACAGAATGTGGTCCATTGGAGAAGGGAATGGCAAGCCACTTCAGTATTCTTGCCTTGAGAACCCCATGAACAGTATGAAAAGGCAAAATGATAGGATACCAAAAGAGGAACTCCCCAGGTCATTAGGTGCCCAATATGCTACTGGAGATCAGTGGAGAAATAACTCCAGAAAGAATGAAAGGATGGAGCCAAAGCAAAAACAATACCCAGTTGTGGATGTGACTGGTGATAGAAGCAAGATCCGATGCTGTAAAGAGCAGCATTGCATAGGAACCTGGAAAGTCAGGTCCATGAATCAAGCCAAATTGGAAGTGGTCAAACAAGAGATGGCAAGGGTGAACGTCGACATTCTAGGAATCAGCGAACTAAAATGGACTGGAATGGGTGAATTTAACTCAGATGATCATTACATCTACTACTGCGGGCAGGAATCCCTCAGAAGAAATGGAGTAGCCATCATGGTCAACAGAAGAGTCCAAAATGCAGTACTTGGATGCAATCTCAAAAACGACAGAATGATATCTGTTCATCCCCAAGGCAAACCATTCAATATCAGAGTAATCTAAGTCTATGCCCCAACCAGTAACACTGAAGAAACTAAAGTTGAACGGTTTTATGAAGACCTACAAGACCTTTTAGAACTAACACCCCAAAAAGGTGTTCTTTTCATTATAGGGGACTGGAATGCAAAAAATATACATTAAATTTAAACAATTACTGTTACTTAGTATCTGACACCAATGATTTTTTATGTTGAGAAAGAGAATGTGAATTGTATTTTAAAGCATTAAGTATACATAAATGAAATACATACTTTCCTTTAAATTTGAGGAATTGAGTCATTTTATCTAAGTTTAAAAATTTGTGCTTATAGTGTTATTGATACAATTTTATCATTCTTTTAACATCCAAGGAATCAGTAGTGATGTCCCCTCTTTCATTCCTGATACTAGTCATTTGTATCTTCTCTGTTTTTCTTGGCTATCTAAGCTAAAATCTTATCAAAACCTTTTCAAAGAAGCAGATTTAGGTTTCATCAATTTACTCTATTGTTTCCTTGTTTTCAATTTTATTGATTTCTGCTCGAGTATTTATTTGATTTCTTCTACTTGTTTTGGATCTAAGCTGCTCTTCTTTTTCTAGTTTTCTAATGTGAAAAAATAAGTTATTGATTCTGGTAAAGGGGATGGGGGAAATGTTGGACTCCATCGTTGCCAGAACTGGAAAATTACTAATTTTTAATCGTTTTCATATATGAATAAGTTTTAAATCGTTAATAAACACTTTGATCCAAAGATGCCTACTTATATTTTATAAAATATTTAATTATTGCAGGTTATTTTAGCCTGCGTGTGCACAAAAGAGAGTGTGACACAAAAGTTTTCATTTGAGTAGCTCATTTGGAAAGTGGTTCTAGTAAGTCAGAGTAAGGAAAACATATGTGAGAGCTGGACAATAAAAAAGGCTGAGTGCCAAAGAATTGATGCCTTTGAGCTGTGGTGTTGGAAAAGACCCTTGAAAGTCCCTTGGACAACAGGGAAAACAAACTAGTCAATCCTAAAGGAAATCAATGCTGAATATTCATTGGAAGTACTGATGCTGAAGCTGAATCTCCAATACTTTGGCCACCTGATGTGAAGAGCCAGTTCATTGGAAAAGACCCTGATGCTAGGAAAGACAGAAGGCAGGAGGAGGAAGGGACAAGAGAAGATGAGATGGTTCGATGGCATCACCGACTCAATGGACATGAGTTTGAGCAAACTCCGGGAGGTGGTGAAGGACAGTGAAGCCTGGTGTGCTGCAGTCCATGGGGTCACAAAGAGTCAGACATGACTGAGTGACTGAACAACAACAACATGGTTAAGCAAGGAACGAGGAAAAGTCAAACAATGGTATGTTAGAAATTGCACATCACTACAGGCAAGCGGTGCTTGACCCTATGGGTCTAAAGTTGGCATCTATATTTGTGATGATGAATAACTACCACCTCTAAGATAGAATGGGTACAGTGTATTCTATGTAGAATGAGGTAGCTGGATGATACCCTTCAAGGAAGGGATGGAACTGAGTGCCCAGCATCAGATGCTGCTCTTGGGGAGTTATACATTTAGAAGTGGGAGTAGCTTGATCACCCATGGAGAGAGCCAGTGTTGTTGAACTCAAGCTTAGGCTCCAAACCTGCCACCAGGATAGTTCATGGGCTCACTGTGCCAGAACCACGATGACTGAGGAGAGAAGCTGTTTGATATCTACATGTGTCATCAGAAACACCTGGTTTTTAAATGCCTTCTCTACAGTCAGTTCCTTGGATGACCATTAATTACAGAGTGAAGAACCTGATGTAATACTCACAGTTCTGCCAACCGGAAGCTTCCTTCTTCAACATTATTCTACTCTGACTGAAACTGAAGTGTGGTGGCAGTCCATTTACAGCTATCATCAATATTTAATGCTCACACATCTGTGCACTAAGTTTGAGATTAATAATTTCCTCTTCCAGTAGTTGTTCATAGACCACCCCCTGCCTCATGAGGGGCATCATTGTAACAGCAGTCAAAGGCATGAGGGTTTGGGCAGTCAGCCAATTTATTTGTGCTTTCTCAGGCTGGATCCTGGAGCATGTCCATGGTACTATGGACTGCTATTGAGCTTGCCAGATCTTATCACTTGGTGAGTATCATAACGTTTAGCTTGTAGTGGGCAGCTCCTGTCGTATAGCACCTTACTTGCTATCTCTTGGTAAGGCACTCTCTATATATTTCTACTGAACTCAATAGCATGTAAGGAGCTATGTTTTAATTGGCAAGTAGTTTACTGACATAGGAGATATGAATTTTGCTCAGAGCCTCAGGATTCTGTGTTGTAACTCCCATATTATGGCTCAGAATGACTTAGATAATGCTTCCTTATCCATCATAGATACTGTAAGCATTATAAGATATACTGAGGCATATGGCCTGAGTAACAGAACTTGCACTGCAGATCTGAAAACGTGGTAGGGGACCAAGTCTGTTAACAGAGTTTTTGACTTGTCAAGTATCATGGTTTTCTTTTCATACAAAAGAACCGTTCATATATCTAGCCGTGGAATACCATCAATAAAGCATTACCACAGACTTCTGTCATCAAACTAGTTCGATTCCACTCTGACTGTGCTTCTTATTATGGTAATTATACTTGTCCCTGAGATTTTGCGCAGCAACCTGGGTTCTGAAATCTTATTACTTCCATTAGAACACAGTTTACTTCTAATGATGACTTACAGAGGAGAGCAGACATTGACTTTTATAAAAATGTCAAATGTTCCCCTTCACCAATGTCAAGTGTTCCTCCTCACAGCTTTATTATAGTAGTGTCTTCTCTGTCCTCTGAAGGAAATATACTTTACAGATAGGCCCTCTTGTCTCCTGTTATTCATGTTATGAAGGTAATTATTTCTAATGCCTTCATTCCTTTTGACCTTCTCAACAATTCCTCAGTACTATGGCAAGCAAGTTCTAATATCTTCTATCTCATTTACTATACATAGCCTGTTGCCCAAGCTTCAAGATGTCGCCCAAACAGCATATGTGAAGGCAGAGCCAGGTCATTGACCTCTGAGTCATAAGTATGTACTCCCATGTCAGTGAGTCCTCAAATCCATTCCAACATGTATTATCCCAGTTCACACAAGTACCTATTAGCCAGTTCCTAGAGCTCATTCTGGATATTCCACCTGAAGAGAGACTGTATTTTGGTCTTGTGCTGTGATAACCTTACCCTTGCCATGAGTTGGAAGCAGTGAAAAACATCAGTGTTGGCTGTTGAGTAAGACAAACAGTCTTTTCAAGGCAGCTGCCTTAGATGAGGCTATTGCCCTGTTTTCCAGGAACAGGGAGCTTGCTCTCCAATAGTTATGGTTAGGGGGCTACTTTTGCCAGACTGAGTGTGCAGGGGATGATAGGGATTCAAGATTTTTGCACTTATTGCTATTCCAGGTCTCAGAGGTCTACTCTTTCCTTATTAGGATGCATATATTGACATAGAGATCTAAGTGTTATGTGGAAAATTCTGAAAGAGATAGGAATACCAGACCACCTGACCTGCCTCTTGAGAAAACTGTATGCAGGTCAGGAAGCAACAGTTATAACTGGGCATGGAACAACAGACTGCCTCCAAATCGGGAAAGTATCTCAAGGCTGTATATTGTCACCCTGCTTATTTAACTTATATGCAGAGTACGTCATGAGAAACAGTGGGCTGGATGAAGCACAAGCTGGAATCAAGATTGCTGGGAGAAATATAAATAACCTCAGAAATGCAGATGACACCAACCTTATGGCAGAAAGTGAAGAGGAACTAAAAAGCCTCTAGATGAAAGTGAAAGAGGAGAGTGAAAAAGTTGGCTTAAAGCTCAACATTCAGAAAACGAAGATCATGGCATCTGGTCCCATCACTTCATGGGAAATAGATGGGGAAACAGTGGAAACAGTGTCAGACTTTATTTTTTTGGGCTCCAAAATCACTGCAGATGGTGACTGCAGCCATGAAATTAAAAGAAACTCCTTGGAAGGAAAGTTATGACCAACCTAGATAGCACATTCAAAAGCAGAGACATTACTTTGCCAACAAAGGTCCGTTTAGTCAAGGCTATGGTTTTTCCAGTGGTCATGTATGGATGTGAGAGTTGGACTGTGAAGAAAGCTGAGCACCAAAGAATTGATGCTGTTGAAGTGTGGTGTTGGAGAAGACTCTTGAGACTCCCGTGGACTGCAAGGGGATCCAACCAGTCCATTCTGAAGGAGATAAGCCCTGGGATTCCTTTGGAAGGAATGATGCTGAAGCTGAAACTTCAGTACTTTGGCCACCTCATGTGAAGAGTTGACTCATTGGAAAAGACTTTGATGCTGGGAGGGATTGGGGGCAGGAGGCGAAGGGGACGACAGAGGATGGGATGGCTGGATGGCATCACCAATTCGATGGACATGAGTTTGAGTGAACTCCAGGAGATGGTGATGGACAGGGAGGCCTGTTGTGCTGTGATTCATGAGATCGCAGAGTCGGACACAACTGAGCGACTGAACTGAACTGAAGGTCATCTGGTTCACCTTAAATCTGGCATCTTAAATCCCCAGAGCAGAGCTTTAAACCACACATCGCTTTTTTTCTGACTCACAATCGTATGACTAAATGAATGAATAAATGAACTAGGTAGTAAAGAAAATATGAGAACCAAGGAGATAAGAGTTAGCTCCACTGAGAAAATAGAAGGTGGGTAATATATTATATTCAAAGGAACACAGTATTATAGAGCAAATACAGTGTGCGTTTTCCCAGGATATAAGGCCCACATATACTGTGGTGACAGTCTGTTGTCAAATGATCCTCAGGATCATGAGTAAACGATGTGGATTGGTTCAGGCTGTACGCCCGAGGAGTCTTGGTCATTGTCAGGCAGGAGACAGGGTCTAGAGAAGGTTCTGTGGAATCTGAAGTTTATATACTTTTGAAAGTTTTCTTTTAAAATAACACAAAATCAATCACAACAGTGAGTATTTATTTAGAATGATAAGATAATGTATAACAGCATTAAAATTATGACAACTGCAATAAGCAAAAATTCCAAACAAATCATATGTGTGTGTGTGTGCATGTATGCAGAGACACCACTTATGTAGCTGCACAATCTGAAGTATGGTGAAGTGAACATCCAAGGTGAAAGGTATAATAGTTTTATTGAAAAGCAAAACATCAAATTTCTGCAATTTTTACATAAACACAAGGCCATGTGAACACATAACAAAACCCCAGGAGTGACATTTGTCTCACTTTGAAAAATGCAGACAGGTTCACATTAAGCCTTTAGGATTTAACTTTACATCAAGTTTTTAAAATAAAATAGCTCTCAATATTTATTCTCACTAAAAGTCTTGTTTCAAGTTAGAATAAACAGTTTATTGACTTCAGACTTTAACTTTCAATTGTGTATTTTTAAACATGTTGGGATAATTCTCATATCTGTCCAAACAGAGACTTTTTATGTGACCCATTTCTAAGTTCACAGATTCTGGTCCACCTATTCTTTCTAGTAATGTGGAATGATTTACCAGTTGGAATTTATATTATTGAAAGCAACTGGAACTACTGTACAAATAAGCCAGATGATAAAAAATGCTTGGTTTGAAGCAAGCAACTCTGTATTTGGAAATACAAGATTCAGAACAAAGTGCTTGCATTTTCTACAGTTTATAGCAAACGAGGTGGGCTCTTAAGCAGTCAGTCTGGACTCATACATCTAGAGTAGCCAAACCATGAATACAATGATTCTAGCTGCCTTCTATATGTGGTCAAAAGGCTATATTAAGATACAGCCAATGTTAGTTATGAAGGCAAGAGAAAGCCTGTCTGTTTTAAGAAACTGTTCTGGCTATTGAACAATAGACACTCCCACACATGGAACTTCATGGAACTGTAGAATGAATAATCCTGTTCAAGGCTGCCAAAATTATTTTCTGCATGCTGAGATGTTATTCACACACACATCGACTGCATGCAGATAATCCATTTACTTTATTTTTGAAATCCAGATTGTTTTCTTGCAAAAGCAATTGCACTCAATTGTAATATATAGCAAAGCATCTCTATCTTTGGTTCTATATCTCAGAGATATTTTTCCAAAAATAAATAAGCTTGGCAGGAAAAATAATTCAGCTATCTTAAGAGAAAGTCTAATATTTTATAAAAATTAAGCAAAAATATATGATGTTTTCTAATTATCTTGCTTAATATCTGATACCAGTGCAACTTTAATAGTAAAACGATTGTGCACACTATATTAAACTATACAGCATAGACATAAAAATGTCAAAAAACAAAATAGTACTCTCCTTTATTAATCATATTGGAACTATGCTTTCTAAAAATGCACAGGAAAGTAGAACTGCTGAAATATGTTAATAGTTTGATATTGAAGAATTGAAAGAAAAGGAAATGAAGATGCAGAACAGGTCATAGATCCTAGGTACTGCAAAAAGAAGTGAACATATCACCCAAAGTCTCCCATTTCTGGAAAAAATATGTTAGAATAATTCAGAGATTTTTCTTTTAAGCTAGAATCTATGGAAGCTTCCTGTTACTGGACCCTCAGAAGATTTAATGATGTTCCTTTGGTAACGGTTTCCGCCTCTTTTCAAACAAGATTTTTGAATCAAATAATTCTCTTTCCCTGTATCCTAGAGATGGCCCCTTCAGATACTTTGCTTCTGCTGCCTTGTAATCTAATCCATCAACAGCAGAAATTGAACAGATGATTGCTTCTGGCAGAAGAACTTCCAGGATAAATTTAATTTTATCATTTCTTATCCGAGTCAGCATTTTTTCATCTATTTGTTTGTAGACTTCTTGCAAATATTTCACCACCTCATCCAACTGATCTTCATCTTCAAAGTATGTTTCAATACAGGGTGTGAATCTATGTGCATTCAAGAATGATTTCAGCCACCTGGACCCTTTTGTGCCATTTAAAATGGCTAAGAGATGGCTCTCTGTTCCCTTTGCATTCACGATGAAGTCCACTAGGTTCTTGTTGGCTCGGTCCCGAGCGGACTTCATTCGGTCTGGAAGAATTTTCTGGAAGGACATTTTCTTGGTCTGGGAAGTCACAGACATTGATCTCCCAGTATTTTCATTTTGCAGCTTTGGAAATAAATTCCTGAAGGTATCTTGTTTGATTATTTTCCTAACTGGATAACTAATGTCAGCAGCGTAATACTCAAAAAATGAGCCGGCAAAAGAACCACAACCTAATCTAACTCTGTAGTCACAAATAAGCGAGATGCACCAGTCAATACTTTCACTGTATTCCTCCCTGGCTTTCTCCACTAGTGCCTGCTTCTCTTTACAGTCAAATTTCTTTAACCTTCTAAAAGGCACTCTAACGCCTCTCTTTTCAGGACTCATATTTGCCTCAACAAAAATCACACTTGCTTTTCTCTCTTTTCGCCTGATGCTTTTTATCACTGATGGCCAAAATGGATATTTTTGATACTTAAACCAGACAATCATCCCTGTTTCAAATGAACGTTGCTCATAATGAAAAAGGAAACGGGGAAGTTCTTCATCTTCTTCATCGTCATCTAATATGGATGCAGCAATCGAACTTGCACGCGCTGACTTGTCAGAAGCTTGAAATTCTTCCTCAAATTCTTCAAAATCCAGTCTCTGAAGACTTCTTTCATTACTCCCGAGGAGTGAATAATCCCCGGAATGGCTAGAGGCACTAAATGAAACCTGATGTTCCCGTGAAGAAGGCTGAGGGGATGCCTCAGCACCCATCTCTGATTCCACAGTAGGTTGATTCTGGCTGGCAACTGAGCATGGATCAGAGGGACCCTCTCCAGGATCATCAATATTTTCTGAGAGGGCATAGCATTCAGAGGAAGCAGCTGGGGCCTCTGGGTAGATGTCTTCTTTATCCTCTTTTAAAGCTTTGGGCACAATGAAGCCATCTGATGGTAAAGTTGGACTGAATTTTTCTTCTTTAATATATACATCTTCCTCTTTAATTGTGGAAAGCAAAGGCAAAATTGAGAGGTCAATCTTTTTCTTGCTCTCTTTTTCATCCTCATCTTCTGAAAGTGAAGGGGCAGTCTGGCACCAGCTGAGGTTTTGTGATGATTTTGTTTCCATTTCATTTGGAATACTATCAATCATTGCATGCACCTGTGATTTATCATCATACAGGGAATCATCACTCTCTGATGATACTAACAGGGTTGTTGAATTTTCAATTTCCTCCAGATACTTTGGTAAGTCTCCTTCTCTTTCATGCTTCCGATACTTTTTACGAGGAGGTGAATCAGATGGCTTTTGTGGTATGTTTTGAGACAGTATAGTGGTCTCTTCCTCATCTGAACTGCTTACTTGAATCAAATTTGTTCTCGCATTCAGAATATCCAGTGCCATTTTTAGTGACCTGGCATAGGCTTTTTCCTCTCCAGGTGGGTCACTGACCTCTGACTGTGTGGCTAGTGAGGAGGCAATAGCTTCAACTTGAGATTTAGTTAGGATCTTTGTTTCTGTGCTTTCTATTTGAATTTTTTCATCCAGTGAGAGTATCTGAACTTCCAGGGAAAATACCTTTTTTCTCTTACTATTTGATGAAGCTTCAGATCTGGACAAAACTTTTGCTGGCCACAACTGGTCTTGCCAATTGCATAAGACATACTCAGCATCCATTATGATTAGATTTATGTGCCAAGAGGTTAATATCAGAGGTTTACGTGTATGGCTATTCTCGTCACTATGAAGGAAGTCCCTACCACAAACAATACTTTGACCAATGCCCCTTTTAGAACTACAAAGAGTTACAAAGTGTTTATAGCTTCTGTGGCCTGTTCTCCTCCAGCTGAACTTCCCAAGGATGCTTGAACACGTTGTTTGAATGGACAATATGGAAGATACTGAAATAGCAAAAAGGAAAAGAAGAGTATCAGCAAATGAAATTGTTTTGCCAAAGTAGGTGAGCAACTGCAAATAGAGAAGAGACAGATGAAAGGACAATGCTCAGTGGGGCATCAGATGGAGGAGGAAAATGCAGAATAATATAAGGTGCGGGATAAGAACTGGAAAAGTGTTTTTATAACATCTCAAAGAACTTACTTTCATTATTGCACATGATTATTAAAATGTGACTCTATGTGCATGATGACAGAAGTGGTGTGTCAGGAACTCTATGTGTTAGACATGTTGGGACTGGTGCCCCTAATGTTATACCTAGAGAAGCAGGACTCTGAACTTGGTGTGCATCAAACTCATCTGGAGAATTATTAAAACTAGATTTCTAGGCCCTATCCTGAGAATTGTATTCAGATGCTCTGGACAGGATCCAAAGTTTTGTACTTCTAATAAGTTATCAAGTGATGCTGAGGCTACTTGTCTAAGAACACTTTGGAAGCACTGTTCTAGCTAAACACAGAGCTTTATAATTTTTAAGCTGTAAATGCTTCCCTATCTACCAAAAGCAGGCAGACAAAGATAATAAGGTCTGTATCTCTTGAACCTAGACCACAACACAATGACCTTGTGAATAGCATGAGCTTAGAAGGCAGAGATTCAGAATGGCTGCCAGGTTCACATATTGGATGGGGTAATTATCAAGGATTTTTTGAGAGTCAGGTGGCTGGCTAGGACTTCAGGTGAAATCTGATTAGTCTCTGGCATGAATTCTTCATAGCAGTTTGACACCTGAGATTCCTCCCCCAAAGTAGAAGCTATTACTTTTGATTACAAAACATTACAGAACAGAGAGCAAAATGAATTACATCTTAAATTCTCATCCTAACATGATTTTAATATGAAATGTAGTTTTTAATATTGCTAAGGCTTTAGAGAAAGAAGCAAAATAAATTATACCCTGAGTTCTCAACATGTTTTTAATGTGAAGTATTTTGCAAAATGAAAAGAGCCTTACCCAATGTCACGTGGATCAGGAAGGGCCTGGCTCTGTGATCTGGCTATCTTGATTCTTACTCCAAAAGGAGACAGGCTGTCTAAAAGGAGACAGGGAATTAAATTAAGCAGCCAAGGCATAAAGAAACTTTTCTACCAAAACTTGAGCACACATGTCATTTGGAAACAGAGGAATGAAATGAAATCTTATCTATGATGTAGATGTTTATTGTCCTCCTTGTTTATATTAACTTCTCTCTGAGTGATACAGTTATGATATCTGGTTCATGTTTAAATCATATTTCTCAGGAAAAGTGTGAGGCAAAGACAAGAAAGGGAAGCAACAATTGCCTTGTGTCTACTATGCCCTTCCCTGATGGCTCAGAGGATAAAGAATCTGCCTGCAATGGAGACACAGGAGACAAGGAATCGATCCCAGGGGAAAATACCCTGGAGAAGGAAATGGCAACCCATTCTATTAGTCTTTCCTGAAAAATCCCATGGACAGAGGAACCTGGTCACAAAGAGTCAGACATGACTGAGCGACTAAACACATACACACTACTATGAACAAGACTACAGGTTTTGTTTGAATCCTCAAATCAAGAACTCTGTGAGTTTTTCGTCCTATACACATATAATTTTTTCAACAGAGTTTTATTCTACATGCTGTCTCACAGTTCACTCATACAAAATACGTTTCATTGCTTTATTGTCCACTTCATAAAAATGGTTGCCTGGAGAAAATTTAGGAAATTTGGCCGCCGCCATCTTGTGACCAGAAGCAGAACTGCAGATTTTGCAGGCGCTATATGCAGAGCTAAGCTCAGATTTTTCTTATGAGAGAAGGATGGGAACTACATTTAGCCAGCCAGGAGTCTTTCCAGGCTTACAGAACTTTCTAAGTTCAAGGGGTTTGCTGTGTAGAATAAGAGGATCATAATGTCCTCAACTATAATCTTTCTGGTTATAAAACATGCAGAAGCTTATTAAAAATCAAAAAGATGCAAAGAGATGTAGGTAAAACTAAGTACAAGCTTCTATATAAATAATCTGAATATTTTCCATTTTCCAGACTTTGTTTACATGTATAGATAAATGCGTACCATTTCAAAACAACATCAGATCTCAATAAGAACAGTCTGAACATTATTCTACCTAAGTGTTTTTCACATGATTTATGAGTTACTTTAAATGAGTTTTTTTCTCGCATTTGCAACATTTTATCTCAGTATTTCTCCTGATGACGTAAACAAGTAAATGTGTAAGAATATATTAATACTCTAAAATTAGACAGCAGTAAAGCTAGTCCTGTCTGTCCAACTACACAAATAAATATTCATGTTGATAGTATGGCAGGTATGTTTTCCCAGAATTGGCTGCATGAACTATATAGTAGCATATATATGTTCTGCTAACACATATATTTAATTTTGTGAGATAATGTTACAATTGTATGCTACAATTTACTTTTTTCACTTTATTTCTCAGACATTTCAAATCTCTACATGTAGAGATTTACGTTTTTATTTTCCAGACACATAGTATTCCACTGTATGAATGCACCATGGCCTATAATATTTTTTAAAACTGCTAATAGAAATAAACCAAATCCTCTGTCTCAGTCTTAAAAAAACTTTAAAGATACAGAAAATGGTTATTGCTGACCACCGCTATACCTGTGATCTGAAAGAATGAGTTGCAAGGAAGATACAGAGGGGGCTGTAGCCAACACAGCAACCAGGCTACGCACTTGATTAGGTCCAGGAAAATTTCCACTATTGGGAAAAGATGGGGGGTTATGTCTGCATGTCTGTGTGTGTCTATGAAACCTTATGTGTTTGAAGCAAACTGGATATGCTGTCAGCTTCATTCTTCTTTCATGATTCGAAAAGTAATCATGGGGAGATGCTGATATTGGCTAAGAATTAATATTAAAATAGTAACTTGACTATCCAGAAATGCTGAATAACATGGGAGCTTATTTTCTCCCAGATTTTTTAAATCAGGCGAATATACATGCATATATATGTGTAAGTGTCTTCACTCAAATACATACTTGTTCCCCTTTCCATGTTCATGTACAGGTGACACACACATAGTCTATGTGCCAATCAAATTACAGAAGTATTTCCCCTCATGCTGCCGTACATTTTTATCCATCATTTTCTGTGTAAACTAGTAAATGCTTAAACATGCAAACAGTAACAGAATGTCTAGCAATATAAACATGGAATGCCAAATCAATAAATTAGCATGAATGCCTGTGCTGCACTGAAGTCTTAATATAGTGGCTATAATCTGATCACTCCTTCCACTTGTAGACTTTTAAAGGATTGGGACATACACAAATTCCAAAGGATTAATTCTTTGAAAAATCCAACAATTATCTCAAATCCACACACCTTTCCCACCACTTTAAGACCACTGTTCCTATTTCTCTCATCTTCATCCTAGGGTCCTGAGAAATCCCTATAAAATAACTAGACTTAAGACAGCCATTACCTTGAAGCTTCTTGTCAGCTGCAGCCTGGTGAAATGCTGCTCCTCCCCCAAGACTGGCCAGGTACAGCTCACTCTGAAGCTTCTCAGAGAACGCTGTGCCTCCTCCCTCTGATGAAGACAGATGGTCCTTCTCTGAATTAGGGGAGGGAAAATTGCCAAATTAAATTGCTGAAGTATAAAAGGGTAGAAATGCTCCTTTTTAAAGAACTTGAAAGTGAATTAGCAACAAGTGTCTGTTTAATTTCCCTTAGGATGGTGATTTCTTGAAAAAAAAAAAAAGGGTGTAAATCACTTTACTTTAAAAAAGAGTCTGATTTAAACTATTTCACCATGTTTTTTCTTTTCCTTGCCTTATCTGCATCTTACATTGGTAGGTCAATTTAAAACCCAGCTGGTCGTGCTTCATTAAAATAGTTCACTGAGGATGTTTATTTGGATTGCACTAGAACTATACACCGTTTTAGGGAACATGACTTATAATTTTTAAATCTGTTTTCAGGACATGGTATGTCTCTCCTTTTATTTGGTTCTTTTCTTAAATGCTTCAGAGATTTCTAGATATATCTTCAAGGAACATGGATATTTCTGACCAGAGGCTGAAAATCACTGGTTTGCAGGCAAATGCCCATTTCATATACCCTCATCAATAACTGGCAAATCCTCCTTCTTATATTTTATTAGTATTTTTCACTCACACAAATCAATGTGGGGAAAATTAATTTTTAAAAATTTACATGTATTTGTTTTTCTGTATGTCTGAAACATATATTGCACATTTTGTTCATTAAAATTCTCCTGTGTTAGATTAAAATTCAGCTGATTTAACTTAGAAGCTAATTTAAAATATTGCTAAGGATAATTTTGGAAATGAAAATATTTGGGAATTAAGTGTTTTATTTGACTTCTGTATTATCTAATACGTATTTATATATACATTTATTGTTACATATTTTACTTTATAGAAAATTTATTTATATAAACTAAATAAATACACACACACACACATATATATATATATGTAGAAAAGGTAAACTAATATATTGGTCAAAGAGAATGACTACATGCTCCTGATTAATTTAGAACCCAATTCAACATCTAGAAATACACATACTTAACAAATGTCAGACAGCATTCAATGTGTAAGCCACTTTCAAATCCAGAATGTGAGATGTAAAGGGACACAAGATATGATGGGTTGTGAAGATCTCAGTTCTAGGGTTCTCCCAAACTTTGGATGATGTTAGGTATCCCTCTGACAAAGCAGCCAAGGCCTTAGTTTTCTGTGGTTGGTGAGTATCTACAGTAAGTTCTACTTTCTTTTTTAGAGAGGTCTAGAAAACACTTTTATTAGTCTTGACTAGGTATCTATGGAAACAACTCTATATTAGTATTCAAAATACATAATCATTTTTTGTTGTTAAGTGTACAATATAGTGGTTTATGGGCTTCCCTGGTGGCTCAGCTGGTAAAGAATCTGCCTGCAATGTGGGAGACCTGGGTCCAATTTCTGGGTTGGGAAGATCCCCTGGAGAAGGGAAAGGCTACCCACTCCAGTATTCTGGCCTGGAGAATTCCATGGACTGTATAGTCCACGGGGTCACAAAGTCAGACACGACTGAGCGACTTTCACACATAGTGGTTCACAATTTTAAAGATTATACTCCATCTACAGTTATTATAAAATACTGACTATATTCCTTTTGTTGTACAATAGTCCTTGTAGCTTATTTTATACATAGTAGTTTATACCTCATAATCCCCTACTTCTGTATTGTCCCTTCCTGCTTCTCTATTTCCACTAATCATTAGTTTGTTCTCTGTATCTTGTGAGTTTGCTTCATTTTTGCTATATTTACTAGTTTGTGGTATTTTTTAGATTCCGCATGTAAGTGATATCATACAGTATTTGTCTTTCATTTAGCATAATACCCTCTAAGTCCATCCATGTTACTGCAAATGGGGAATTTTTATTATTTTTTATGGCTGAGTAGTATTTTAGTGTCTATGTAGCACCCCTTCTTTATCCATTTATCTGTTGTGTACAGTTAGGCTGCACTCATCTATTGGCAATAGTAAATAATGGTGCTGCTACAAACCCTGGAGCACATGTGTCTTTTCAAAGTCGTGCTTTTGTTTTGCTTTCTGGACATATACACGGCAGGGGGTTACCGGGTCATACGGTACTTCTACTTGTAGTTATTTTGAGACACTGCCATACCGTTTTCCACAGAGACTGCACCAGTTCACATTCCCACCAACAGTATACAAGGGTTTTCTTTTTTCCACATCCTCACCAAAATTTGTTGTGTTCTTTTTTGATAACAGCAACTCTGATAGGTATGAGGTGGTATCTCATTGTGATAATTTGGGGGATACAGTGTTCTATCTGGCCTCTGTATTATATAATATGGAAATGTATATATATTTATATAAATTTTATTTTATATATAAATGTGTTTGTATGTAAAACCACCTCTATGTAAGCATTGATATTAGAAAATATGTAATAATAATGAGGCTAATCCCCAGGCTAGTATTTTATTGATGGCTCTAATAATTACAGTATGTAATCTTTTGTACTATGCTGCTGCTGCTGCTGCTAAGTTGCTTCAGTCGTCTCCGACTCTGTGTGACCCCATAGATGGCAGCCCACCAGGCTCCCCAGTCCCTGGGATTCTCCAGGCAAGAACACTGGAGTGGGTTGCCATTTCCTTCTCCAATGCATTAAAGTGAAAAGTGAAAGTGAAGTCGCTCAGTCGTGTCCAACTCTCAGCGACCCCATGGACGGCAGCCCACCAGGCTCCTCCATCCATGGGATTTTCCAGGCAACAGTACTGGAGTGGGGTACCATTGCCTTCTCCGTTTGTATTATAAACCACCCCTAAATCTCAGAGGCTCAGCCCCAAAAGAGTTTCTAATGCTGATGTCAAAGTTCAACAGAGGTTATCAAGCGGCCAGAGAGGGAGAGGAGTCTCCGTTCTAAGCAGGCATTAAAAGACTCAAACTTCCTCCATTCTATGGCCCTACCATCTTCTTTGGCCTTTAAGTCCTCCACAGGCTTTGCACCTCGCTAACAAGGGTCACAAAAGAGTCAAGACATGACTTAAGTGACTAAACAACAACTACAAAGGATCTCATGAAGATGGCCATTGGAGAATCCCAGGAAAGGTTTCAGAGGCCAGGACTGGCAAATATCACTATTGGCCACAGTCAACCAGATAAAACGTTAAAGAGGCTGGGGAATGTAGTCTCCTTATGACCCAGGAGGAAAATGAAACACAACTTGGTGAACACATAGCATTCTCTCTGCCAGAGGAAGTTTTCCCTTTCCATCTTTTATGAACTTTTGTTGTTTGATTAATGTTTTTTTTCTTTTGTTTTTCAGCTGTGCATCATATTTATAAAGACCAGGGCAGACATTTCTATTTGCCCACCCTACATTCACTTTTTGCATTCTTTGTCATTAACAGAACTCCATTTGCATTCAAGGTGGCAGTGTAAACTCTTAAAATATTTTTTTTCCCCACAATCCTCCAAATAAGCCCTGGCCACAAGATGGAATTTCTTGCCGAAGAATGTAAGCAGAAATAGTTGTGAAGATTCTAGAGAAGGTACCTCCAAAGGGGAAAACTGTCTTCTTGGGCTTTTTCTTTTCCCCTCACTTTCCCTCTTTCTCTTACTCCCCCCTAGAATTTAACCACAACAGGATTCAGACAGCCATTCTGGACCAAGAAGTGATTTAGAAAAAGGATGCAACTCATTAGGGATGAAAGATCCTGAACCCCTGAATAATGGGTCCATCCCATTCCAATCACTTTAACCCAGTGGAACAATACGTTTCTATCTTACCTAGGTCACTGTGTTTTCTAGTCTCCAGTAGTAGGAAAAAAAGTTGATCTTATATACGATTACCAACAAAAATAATAATATTATTATAGAATTAATCTTTTCAAAGCTTTCAAATTATTATTACATAATTTAAAGAGGATTACCAGGTTAGTATAAATAAGAATTTATTTAAATGAAGAGATATATTCAATTATATGTTTTATAAGTAATATTTCTCATTCCGTCTTCTCATTTCACACGTTTTAGAAAAGTCAAGTGCACACAAAATATGGTCATTACATTAAGATTATACGCTTCTGTGTTTATTTTGTCTATTTTGTATATTTCATGCTCAGTCACTAAGTCATGTCTGACTCTTGGCAACCCTGTGGACTGTATCCCACCAGGCTCCTCTGTCCATGAAATTTTCTAGGCAAGAATACTAGAGTGGGCTGCCATATCCTTCTCCAGGGGATCTTTTTAACCCAGAGATAGAACCCACATTTCCTGTGTCACCTGCAATGGCAGGGGCAGATTCTTTACCACTGAGCCACTTGGGTTAAATCAAAAAAAACTACAACACCTCACCATTTTTCAAACGAAATACAAAGGAAAAGATTAATTCCTTGGACAATATTTTATGTTTCTTTGTTCTATACAAGGAGTGGGAGAAGAAGGATAACCAATAATAATTAAAGCCAATACTACTATTAATGAAGATATAGAATAATTACAGATATAATATCTAACATCTATAGTTTTCCATGTGCCAGGTATTGTTCCCAGCACTTGACATATTATTTTATTGAATTAGTAGATGGCTATTTTCGGTAGGAGAGTCCCATGCCCAAGTCATTCTGCATAACACGAGTAGTAATATTACTAATAATATGACAAAGCATGACAGAGACCACAAGTGTTTTCTTACCATGTGCCAGGCACTCTGCCAAGTGCTCTGTTTACGCCATCTCCCTCTGTTCTCACAAAATCTTGTTAGGTGGGCATTCTGAGTATTACCACTTTATAGATGAGGCATTAGAGAGGTTAATTAACTTTTACAAGGATACCTAGAGACTACTGGGCACATGGGATTGGAATCCAGGTACTCTGACTCTCAGAGCCCATGCTTTTAATCACTAAAACACACTGAACCTACCTCATTCAAATGAAGAATGCTCTATAAATGTGGACTGGATGAATGGTGAATTAATAAGTGAATTTGAAATAGCTATGTACTAGAAATCACGGAAACTTAATAGAGAATCCTGTATCTAATTTAACATAAATTAGTCTTTTATAACATGATTATAAGAGTGAGTGACATCTCATCACTTTTGCCATAGTGATGGGAAGCAAGTCATAGGCTCTGGCCATACTTAAGCGGAAGGAATTACATAAGGCGGTGGGTCACTTAAGGTGTGCCCACCACAATACTGTATGATTCCACTCATGTGACATTTTCAGAAAGAGGAAAACACAGTGACATGATCAGTGGCTGTCAGGGATTACAGGTAGATGGAGGGTGTGACTACACATGGTTGGCATAGAATGTTGTCAGGGTGATAGAATCTTCCACATCCTGGCTGTGACAGTGATTTTATGAATTTACACATGTGTAAAATCCAAAGAAATGTATACAAAAAATCATGTATTGTGTATGATGCTTTAAGTATGATTTTAACATATATAATAACAAATAAAAATTTAAATGGAAAATTTAATAATTATTGTATAAAAATAAACTATTTATAAAAATATGCTTTAGAAATATGCTTCTTCCTGAAGCATATTTCATAACAAAGAAAACAAAAATAATACCCATACACATATTATTAGAAAGCATCAGTTCCATTTTGACCTAAGATACAATAAGCCATAAGAGAATGTCACCCATAATTTAATGATAAAAAATGTAAGTAATCCAGAAAACCATAATATCCCTTGAGCTCATCACAGAACTGAGGTAAAATAAATTCCACAGGGTAACCAGCCCCTTTGGCAAAGCATGGAGACAGAAGCAGCTGTCATGCAAGCAAGTTTAAAAAAAAAGTCAGCCGAACACTTAATGAATTTTTAAAATCTTAAACTCTTAATGGGCTAGTGTCTCAGTAGTTTGGAATATGTGGCACCCAAGACACTTATACATTCACTGCCAAGTTATTTTTCAGTCCTTAACCAGAAGCACACAAACATGACTGTGAACAAGGCAGAAGAGCTAGAGCCCATGTCAGTGGCTCAGGCATGCAGGAGGCAGTCAACTGTTGCTGGCAGACAGACATGAAGCCCCGCACACTTACACAAACCCTTCTATGATGGGAAGCAAAAGTCTTAAGCCGCCAGGGAAAAAGCAAAAGCCACCTTCCCAGGGAAGGGAAGATAGGAAACCTCCTATCCCCAAGACAAAGGCAGAAATCCATAGCTGCTGGGGAGCAGTCAAAGCAAAAAACCTCTGCCCTTGAGGAGGAGCAGGAAACCTTTGAATTCAGGATTCTCTATGAATAAAAAGCAGTGGTCAGCTACTGCTGAGGAAGGGGCAAGATATCAACCTTAGATCCCTGGTTGCTCAGATGGTAAAGAATCTATCTACAATGCAGGAGACCTGGGTTCAATCCCTGGGTCAGGAAGATCCCTTGGAAAAGGGAATGGCAATCCAACTCCAGTATTCTTGCCTGGAGAATTCCATGGACAGAGAAGCCTGGTGGATTATATAGCCCATGGGGTCACAAAGAGTCAGACATGACTGAGCAACTAACACTAGATATAAATCAGAGGTTAGCTGCCATTTGGAGAGGAAAGAATGCTGAGAAAGTGCAACCATCAGATCTAGCTACACAGAGCTTCCCTAAAGCTGAGGCTGGACAAAAGAACCAAAGAATGCTCCCTGCCTCACCAGGAACCCAGCATCTAACAATAACAGCAGCTCACTGCTGGAAAACAGGCAAGGGCATGAAGAGAGACATCACCTTCCCCAACATGTGGCACAGATGCAAAGGAACTATTGGAAATTTAGAATTGAAAAAGACCACTGAGAAAAAACCTCTGGCATTCAGGCTGCACTCTAAGAAAAAAGTTTGTTATGCAAGTCAGATGGTAATGAAATGAGAAAAGGAGGACACAATCTCCAGCTTATTTTATGATACCAGTATTAACCTCATACTAGAGGAAAAAGTATAAAAGGAAAGAAAATTACAGATCAATTTGTGCCTCAGAAACAAAGACACAAATCCAATGATACAGATACAGAAATGATACAGAATTACATAGAAAATGATTATAAAATCATGGATAAATCATAAGGATAAAATATTATGACTAAATGGTGTTTATCTTGGAAGTGTAAGGATGGTTATACATTTGCCAATAAATCAATGTAATTCACCATATCAACAGACTAAATAAAGAATATTAGAGGTCCTCTCAACTGATGCAGAAAAGCATTTGACATAATTCCACAGACATTCATGATAAAAAAAATGTTGGCATACCACTAATTAAAGGGATCTCCTCAACTTGATCAAGGGCATCTACAAAAAAGCCTGAAGTTAAAATCCTACTTAATAATGAAATATGGAATGTTTTTCCCCTAAAATTAGGAACAAGGCTGTATGCTTTCAACACTTATACTCTACATTATATTAGAGATCCTAAACAATAAATAGCAACTGAAAAATAAAGGCATGCAGAATGAAAAGGAAGAAATAAAGCTGTTTTTAATTGCAGACAACATGATAATCTATGCAGAAAATTCCAATGAATTTAACAAAAGAAAACAAAAGCTACTAAACCTAATACTTGTTTATCAATATCATCAGCTGTAAGGCCAACATAATTTATTTCTATAGAATAAAAATTAGAAGTTGAAATTTAACAAAGTACCATTTGTAATATCAAACCCAAAGAAATACTAAGTTAGAATAAATTTAACAAATATGTGCATGATTTGCACACTGAAAACTTTAAAAATAGTAATAGAAATTAAGGAAGAGCTGAATAAATGGAGAAACATATCAAATTCATTGACTAAAAGATGAACTATTTCTAGGCTATAACTTCTCCCCAAACATATCTATAGAATCATTGCAATTTCAATCAAAATCCCAGCAGGCTTTATGTAGAAATTGAGAAGGTATCTCTGTATATGTAAAATCAAAGGAACTAGGAGAACATCCAGAGTAATTTTGAGAAGAAAACACAAAGTTGGAAGACTTACACTACCTGATTTAAAGACTACAGTAAACAAAACAGTGTATTGAATGGCACAGGATAGACATATAGATAAATAAAATAGAAACAGACCAGCAAATATGGTCTATGACAATGGCAATTAAATGGAGAAGTAATGGTCTTTCCAACAAATAATGGTGTAAAATTAGACATTATATGCAAGAATGTTCACCCTGAACCCTTAGATAAGACCATACACAAAAATTAGCTCAAAATGAATTAGCTCAAGTGGAATTTTCCAGGCAAGAATACTGGAGTGGGTTGCCATGCCCTCCTTCAGGGGATCTTCCTGACCCAGGGATCAGACCCATGTATCCTGCATCACAGGCGGATTCCTTATTGCTGAGCCACTGGGGAAGGCCTCTGGAATGTATACAACAACTTTAATCATAATCAGCAAAAACTATAAATCTACTGGTGAGTGAATATGTAAGTTGTAAAATAACAGAATACCTGTAAGCTAATTTAAGAAATAAACCTCTGATACATGTACCAACATGAGTAAATTATCAGAAACATTATCATAAGTGAAAGAAATAGATGCAAAAGGGTAGATATTGTATAATTCCACTTATATGATATTCTGGAAAATGAAAACTATAGGGACAGAAATCGGACAAGTGGTTGCTAGGAACTGGGGTAGAGAGAGAGTATTGACTACAGTGAGGCAGTAAGGAACATTTTGAAGTAATGGAACTATTCTATAGCCTGACTGTACTGGTTATTATATGACTGTATATGTTTGTCAAAACTCATTGAATTACATACCAAAAAGACTGAATTTAACTCTATGTAAACTATACCTTAATAAATCTGAGTCTTAAAAAGGTGTCCAATCAGAATATAACCTATATAACAAGTTGATGTTTTACAGTGAGCATAATGGGAACATATATAGGAATTTTGTTTGTACTTTGGTCAATGATTACCTAAAGAGGTTGTGAGTACCACAGGTATGTGTAAAAATATCCTCTGTAGTGTATAAAGAACATATTAAATATTCTATTTGTTTAACCTCTTTAAGTAATTTTTTTGTTATGCTTAGCCTAGCATCTTTATTTTTAATTTTTTTTATTTTACTTTTTTCAGATTTTATTTTACAATACTATCTTGGTTTTGCCATACATCAACATGAATCCACCATGGGTGTACACGTGTTCCCAATCCTGAACCCCCCTCCCACTGGAAGAATGGCATTGAAACATGTATAATATCATATTTTTTTAATTTTTATACTGAAATATAGCTGATTTACCTCCTGGAGGAGGAAATGGTGACCTACTCCAGTATTCCTGCCTGGAAAATCCCATGAAAAAAGGAGCCTGGAGGGTTACAGTTCATGGGGTCACAAAGAGTCGGACACAACTGAGCACACAGTTGATTTACAATGTTGTGTTAGTTTCAGGGGTACAGCAAAGTGATTCAGGTATACATATAATATATGCATTCTTTTTCAGATTCTCTTCCCATATAGGTTACTGAAGAATACTGAGTAGAGATCCATGTTCTATACAGCACGTCCTTTGTTGATTATCTATTAATATATACAGTAGTGTGTATATGTAAATTCCAAACTCCTAAGGTACCCCTTCCCCACCTTTGCCCTTTTTTACCATATATTTGTATTCAAAGTCTGTGAGTCTGTTTCTGATTTGTAGATATGTTCACTTGTATCATTTTAAAAGATTCTACATAAAAGTGATATCATATGATATTTGTCTAAATTACTTCATTTAGTACGATAATCTCTCGGTTCATCCATGTTGCTACAAATGGCATTATTGCATTCTTTTCAATGGTGAGTAATAATCCATTGTATATAGGGACTGCATCTTCTTTATTCATCCCTCTGTCAATGGACATTTAGGTTGCTTCCATGTGTTAACTAATTTTTATTAACTTCTATTTTTATATTTGCCTTAAAAATGTTGGTGGGTACCTGACTTTTGATGCAGTTCTGTAACTCTTTGCACAAATTCAAATCTCCACTAAATATCTCTTTCATTGAAGTTAGTTAACACAAGACAAATGTCAAGAATCTGGAGGACACCAGTACTCTACAGCTTGTGAAAGTTCTCCTTATTGGCAGTCTTTAACTCCACTGACATTCTGGCATGCCACTCAACCATATGAGCAGAAGGAAAGGAAGGAGCGGAAGCCAAAGTGCTATAATCTGGAGACAGAGGTCTGGTTAAGAATACATCCCCAGTGAGAGAGTGGAAGCCAAATAACATATGAGAGACAGAATGGTTATAGAATAAACAAATGTCAATATTGTTTAGTTTATAAGGTCCATGTAAAAGAGTAGAAATGGTACATTTGGAATACTACCAAATACCACGAGGGGGCCATGAGCATAAGTAAAGCAAGACATTTTAGATTCTAAATGGATATTCAAAATACTGAATGACTGCTAAGGCACAGGCACAAAGAGTTGAAACTGTCTGTAAACAAAGTTAAGTTCTTATTATTAATATTCACTGGCAGAAAGTGAAGAAGAACTAAAGAGCCTCCTGTTGAAAGTAAAAGAGGAGAGTGAAAAAGTTGGCTTAAAGCTCAACATTCAGAAAACTAAGATCATGGCATCTGGTCCCATCACTTCATGGGAAATAGATGGAGAAACAGTGTCAGACTTTATCTTTTGGAGCTCCAAAATCACTGCAGATGGTGATTGCAGCCATGAAATTAAAAGACGCTTACTCCTTGGAAGGAAAGTTATGACCAACCTAGACTGTATATTAAAAAGCATAGACATTACTTTGCCAACAAAGGTCCGTCTAGTCAAGGCTATGGTTTTTCCAGTGGTCATGTACAGATGTGAGAGTTGGACTATAAAGAAAGCTGAGCGCCGAAGAATTTATGCTGTTGAACTGTGGTGTTGGAGAAGACTCTTGAGAGTCCCATGGATTGCAAGGAGATCCAACCAGTCCATCCCAAAGGAGATCAGTCTTGAGTGTTCATTGGAAGAACTGATGTTAAAGCTGAAACTCCAATACTCTGGCCACCTGATGCAAAGAGCTGACTCACTGGAAAAGACCCTGATGCTGGGAAAGATTGAGGGCAGGAGGAGAAGGGGACAACAGAGGATGAGATGGTTGGATGGCATCACCAACTCGATGGACATAGGTTTCGATGGACTCCGGGAGTTGGTGATGGACAGGGAGGCCTGGCGTGCTGCAGTTCATGGGGTCACAAAGAATCGGACACGACTGAGCAACTGAACTGAACTGAACTGGTCAAATGCCAGTCCACCTAAGGGGGAAGGACATCAGAAGAAAACTCACTAAGGGTGAGCATTTCAGGTATGAAAAAGGCAAGCCAGACAGAAAATCACTGCCAGTGCCAAACGGACATGATAATTTCAGGTCAAATGTATGTAAACATGATAGGAAAAAAGAAAAAAAGACCAACCAGTGACCTAGAGATCACAAGAATATAAACTTGCCATGTTTGGAGAATTTTGTATTTCCCGAATAATGCAAAAACTTAACACAGTGCCCATGGATGATGCTACTAGGAATTCAAAAATTAGGATGATGGGATGAAAAACATTAAAAGAAATAAAATGAAAGAAAGGTAGATAAGGACCCCACAATGTAATAATCACAGCACACAGCAAATAAATTTTATTACTCTCTCAGTATTTAAGCAGATAAACTAGGCTGCAGTGCTCTACACAGGATTATCAAGCAAAGAGAAAGACCTTCATTGGATTTGCCTTGGTGGATTTAAAGATAAAGGGAATTCCCTTCTTACTGTGATCCCCACCCCCATCATCCTCTGAGAATCCATAGTAAAAGAAAGATCCAGGCTGGACCAAATTCATTCCTGTCAGCACTCTGAATAAAGGTACTTATCAGTTCTTTATTGAGGAGATATGAGAGACTGTTAAAGATATACTCTCTAAACTTCAGAGTTTCTCAGACAAGTGTTATGGCAAGGTTGTTATGTGTTGCTGCTGCTGCTACTAAATCACTTCAGTTGTGTCCGACTCTATGCGACCCCAGAGATGGCAGCCCACCAGGCTCTCCCATCCCTGGGATTCTCCAGGCAAGAACACTGGAGTGGGTTGCCATTTCCTTCTCCAATGCATGAAGGTGAAAAGAGAAAGTGAAGTCGCTCAGTCGTGTCTGACTCTTAGCGACCCCATGGACTGCAGCCTACCAGGCTCCTCCGCCCATGGGATTTTCCAGGCAAGAGTACTGGAGTGGGGTGCCATTGCCTTCTCCTGTTATGTGTTAGAAGTTCTCAAACATATTCAGGCATGGGTTTGGGACTGAGTTCTAACTTTAATAGCTCACCAAAGAAACCACTGGTACTACTATATATTAAAATAGATTAGAAGGTTAAAATAATTTGTAGAAGATCGGTTAACAGTCTAAGTGCATAGCAAGAAGTAGATATGAACATAAGGAGGAAGGGGAAAAGATGTTCAAAATGAGCCACTGATGATCTGAATGTGCATGTGATTGATTGGTACATCTAGATATAAACTGGAAATCAACTAGTGAACTCTGAATCATCTAGAAAAATCTTTAGGTCATTGGTCTGTGTGCCTGGTTAACCACAAAAACAGTAATTTTAGAGGCATCTATTGCTTAGGTCTGAGGCTTCCCAGGTGGCTCAGTGCTAAAGAACTCACCAGCCAGTGCAGGAGATGCAGAAGATAGGGGTTAGATTCCTGGGTGGGGAAGATCCCCTGGAGAAGGAAACGGCAGCCTGCTCCAATGTTCTTGCCTGGAAAATTCCATGGACAGAGGAGCCTGGTGGGCTACAGTCCATATGTCACAAAGAGTCGGACATGACTGAGTGCCTGAGCACACAAAGGCACACACATTGCCTTAGGGCTACTAACTAGTTTCCTCCTTCTGTGCTTATACATATCCTCCTGAAAACTTGCAAGGAAACTTAAACAATTCTGAATGAGCGATATTCACTTAAAGAAAAAGGAAAGAGAATAAGCAAAGGGGTTTCCCCTGTCAAAGGAGAAGGAAGGTGGAAAATAAAAATAGAGCAGACAAAAAGATGAATAAATACTGGGCAGCAAAGAAATACACTGTGGTTGGGGAAAATTTGTAACAATATAAGAAAAGAGAAATAGCTCCATAATGCCCCTGTATTTAGGCATATTATAGCTATTAAAGAATGAATGAGTGTGTGATGACAGAAGCTTCAAGAAGGGGAGTGTTGAACAATGAAATGCATCAGGGACACCATTGCTTTTACAGAGTGTTTTGAAATTTTGGGACCTCTTGAGGTTTATTCTAAGGTAATCTTTTAATTTTTTAAAGATATCGTACTGCCCTATCAACCCAAGGCAGCCAGACACAGATCCTGAGGTTTGTGTCTCTTGCATTCAGACAACAGCACAATGATCTCATTAAGAGGATGAGCTTAGGAATCAGATATTTGGAATGACTGTCATGGCTATTTATTGGATAGGGTGGTTTTCAAGAATTTATTGAGAGTCAGACAGCTGGCTGAAACCTACAAGTCTTCCATAAGTAGACATCATCATACTCATTTGCAGAACAACTTCTTTTTTTATCTACTTTAACTTCAAAACACAGAAATATTCTACCTGGTATCAATCTCAGCCAGCAGCTCTCCTCAGATGGCCACCACAGGCCTTTGGGGACACAAGGGTGGTATGACCTGGACTGGGGCTGTGTCATTTGTATAATTTCTTTACAGGAGTTTAATACATCTAGTTCTTTACTGAATATAATTTGTGATTTTTCATTTAAAACATGGTCACTGAACAGAATCAAAACAAACTGCACTCCATATTCTCAATTTAACCATGTTTTAACAAGAGATGTGCAGAGTATTACCCAATGTCACACGGATTGTGCAGAGTTGCCCCTGTGATCCCGTTGTTTTTATTCTCACTCTAGCTGCTTGTCCGCAGCAGGGCCTTCTCCTTGTTCAGCACTTCTGTGGTTGTGCTGCCCTTCTGGGGCTCAATTGGTGTCACAGATTCCTGAAGATCCCCCAGGTCATGTGCGTCTCAGATATTAAGCTAAGCTGTCCAAAAGGAGACAGGAAAGCAAACCAATTAAATGGAAAAGATGTAAAGAAGCTTCCCTACCAAAACTTTAGCAGGCATGCTCTTCTGAAACAAGAATGATATAAAATATCAACTGTGATATAGAGGCCTTGTTTATTTTCCTTCTTGTTCTTGGTATTTGAAATGTTCTCTGTGACACAGTTATGTTATTAGGTTGATACTAAAATCATCTCCCTCATGAAAACTGTGCTTTGGGGGCAGGAAAGAAGGAAAGTAACAATTGCATTATCCCTTTCTATAGGCCAAATCTGTGTAGCTCTCTCTCTCGGGTTTTTTTTTTTTTTTTTTTTTGCTTTGAGTTCTCACATCAGTCCTCAGGTGGGGCTTTGTCTTCCAGACACATACAATTTTTTCAGTGAAACTAAAACCACATTCTACAAGCTGTCTTGTAGTCTGCTAATATAAAATACATTTCACAGCTTTGTCTGCTCACTTCAAAAAATTAGTTGCCTGGAGAAAATCTAGAAAATCCTAGAAGCGCCCTCTTGTGAGCAGTACCAGAGTTGCATCCTGTTACTACTAGATCTTTAGAGCAAAAGGGTGGGAACTTACATCCTGGCAAGCCAGCAGTTTTCTCAGGCTTCTAGGATATACCATACTAAAATTTAGAGTTTCGTTATGCATCACAAAAAATGGAATGCTAATGTATTTAGTTGCAATGGTCTGACAAAAATATGCATGGTCACTGAAAAGTGAAAAGATATGATTTTTAAAAGAAAGTCTAATTCTGTAAAAATAATATCATTGTTTTCTGAATTATCTTTCAATATCTTTATATATATGTGTGTGTGTGTGAATACATATTACTTTAAAACCAGCTTTTTAATGTGCTCAAGCACAGTTTGAAAATTTTTCCTTATAAATATTTCCAATGTGATTTTGTTTGAATCACTTCAAATGTAATTTCCCCTTAATTTATAACATTTTACCTGAAACTCTTTCTCTGATATTGTTAAAAAATGTTTTTTAATAAAGAGAGTAAGGACTGTACTGTCTCTCAAACTATACAAATAATCCCATTTAGTGAAGGTACCCTTCTATTTTTCCTGATGTTACACATATTGTATTAACACAGTCCTCTATCTTTAAATGACATAATATGGTTTTTGCCATTCTGCAAATTTCATTTGCACCTAGTACTACTTTTCAAACATCTTTTCAAATCATGACATGCTCATACTTCTGTCTGTCAGCTATATAACGTTCAATTGTAACTCTATGGATGTACCATGTCACATATTTTTTAAATGGCTAGTAGAAACAATCCAAATCCTCTTCCTGTTTCACTATTAAACTTTAAAGATACAGAAAAATGGTTATTGCTGACCATGGTCATACCTGTTGTCTAAAAGAATGAGTTGCAAGGAGGACACAGACAGGGCTGTAGTCAACACAGCAATCAGGCTACGCACTTGATCAGGTCCAGGAAAATTTCAACTATCAGCAAAAGATGGGGGGGTTAGTTATGGCTGCATGTCTGTGTGTTTATGAATGATTATGTGTCTAAAACCAGAGTGTACAAATTTGTTTCAGTATCATTTTGCTCTACTTTTAAAAAAATCATTTATCAATGATAAAAATGATCATGGAATAAAACAGTTCTAAAAATGCTGAAACTGGTTAAAAATATATTTTGAAATCCCCAGTAATCTGAATACTCCAGAGACGCTGACTATTAACATGGAAATCTAGTTACCAATAACACGTTTTTTTTAAAACAAATTGTTGATCACTCAACAGCATATCTGAATCCTTTCCATGTTCCTTGTACATTTATATTTTACATGTCAAGCACTTTTTATGGTTACATTTTTCCTGTCAGTTATTTTTGTAGAATAATAAACATTTCAATAAAATCTGTACCAAAGATAGAAACATGGAATGCCATGTAAAAAATTAACATGAACAGCATGCCTCATTGAAGTCTTAATTTAGATGCGGTAATCTGATCACCCATTCCCACACTGTGGACTTCAAAAAATATCGGAGAAACTGAATTTTCAGGGGATTGATTCTGTCACAGTAACGGGAATTTCCCCCCAAATATATTCTATTCCCATCCCTCCCAGTCAACAGCCTCTATTTTCTTCCACCGTAACACTAAAGCCCAAAGAAATCCCCAGAAAAAAACTAGCTTTAAGACAGCCATTACCTTGAAGCTTCTTGTCAGCTGCAGCCTCGTGAAATGCAGCCCCTCCCCCAAGAGTGGCCAGGCACAGCTCAAATCCAAGCTTCTCAGAGGATGCTCCGCCCCCTCCCTGTGATGGGGAAACGAGGGGGCCTTTCCTCAATTAGAGGGAGGAGAATTGCCAAGTTAACTGAAATTCTCTTAAAGTAGAAAAACGTTCATTTCTAAAGGACTTGAAAGAGAAATGACAACTTGTGTCTCTTTCATTTCCTTTCAAACCACAAGGGTAGGTGACTTCCTAAAGGGAAACAGCAAATCCCTTTATCATATAGGAAAGACCCAGTTGAAAATATCTCTTACATATTTTCCTGCCCTTTCTGTTAACATTTTTACAAAAGATTTTAAGACTCAACTGGTCATGGTCCACTAAAAAGACCTGCTAAGTCCTTGTTTGTGATTACAGTGAATGAATACACTGTTTTGTGGAGAATTAAAACTGTAGAGTGTTAATTCTTCTGGCCCTGGGACATGATATGTTTCTCTGTTACTCAGTTTCTCTCATTCATGCTTCAGAAAGTTTCAGCTTTTTTCAAGTCAAGTCATTTTTTAAACATAAACATCTACCAAAATCCTTAATGAAGAGAGATATGAGAAATATCTCTCTGAATATACTAAAACTGAAAAAAACAACTATTAATGATTTAAAAACACTATAAAGCAAGTTGAAAACACAAGAATAAATTTGACAAACTGGTTCTGATTCAAAAAATAGCCCTAAAGTAGCTCTTATATATTAATAAGGAAAAAAGTGAAGTTTAAAAAAATGAGCAAGAGACATAAATAGACAATTCACAATGTTGTGAGGGAAAAATTATTACCCACTCCCAATATTAACTTCCCTGTGAGCAAGCTCATACAGTGCAACTACAGGGACCTCTGTCCTTCCCATATAGTTGCAAACCTCCAGGCTGTTTGGTAAAATTGTTTAAATTAGCTGTTTTAAAGTCCACTTGACTCAATAATCAATGCCCTGCAGCTTACTTTCACCTTGTACAAAAGCTGATGTTTAGGCTTCTATCTGCAACTCCATTTGTTTTATATCAGTTTGTTCAATTTGTTCAGCAGAGAAAGGGGATATGCTGTTCAATGGGGCTCCTCAAAACTCAAATATCCAAAATGAAAATTAAAACTAAACAATCCATAAAGATATTCCTAATAAAGAAATGCAAATATATACAGCAATGAAATTTCAATTTCACTTATAATGAAGTGGGGAAGAAAATGATTCAATGGAGAGTTGAAAAGAGTGAGAAAATGGGTACTCTTGCTCATGTGCAACGTCACAAAGCTGGGAAGAGGGCAAAAGAAAATTAAGGCAAAAGTCTTAGAGACTTCCCTGGTGGTCAGTGATTAAGATGTCACCTTTCAATTCAGGGGATACAGGTTTGAGGGCTTCCCTAGTGGCTCAGATGGTAAAGAATCAACAGTGCAGGAGACCTGGGTCTATCCCTGGGTTGGGAAGATCCCCTGGAGAAGGAAATGGCAACCCACTCCAGTATGCTCGCCTGGGAAATCCCATGGACAGAGGAATCTGGCAGACTACAGTCCACAGGGTCACAATGAGTTGGACACGACTAAGTGACTAAGCGCAAGCACAGGTTTCAGCCCTGGTTGGGTAGCTAAGATACCACATCTCTCGTGGCCAAAAATCAAAAACATCGAACAGAAGGAGTACTGTCACAAATCCAACAGAGACTTTTAAAAAGATGGTTAAGATAGTAAATTTAACAAACAAAACAAAACACCCAAAACCCAGTTTTACCTGAGTTCCAAACAGAAAGATATGTTCTCTTGATCAGTACTCGCGGCTTTCTGCACTTGGAATCCCGTCTCTTGAGGATTCTGGAGTAGAACAAAAGATTATGTGATTCACTTTCTGATTGTAGGGGAATTAATGACTGCAACCCCCAGTGAGTGTTACTTAATCTATGTCCTTCTTGGTGAACATGCTGGTGAACCACAACAATTTTCAATAATTGCCACATTTACCTATGAATTCCCCATCTTTCACATACATCCCCATTCTCACACAAATTAAAAAATATATTTCTGCACCATGCTCTTACACTGGCCATAACTGCATTATAGTTTCACTCAAACGTAGACTAGTTACAACATCTCTCTTCTGTGTCACAGGGGCCTGGCAGTATGACAACTGATAATCATTGGTTATGGAGAGAAGTGTTCATTTCATCCAATCCTCATTCACAATTGGCAACTCCTTGTTCTTGTGCTTTTGTTGTTTGCAATTCAATATCCTCTTTACTGAGCATTTTTGTTCACAAAATATTCAAGAAATTGAGTTAAATTTAGATTTGTATTGCCTTTAAACTAGGGGTATCATTTCCCAGGAAGTGACAAAACCTATATACTGCCAAATGGATCATTCTGAGGGTTAGTTCTCTTAAGATAATGTTTTGCTAATTCAAAAACTATATATATATATATATAGTTATATATATATATATATCAAGTGTAGGTAAAGTTGGTGAAGCCCTCACAACACCATCCATCATCAGGATGAACAAGTAAACACGACCCCTGTCTCTTGGCACCTCTGACTAATTCAGGTTAGAGAAACAGAGCTGCAGTATGACACAGCTCTTCCTGTGATTAACAGAGAGGAAGAAAACTGCATCAGGGGCTGTAAAGAGAGAAGCCATCATTCTTTCACAGACATATAACAGGAGGGTCAGGCTAGCTCAAAATTATTCCATTAAGCAATCTGAGTAAAGGACATCAAGGGTTCTTTAGTGAGGAGGTATGGATTTCTCTCAGCAGAACCCAATGTTTAGCCTTTAAGTTTGTCACAGAGGCATTATGACAAGGAAGCAGGCAGACAGTTGTGGGTTTGAGACCTTTACTAGCTGAGTGGAGAGAAAATTTTCAAATCCTTTTCAAATTCTAACTTGTCATGTCTCCATACTAGATCCCAATTAAGAAAAAATAAAGTAGGAGGACACACATTTTGAGATTTCAAAATTTACTAGAAAGCAACAATGATCAAGAGTGTGGTACTAATACAGATCAATGAAAGAGATCCAAGAGTTCAGGAGTAAAACCACGTCTCTATGGGCAACTGACTTTCAACAAGGATACTGTCATTAGCTGAGCCATGGTCCCCAGACTTGGAAAATAAAGTCTTCAGCCCGAGTATCTCAAAAAAAAAAAAAAAAAGAAAGAAAGAAAAGAAAAGAAACACGCAAAACTCAAAAGCATCTCTGACAATAACCTAGGTTGTCTAAATATGAAACCACATTTAAAGGTACAATAATTTTAAAAAAAAGAATGTATAGCTAAGTGTGTAGTGAGAGCTAGATGAGACAGGAAGGATATGAAAACGGGTAAAAGAAATCCTAATGAACCACAGAGAAACTGGATTTGCAACATACTCAGTTAGTGCACCAGGATATAGACAGGAACTCAATCAACAGATATGCAGTGTCCTGGAAAATTTCTCAGGACACTGATCCAGTTCTAGCTGCCTAGTTTTCTAGAAAAGCAGTTTTTGAAGGGCCCTTAACTCTACTGTAGTAGGGCTAGTAAATGGCACTCACCTGCTGTAGCCTCTTTTTATCCTCTGAAACCCACAAAGTAGTCAGAATAAAGTGTTTTCAACAGGCGCCAACTGGATTAGATTAAAATATGGCAAATAAATAAATAAATAAATAAATAAAAGGATCAGATAAGAAGTTTACCCTAAGCAGAAAGAACATGGACAATGATGATGGAGACAAGCTACAAATCAGAAGAATAATATCAGAGAGAGGAGATTAGAGACATGGACATCTTTTGGAGGGGAGGAGAAGAAAAACAAGAAGAATTATGATAGCACAAACCCAACGTCACATCTTTATTATTTCTGTTGTACTCTGAGAAAAGAATGCAGGTGGGAGGGGCTTTGGAAGTGGCAGGACATTATTTGTGTTCCTGGATAATTTGGGCCTTTTAAATCCCACAGGGTTATTACAACGGAATTCTGGGCTTTAATGTTTCCAAAGCTGCTAGTGCTGCCTTGCCTGTCCAAAGCAATCAAAGATCTCATGGACACAGATAATGAGGTTCGGCATCAATAGCCTTATTCAAGAGAGTGTACAAAAGTCTATTTGAGGAAGGCTGTGAGACCTTAGGCAGGTCTTAAGAAATACTTGTAACTATGCTGTCTCGTGCTTCCCTGGTGGCTCAGTGATAAAGAATCTCTCTGCCAGTGCAGGGGACGTGGGTTCAATCCTTGGGTCAGGAAAAGCCCTTGGAGAAACAAATAGCAACCCACTCCAGTATTCTTACCTGGAAAATCCCATGGACAGAGGAGCCTGGTGGGCTACAGTCTACAGGGTCACAAAGAGTCAGACACAACATAGTAACTAAACAACAACAACAGCATGTGGTGACAACAACTGAGCAAAGCTGTCAAGCATTATAGAGTCAGGTCCCTGGCTGCAACCTCTGGTAGACACCTGAACAGCCTCTCCAATTATTTCTTCATAGTGGTTAAACACATGAGATATTTTCCCCAAAACTAGAAGCAATGGCTTTTAATTACAAAACATTAGGGCTGCAGAACAGGGGCAAAAGAACTGTATCTCAAATGATTAATCTAACATAATTTTAGTATGAAATGTGTCTTTTAATTTAAAAGGTTATGGCTACAGAGCAGCAAACAAAATAAACTATACCTCTTATACCCCAAGTTCTCAACATGTTTTTAATGTGAAATATTTCATGAGATGGGAAGAACCTTATCCAATATCACATGGATCGTGCAGAGTATGCCCCTGTGATCTGGTTGTTTTTATTCTCACTCCAGCTGCTTGTCCAGCAGAGCCTTCTCCCTGTTTGGCCGTTTTGTGGTCGTGCTGCCCTTCTGAGGCTCAACTGGTGTCATACACAGATTCCCCAGATCATGTGCATCTCAGACATTAACCTAAGCTGTCCAAAAGGAGACAGGGAAGCATACCAATTAAATGGAAAAGCTATAAAGAAGTTTCCCTACCAAAACTCTAGCAGGCAGGCTCTTCTGAAACATAGGAATGAGATAAAAATCTCGAGTGTGATGTAGAGGCCTTGTTTATTTTCCTTCTTGTTCTTGCTATTTGAAATGTTCTCTGTGACACAGTTATGTTATTAGGTTGATACTAAAATAATCTCCCTCATGAAAACTATGCTTTGGGGACAGGAAAAAAGGGAAATAACAATTGTCTTGAGCATCCCTATAGGCCCAATCTGTCTAACTACTTTTTTTTTTTTAATGCTTTCTGTTTGAATTCTCATATCATTCCTGGTGTGTTTTTATTTTATACATGTGCAATTTTTCAACAAACTGCAATCACATTCTACATATTGTCTCATAACAGAAAATATATCTCATTGCTTTGTCTGTCCGCTTCATAAATATGGTTGCCTGAAAGAAAATCTAGGATGCCTGGCGAGCGCCATCTTGTGACTCGAACTGGAACCACCGCAGATACTCAGGTCTTTGCACAGGAAGGGTAGGAACTATGCCAACCAGACTGTAGCCTCTCAGGCTTCTAGATGGGTGTTTTGGTTTTGTTTTTTTGCTTCTAGACTTGTTCATTCTCAACTTCAGAGTTGTGAAGATGTCATATAAAAGTGGGATTATATTTCCTCATTTTAATGTTTGTTGTGATATCCTTCGTGCATATTGCGTATCTTCCTTCATCTTTTGATTTTCAAGAAAAAAAGCAAATTCTCACAATAATGGTCAAAATATAATGACTTGCTCTATATATTTTTCTTAAACATATTAATAAATGTGCATATGTTTGGAAACCAGACCTTTTATCCTTCCTAATAACATATTTTAACATCTTCTCACATCAATAAATATTTTCTACATCATCTTTTGGGCTTCCCTTATAGCTCAGTTGGGAAAGAATATGTCTGCAAAGCAGGAGACCTGGGTTTGATTCCTGGATCAGGAAGATCCCCCGGAGAAGGAAATGGCAACCCACTCCAGTATTCTTGCCTGGAGAATCTCATGGACGGAGGAGCCTGGTGGCCTACAGTCCATAGGGTCACAGAGTCGGACATGACTTAGTGACTAAACCACCACCACCACCACATCATCTTTTTGTGAATAACTTTTACAAGATAATCCTACATTTCTCAAATTTTATCTCATTTTCTCATAATGAATCTGATTCAAGCTTACTATTTTCAGAATAAGATTTTTTAAATGGAGAAATGTAATATATAAAAAGTTGAGATGTTCTGTTTCCAATTATACTTATATATTTCCAATTAATAAAGTACACGCATATTTCCAAAATTTTCTTGCATTTAATGTACCAATATTATTACAGGCCATTCTGCAACGTGCTTATTTTTAGAATATACCTTCTATATCTTTTCTTTTTTGCACTTAGCTCACTACATTAGCTTATTCTTTTTATAGCTGCATAGTATTCAAAATTGTGGTGAACTATCCTACATGACTATTCCATAATATGCTTTGAACATTTTTTGAATTATTTCTCAAAAGTACATAAAAAAAACAAATAAATATCTTCTGCTTGAACCAAAGTCTGGACAGTAGTCTAAATATTTGAACTGCAAGCAAAGCACAAGCAACCAGATAACCAGCCTTCTCAGACCCACAGAAAAATCCACCTTTAGCTAAAGACAATGGAGTGTGTTTGAGTATTTAAATGTCTGTAACAAAATGGATTTTTCTCTTTCCGCTCCATCCTGTGCTCCCAAAAACAACAACAACAACAACAAAAAAAAACTAAAGGTACATAAAAGTCTAAAGAAGAAAATACACATCATTCTTACTCCAACCCCTGAATTGGTTTACTGTTTATATTTGAGCAAAATCCCCTTGATTTTTCCCTCATCATATGTGTTTGTCTGTGTACATATGTAATTTCCAATACTGTATTCATATATATATATATATATATATATATGTCCTTTCCTCGTTCTACATATTAGAATACACTACTTTAAATTATATTTCTCCACTAACAACTTTGAACACCTTTCCATGTTTCCATATTTACTCATTTTTTTGGCAGGTAGCTTTTTCCCCCATGTTTTTAAATTCTCATCTCATTTTTTTATGCTGACATAGCTACTCATGCTAAGTGAAATCTGGGCAAAGTAGTGGAAAATTTCCTCCTTTTTCCTTAGATATCATTACTAGATATAGTGTTAGATTACTAGACATATTACTAGACATATTGTTGTGTTTTATTATATCAGTATAAGCTTATTATTCTTCAGCTCATGAACTTACAGATATTTTTCGTGTTACAGTATAAATTGGAATATATCATTCTTTTGATAGCTAATTAGAGACACAGACAATGATCATCCTTTACACATCCATAAACGAAGTGATTCTTTTAAGACGCTGAGTATTCCCTGACAATAAACTAAACTTCTTACTGTCTTTAGTACTTAAATTCGCAGTTATACAGTATTTCAGATTATTACTATACAAACTCCACCAAAACAGCAAGATTTGTTGGAAATACAATCAACAACCAAAGTAATATAAAAACCCAACACTCCCAACTAATAACTTCATTTCTCATCTGGCATTATCACAACATAATCTCTTTTTTAAAATAAGGAAGATTAATTTTTCAAGTTTTGTTTCATCATTTATCTCTGTTACTACTGCTTTTTGACTGAAACATAGAATGCCCTACTCGAATGTCAGCTTTTGCAACCTCCAGAAGTATTTTTTTCCGCAGGTGTAATCTGATCACCTCCCCCACTCTTAAAGTGTGGAGTTTTAAAATATCTCGAAGGAATACAAAATTCAGTCAAAATTCCCTCAAAGAAACTACAACTCTCACAAAACAACGCTCCTTTTCCACGACTCCAAAGCAACAGTCCCTTCTTTTCTCACCTTTACTGCCAAGTCTCCAGAAATCTCCGAAAATAACTATCTTTTCACGACAGCCATTACCTCCAAGCTTCTCTTCTCTCTTCTGCCAGGCCTCCGAAGTCTATGTAACGCCGCTCCTCCCCCAAGACTGGCCAGGGCCGGCTCACTCTTCCAAGCTTCTAGAGGACGCTCCGCCCCCTGCCTGTGATGGGGAAAGCAGGAGGTCCTTCCCTCATTTCGAGGGAGGAGAATCTCCAAGTTGAACTGAAATACAATTAAAGGAAAGAAATGTTCATTTTAAAGAACTTTAAAGTGTATTAGAAACATATGCCTGTTCAATTTTCTTTCAAACCCCTAGGGTCTGTGTTTTCCTGAAAAAAGGAGAAATAAAAAGAGATAGCAAATCTCTTTTTCTTATAATAAAGATACAGTTAAAGGTTCCTTACATATTTTTTCAGGCTTTCTCTTGTACTTTATCTCTGGTAAATTTAAGACCTGATAGTCAAGCTTCACTAAAATCATGCTAAGTGTCTGGACTGGGATTGTAGTGGATTAATAACTTTATTTTAGATATAATTAATTTTTTACAATTTTGAATCTGAACCTGGACCACATTACAGTATGTCTCTTCTTTCATTCACGTCTACTAATCCAACCAGTCCATTCTGAAGGAGATCAGCCCTGGGATTTCTTTGGAAGGAATGATGCTAAAGCTGAAACTCCAGTACTTTGGCCACCTCATGCGAAGAGTTGACTCATTGGAAAAGACTCTGATGCTGGGAGGGATTGGGGGCAGGAGGAGAAGGGGACGACCGAGGATGAGATGGCTGGATGGCATCACGGACTGGATGGACGTGAGTCTGAGTGAACTCCGGGAGTTGGTGATGGACAGGGAGGCCTGGCGTGCTGCGATTCATGGGGTCGCAAAGAGTCGGACATGACTGAGCTACTGAACTGAACTGAACTGAATACTTCCTTACTTCGGCCATTTCTGAAGAAAAATCCCCAAACAAAATCTGACTATACTGAAATTGAAAAAAAAAAAAAATCAATGGTAAAATCACAGTAAGCCACAGTCAAATATCAACCACAAGCAGAGATGCTTTGAATGTATGTGACTGGATAAACAAAAATATCCTTAAACTAGCTGTTATATTTCAATAAGAAAGAAATGATCAACATAGTAGAATCAGGCAAAGAACACTCTCAGACAATGCAAGATGTTCTTTTGTACTTCTGATATTTGTGTGCTCAGTCTTGTCTGACTCTTTTCGACCCCATGGACTATAGCCTGCCAGACACCTCTGTCCATGGACTTTTCCAGGCAAGAGTACTGGAATGGGTTACCATTTCCTACTCCAGGGGATCTTCCTGACCCAGGGATCAAACCCACCTCTCCAGCTTTGGCAGGTGGTTTCTTTGCCACTGTGCCACCTGGGAAAGTCCTATTACTTCCCTATTAAGAAGTTCAAGCAGTGAAACTCCTAGGTTCTCTCTGCTTCTTCTAGACTAGAAATGCCTCTAGGTGATGAATAAGTTTCTTAAATTTGTGTTTCTATTACTTATTTATTCTCATAATGAGAGTGCATGCATGCTAAGTCACTTCAGTTATGTCTGATTCTTTGTGATGCCATGGGACTGTAGCTTGCCAGGCTCCTTTGTCCATGGGATTCTCCAGGCAAGAATACTGGAATGGTTGCCATGCCCTCCTTCAGGGGATTTTCCCAACCCAGTGATCAAATCTGTGTTTCTTATGTCTCCTACATTGGCAGATGGGTTCCCTACCACTAGCAGTTTCTTCACCACTAGAGGCCACTTGGAAAAACTTCAAAATGAGCAATATTCTGCAATTTATTTTCCCCTCTTAATAAAGCTGACATTTTGCTTTCATTTGCTATTCCATTTGTTTTATTTTTATTTGTTCATTATTTTCAAGATATGACAATTTTGTAGACTTTTGTGTACCCACTAAATAACCTCAGAATGTGTAATACTGCAGAAATATATAGAAATACATGAGTGTGCAAGCAAGAAAATTTTGTTTAGCTTTAACAGAAGTGAGATTAAGCGTGGCCAGCTCTTCCTGAGGCTCTTATAGCATACAAGGATCTCTCCCAGATTAAAGTCTATGTATTTGGGCTCTTGGTGTCAAATATGATTTCTAACAGCACATTCTCTCCAGCACATTCTCTCAAGCGCTCTGATACAGTTTCAAAAACCAAGGCTTCTCAATACTGCCACTCCACCAAAGCAGCTTCCTTTTCATGAGAATTTCTGCAAAATTGTGGGATCAGTTCTGCTCTTTATCAAGGAGATAATACTAAGAAACATTGTTCACTGTAATATAACAATATTGAGAATGGATAAACTTTGTTCTTTAAAATTGTAAGACCTTGAGAAACTTTGATATTTAGAATGAAAATATTTTATTCTGAGGGTTGCTCTTTTATTGCTGTTATTTTAATTTTCTTTGGTATTAAAATGGTTTTAAAAGAAATTAGTGGAATATAGAAAAAAGATAGATCAAAATATAAAATATCAAATATTTCAGTTATTGGTAAGGGATGATAAACAACTTAAAGGAACATACACTACTGGAATGTAAATTGGAACCAATATTTTGGGAAGTGTTTGATATTATCTCCTAAAGTTGTACGTTGTAGAGGTTAACAGAGAACATTTCAGGTTTTCAAACAGCAGAGTTACATGTCTAAACTGGTAGTAGAGAAATGATCCCCACAGAAAGCTATGCATATTCCAGGGCACATATAAGACTATCTAGTGGGATATATGAAGTATATAATCGAAATCAATTTATTTTCATTTTTGTTTCAAAAACTTTATTTATAAGTATTTTTAAATATTCTTAAAAATTATTTGTATTGAAGAATCACATACTTTATAAAATATTGAACTATGGGAGGTATCAACGAGTCTTTTACAGTAGTGATGACAAAAAAAAATTATGTGGAGATTTCTGCTTTATAGTCTCATAGCCCAAGTAGTGCTCCCATTTGTCTTCTCTCTGATTTGCATATTTTTGGATTATAATCTCATAAAAAGACTACTCTGAACTTCCTAGATTGCCTATATACTGGTTTCACTGCTCAGAAAAGCTACTGTTACTTCCATTAAATATTTAAGATAATAATGAGAAAACTGCTGACTGCAAGCATGTATATCTCAGACAGGTTGAAAGCAGAAGGTTGGTGATACTTTAAACTTAACCTTGCCAACAAATCTGAGAATTGTGCGCAAGCTGATCAAGCACCCTGTAGCCCCTTCCTTAACACTGCCTTTAAAACTCCTTTCTTGAAAGCCATTGAGTGCAGGTCTTTTGAACATGAGATGCCCGTGCTCCTTGCATTTGTTGTTGTTGTTCAGTCACTAAGTTGTGTCCTACTCTTTGCCACTCCATGGACTGCAGCATACCAGGCTTCCCTGTTCTTCACTATCTCCCAGAGTTTGCTCAATTCATGTCCACTGAGTCAGTGATGCCATCCAGCCATCTCATGCTCTGTCGTTCCCTTCTCCTCCTGCCCTCAATTTTTCCCAGACCCTGAGGTCTTTTCCAGTGAGTCAGCTCTTCACATCAGGTGGCCAAAGAATTGGAGTTTTAGCTTCAGCATCAGTCCTTCCATGAATATTCAGGGTTAATTTCCTTTAGGATTGACTGGTTTGATCTCCTCGCTGTCCAAGGGACTCTCAGGAGAGAATAGAGAATATCTGATGGGAGTCTGCTTCCTGTAAAAACAATTTAGGAATGTGTGTCAGACCTTTATCTATATCTTTCAGGGAACAGGGAGTTTGGTGATTCTGCTTTGTGGTGGATTTACAGTCTATTTTGTTACCAGTTTCTCTGCTCAACAGCTACTCTTTGTTTCTACATCTTCACATTTTCTAATCATTAACTTTTGAGCTGGCCTTTCAAGACTCCAGGGAGGCCTGGGAGACTAAAGCCAATCTTTTTTTCAGAAGACAGGGACACTGGGGTTGTATATGGTTTCAATACCTTCTTTACTTTGATACTCCTCAATCTTTTTAAAAAATAATTTTTATTGATTGATTTATTTTTGGCTCTGCTGTGTCTTCATCGCTGCTCAGGCTTTTCTCTAGTTGCGGCAAGCAGGAGCTACTCTCTTGTTGCAGTGCAGGGGCTTCTCATCGTGGTGACTTTTCCCATTGCAGAGCATGGACTCTAGGGCATATGGGCTCAGTAGTTGTGCTCCCAGGCTCTAGCTCCTGCTGTTAAGTCGCTTCAGTCATGTCCGACTCTGTGCAACACCATAGACGGCAGCCCACTAGGCTCCCCCGTCCCTGGGATTCTCCAGGCAAGAACACTGGAGTGGGTTGCCATTTCCTTCTCCAATGCATGAAAGTGAAAGTGAAGATGCTCAGTCGTGTCTGAGTCTTAGCGACCCCATAGACTGCAGCCTACCAGGCCCCTCCGTCCATGGGATTTTCCAGGCAAGAGTACTGGAGTAGGGTGCCATTGCCGTCTCCGCCCAGGCTCTAGAGCACAGGTTTAATAGTTGGGCTTAGTTGATCCTCATCATGTGAGATCCTCCCAGATCAGGAATTGAATTCATGTCCCCTGCACTGGTAGGCAGATTAAGGAAGACCACTAAGCCACCAGGGAAGCCCCCATACTCTTCAGTCTTGAGGGGAATAGGCACAGGAGAAGAAAGGGTATAAAGTTGTGAATAGAGAGGTTAATCACAAACTTAGCTGTACAAAATTCAGTTTTGGTACCACTCTTGATGCATTTATGTAAATATATCAAGGTATATAGGAAAAAAACACAGTTTAAAAGCCCAGATTCATAGATAAAATTAGTTTGTTACCATTAAGATTGATTTACTTTGGAATTTTATTTGAACATTCTTCCTAGATGTTGGAGGTTGAATTAAAGGAATAATATCAATATAAGTACAAACTTTAGTGATTACCATGATTGTAATAACAGTGTATAAAGTAAAGCTATGTTCAATTTTTGCTAAAGTCAAAATTGTAAAAAGCTAATTAATCAAACAGTAAATCAAAATGAGAATGAACTGTTTTCTGGAGGGGGAAACCAAAAGAACTGATATCTAAAGAAAAAAAAAAATCCTCAAACTAAGAAATGTGAAGAGGGCTGAGCACCAAAGAATTGATGCTTTTGAACTGTGGTGTTGGAGAAGACTCTTGAGAGTCCCTTGGACCACAAGGAGATCCAACCAGTCCATTCTGAAGGAGATCAGCCCTGGGATTTCTTTGGAAGGAATGATGCTAAAGCTGAAGCTCCAGTACTTTGGCCACCTCATGCGAAGAGTTGACTCATTGGAAAAGACTCTGATGCTGGGAGGGATTGGGGGCAGGAGGAGAGGGGACGACCCAGGATGAGATGGCTGGATGGCATCACTGACTAGAGTCTGAGTGAACTCCGGGAGTTGGTGATGGACAGGGAGGCCTGGTGCGCTGCCATTCATGGGGTCGCAAAGAGTCGGACACGACTGAGCAACTGAACTGAACTGAAGAAATGGACAAACTTTATATTTTGCATCTTCATTTCAGTTTGAGAAAAAATTGCTGATACTAAATTATTATTTGGTATTCTGTTTTCAATCTCTATTGACTGTTTCATGCTTTCCTGATAGATAGTCCTCTTATTTACTGTTGCTGGAGGATGCAAACTTAATCACAATCTCTGGCAGATATATGGACTTCCATGGTGGCTCAGATGGTAAAGCATCTGCCTACAATGTGGGAGGCCCAGGTTTGATCCCTGGGTTGGGAAGATCCTCTGGAGAAGGAAATGGCAACCCACTCCAGTACTCTTGCCTGGAAAACCCCATGGACGGAGGAGCATTATAGGCCACAGTTCATGGGGTCACAGAGTTGGACAGGACTGAGCGACTTCACTTTCTTTCACTTTCAGGCAGATATATTCAGAACATTTGCTGCGTAAATGCCCTGCTTTTTAAAATCTTCTGACTGATAGTTAGGGTGTACCCTATTGCTACAAGCTTCCTTAGTAACAACTGGCAAGGACATTATGTGTTTAAGACTTTGTAAAAAGAAACTTGAATTAGTATAAAAAAATAGCCAGTATTTATGTAAGTATTCATAGTCTCCAACTTTGTAACATTCCATTTCAATGTCCTTTTGGAACAGGCACATTTTGTTCTAAACATTTTTGTTGTCTTGCTGTTTCCCTCACTAGCAATTTCATAAATTTTGACGCATGTTAGAGATAACTTTATCTAAAGAAGAATTTTTATCAGACTATATGCAAAGTATATAATAGTCCCTAAGTCATTGGCCTTGACCAATATCCAAGCCTGCCTATGAACAAACAGCATGATCATAGGCACACATATTGCCTAAATGTTGGCACATCGTAAGTGCAAGAGCAGGATAGAAGAATTTACTGGAGTTGAGTCTTCACATACAGAGAAATGCAAGCTAGTCGGTGTCACTGCCAGGGCCAAAGTGGGCTGAGAAATACCTGGTCAAATGTGGGGGAACACGGTGGTGAAGGAAAAAGTGCTTCTAGTGCAGAGAAATGAGCTCCCACAGAGAACCCTCTGACCTATGACCTCCAGGAATACAACTTTGAGTTGCCCTATTTGGGGATTTTGTTTTGCTCAGTCAGTACTAAAACTTAGATACTGCCAATGGCTAATGATCCTATGAGTTAGACCGCTTAGGGTGATGCTACAGTAAATTTCTTTTAAAAATTTAAGTAAAGGTGATGAAGAATTGACAATTACATTATCACAATGTGTGTGTGTGTGTGTTAGTCACTCAGTCGTGACCAGCTCTTTATGACCTGATGGACTGTAGCCCGCCTGGCTCCTCTATTCATGGAATTCTCCAGGGTAGAATACTGGAGTGGGTTGCCATTCCTGTCTCCAGGGGATCTTCCCAAACCAGGGACTGAAACTGAGTCTTCCACATTACAGGCAGATTCTTTACTGTCTGAGCCACCAGGGAAGTCCCAATCACAGCACACAGGTAATTTGAAAAACAACCAATTGTTGCTACACTCTGAGATCACAGGTGAGAGCTGCAGTGTGATACAACTCTTCTTGGGATTAACACCCCAAAGCTGGTCCCTTTCTGGTCTTTCTTGAGGACTCTAAACTAAGAAGGAATTATCTTATTCTCTAGGGGGCCCATAAAAGAAAGACCAAGCTGGACCAGAATTATTCCTGTATATACTTTGAACAGAGGTTTCCTTCATTTTCTAGAAGAGAAAACCTAGAAAATGAGATGATAGATATCATCTAGAGATGATAGATAGGTAGATAGATAAATAGATGGATAGTTGTTCACAAGGCTTTATACTTAGTCTGTGAGAGTTGTCAGGGAAGTGCATGCAGGAATGTTATGTATTTGATATTTTCAATAGGACACACAATCTGATAAATATGAATTTATCCCCCAGAATGCCATTTATTATTCATGTGATCTCATGTAAGTTTTTTAACTTCTATATACCTCAGTTTTTTGAGTATGTAAGTATAAAATTAGAGTAATCTTAATACCTATCTCAGGAGTTGATAGAAGTAATCAAAACAATACTATAGCTTAATTGAAAAGAAAATACCTGGGAATTTTCAGGAAACTTATGGAAAAGAATTGCAAGTATGGAACTAACACTACCATATAAAGAAGGCATAGCAAGAAGAGGAGAAAGGAAAAAAGAAGCCCAAAATGAACCATAGAGTATTTGAAGATACACATGGCCCATTAATGCATGTGAATATGGACAAGAAATCTAGCATAGATTTTCTATGCTCCAGAAAAGTCCTTGGGGTACTGGTGTGCATTTAATTCCTAGTTTTCTTTTAATCAGACTCTTTTGTTTTAGGATTGCTGGTTATTCTCACCTTTGAGGCCCTTGTCTTTTCCTCGTAAAGCTCCAAGGGGGCTTGAAAACTTGTTTTGAATGGGCAATATTTGAACATACTGGATTAAGGACAAGACAGAGAGGAAGAATTAGCAAAGGAATGTTTTATGTCAAAAAATGAATCCTGTTAGTGAGAATGCAATAGAGATATAAGAATGAAGAGAAAAATATGGGGATCAGACAGAAGGCCTCATGCATGAAAAGTAGAGGGGGCTTCTACTTGAAAGAAAAGAACTATATGAGTAATATCATAATACCCCAAGCCCAACATATTCTCACTGTTAATTTATTTTACAATGTAAGTATGTCTGCCTGTATTCATGTGTGTGAGAGAAAGCAACACTGATGTTGTAGAAATTCGCATGCTTGAAGTCACCTGTTATTTTTGTCACTGGAGCCAAAGGACATGAGTGCACTAAAACTATGGGAATCAGAGCAGACAAGTACTGTGTCAGCTTCTGGAATTCTCATGGCTCCAGTTAGAGCTAGAGTCTGGAGCACACTGCTGCCTAGGCTGCCAGAGCATCCATGACTGAACTGCACAACTAGGCCCTTTCTGCCTAACCAGGAATCAAGAAAAGAAAAGGGGAGGGAAGGAAAGGGAAAGGAGGGAAATAAGAGAGATGAAAAGAGAGAAAAAAAGAAAAGAAAAAACAAAACAGAAAAATTGCTTCTTTCTTTCTCTCACTTTCTAGTTTCCTGATAGTACCTCTCATTGAAATAACCTAATAGACACAAAGCTGGAAATGGCATCCGGGAAAAGTAGTCTATGGGTTTTTATCACCTATAATATCGAAAGATGAGAAAGATACAATAGGTACAGTAAGAGTATAGTGTCTTTATTGCCAATATTTTTCTGTAGAATAATTACACGTTACAGAAAATGCAGAAATACAAGAAGATATATATATATGCATATATGTATATATTGTCTCCTACAACACATCAGAGATACTCACTGTTAGTGTCTGTAGTTTTATCTTTCCTAAATTTTCACACATATGAATGCTAATTGAAATGGGAATTATTTTATCTAGTAATTTACTTGAATATTCATATCAAAATATTTGGGCTTCCCAGGTGGCTCAGTGGTAAAGAATCTGTCTGTAATGCAGGAGGGTAGTGTTCAGTCCCTGGGTTAGGAAGATCCCCTGGAGGAGGAAATGGCAACCTTCTCCAGTATTCTTGCCTGGGAAATTCCATGGACAGAAAAGCCTCGTGAGCTATAGTCCATGGAGTCACAAAGAACTCAACACAACTGAACATGCACACATTAAAATATTCTTTCATCATTTAAAAGATAGGCTTAACAAGATAGTCCCTATGTTTCTAAAATGTTATCTCATTTTTTCTGAGAGCAAATATAATGCATGTTTTTAAAGAAAATGTGGACAGTACAGAATTGTATAGAAGTTGATATGATCCTGTATCTCATGAATTTCCACCTCCTGACTGTCTACCCTGATGTACTCTGTTAATTATTGTTATATATTTTCCAGGTTTTTTACATATTATCTACATACATGTATTTTACCTTAAAAACAAGGCCATTTTTCCTTTCTCCTTTTACAGAAATGAACACTGAGGTTCTGGGAGATTAAGAGATTATGTTTTACAGAAAGAGCACAGTCTTTTAAGGTGGAAAGACATGTTTATATCCTTGAATAGTGTCCTCCTCCCCTCCCCTGACCCACCAAAAAAAAATTATAAACATTTTTGGTGTTTGGCAAGTGAAAGATGAGATTGGTGAGATCAGATGATTGAAGACATCAAATGATGGGAACCCAACAGCCTGATGGAAACAAACAGCCTGATATCCAAGGGTCTGGTTTAGAAGAGGAAAGTTGTTTTTTCTCTTGTTGAGACAACAAATATATATAGGGTTGACTATTACTAGACTTAGAAAGTCACTGGTGTATTTTAATTGTGTTCAATTGTTCTTTTATTTCTTCCTACAATTCTAAGGCATAGAAGGATATCGATGAAGGAGAAACAATGGATTTATTCCTCATGGATTTGAGATTTTCTGATTTTTAGTAGTCTGTGGGAAATTTTCCAAGAAGGCAATGGCACCCCACTCCAGTACTCTTGCCTGGAAAATCCCATGGATGGAGAAGCCTGGTGGGCTGCAGTCCATGGGGTCAATGAGAGTCGGACACAACTCAGTGACTTCACTTCCACTTTTCACTTTCATGCATTGGAGAAGGAAATGGCAACCCACTCCAGTGTTCTTTCCTGGAGAATCCCAGGGACGGTGGAGCCTGGTCAGTTGGCTGCCATCTATGGGGTCACACAGAGTCGGACACGACTGAAGCGACTTAGCAGCAGCAGCAGCAGCAGTGGAAAATTTTAGCTGGTTTACTCCAAAATTCTTCACCTAAAAAATAAACATCCACTGATATCTGGTTTTTCTTTTTTTCTGATATGTCTGACAACATATGGAGTTTGCTTTGGTGTCATATCTAAGTAATTTCATCTAACTGAAGGTAAGAAAAGTTTTCTTCGATGTTTTCTTTTAAACTTTGTGTAGCTTTAGGTTTTAAGTGTAGTTGTATGATCTATCTTAAGTCAATTTTTGTACATAGTGTGTCTTAGATTCCAGTTTAATATTTTTAACATGGATATTCAATTGCTCCAGCAACATTTATTGATAAGACTAACCTTTCTCTAAAGAATCGCCTTTGTAAAGTATCAATTATCCAAGTGTAATCTGCTCCTGGATTCTGTCTTCTATTCCATTGTTCTGTTTATCTTTACAGTAACACACCACTATCTTGTTTAATACATCTTTATAATAAGTTTAGATATATGTCTTCCAACTTTGTACTTATCAAAATTGTTTTGGCTATTCAAATTTCTCTCCATATCCCTGTAAATTTTAGAATCTACTTCTTAATTTCTACAAAAAAGACTGTTAAGATGCTTACTTGGATTGTCGTCAATCAATTTGGGGAGAATTGAGACCTTAACAATATTGAGTGTCCTAATTGATGGTCTGATATCAATACAGCCATTCCATCTTTCTCTTGATTAATATTAGCACGTATATTGTTTCTTTCCTTTCACTTTTTTTGGTGTACTTTTATTTTTACAGTGGTTTCTTATAGACAGTATATGGTTGAGTCTTGCTTTTTTATTCAATCTTTCAGTCTCTAGCTAAGGAGTGTTTAGACCATTTATATTTGATGTGGTTATTAATGTGATTTGATTTAAATCTACCATCTTGCTATTAATATTTAACCCTCCTGCTCTTTATTACTCTTTTATTCTTCTTCTGCCTTCTTTTGAATTAATTAGGTATGTTTTGTGATTCTATTGTATGTTCTTTTTAAAAATTTACTATTTTTTAATTGAAGGATAATTGCTTTACAGAATTTTGTTGTTTTCTGTCAAACCTCAACATGAATCAGCCATAGGTATACATATATCCCCTCCCTTTTGAACCTCCCTCCCACCTCCCCACCCCATCCCATCCCTCTAGGTTGATACAGAGCCCCTGTTTGAGTTTCCTAAGCCATATAGAAAATTCCTGTTGGCTATCTATTTTACATATGGTAATGTAAGTTTCCATGTTACTCTCTCCATATATCTCACCCTCTCCTCCACTCTCCCCATGTCCATAAGTCTATTCTCTATGTCTGTTTCTCCATTGCTGCCCTGCAAATAAGTTACTCAATACCATTTTTCTAGATTCCTTATATTTGCATTAGTATACAATATTTATCTTTCTCTTTCTGACTTACTTCACTCTATGTAATAGGCTCTAGGTTCATCCACCTCATTAGAACTGACTCAAATGTGTTCCTTTTAATGACTGAGTAATATTCCACTGTGTATATGTACTGTGAATTCTTTATCCATTCATCTCCTGTCAATGGACACCTAGGTTGCTTCTATGTTCTAGCTATTGTAAATAGTGCTGCAATGAACAATGGGATACATGTGTCTCTCAATTTTGGTTTCCTAAGGGTATATGCCTAGGATTGGGATTGCTGTTATTCCTAGTTTTCTAAGGAATCTCCATACTGTCTTCCATAGTGGTTGTATCAATTTACATTTCCACCAACAGTGCAAGAGCATTCCCTCTTCTCCACACCCTCTCCAGCATTTATTGTCTGTAGACTTTTTGATGATGGCCATTCTGACCGGTGTGAGATGATATCTTATTGTACTTTTGATTTGCATTTCTTTAATAATGAGCAATGTTGGGCATCTTTTCATGTGTTTGTTAGCCACCTGTATGTCTTCTTTGGAGAAATGTATGTATAGGTCTTTTTCCCACTCTTTGATTGGGTTGTTTATTTTTCTAGCATTGAGTTGTATGAGCTGCTTGTATATTTTGGAAATTAATCCTTTGTCAGTTGTTTCATTTGCTATTATTTTCTCCCATTCTGGGGGTTGTCTTTTCACCTTGCTTATAGTTTCCCTTGCTGTACACAAGCTTTTAAGTTTAATCAGATCCCATCTATTTACTTTTGCTTTCACTTCCATTAATCTAGGAGGTGCATCATAGAGGATCTTGCTTTGATTTATGTCATAGAGTGTTCTGCCTATGTTTTTCCCTAAGAGTTTTATAGCTTCTGGTCTTACATTAAGGTCTTTAATCCATTTTGAGTTTATCTTTGTGTTTGGTGTAACGAAGTGTTCTAATTTCATTCTTTTACATGGAGCTGTCCAGTTTTCCCAGCACCATTTATTGAAGAGGCTGTCTTTGCCCCATTTTATATTCTTGCCTCCTTTGTCAAGGTAATGACAGGGACATGGGTTTATTTCTGGGCTTCTATCTTGGTCCATTGGTCTATATTTCTGTTTTTTTTTTGTGTGTGTGTGTGCCAGTACCATACTGTCTTGATGACTGTAGCTTTGTAGTATAATCTGAAGTCAGGAAGATTGATTCTTCCAGCTCTATTCTTCTTTCTCAAGACTGTTTTGGCTATCAGGGTCTTTTGTGTTTTCATATGAATTGTGAATGGTTTTTTTTTTTGTTGTTGTTGTTCTTTGAAAAATGCCACTGGTAATATGAGAGGGATCACATTGAAACTGTGGATTGTATTTGGTAGTATAGTCATTTTTACACTCTTGATTCTTCCTACCCAGGAACATGGAATATCTCTCCATCTTTTTATGTCATCTTTGATTTCTTTCATCAGTGTCTTATAATTTTCTGTGTATAGTTCTTTTGTCTCCTTACATAAGTTTATTCCTAGATATTTTTTTATTTTTGTTGTAATGGTGAATGGGATTGATTCCTTAATTTCTCTTTTTGATTTTTCATTGTTAGTATATAGAAATACAAGTGATTTCTCTGTGTTGATTCTGTAGCCTATGACATTGCTAAACTCACTGATTAGCTCTAGGAATTTTCTGATGGTATTTTTAGGGTTTTCTATGTACAGTATCATGTCATCCGTAAATGGTAAGAGCTTTACTTCTTCTTTCCAATTTGGACTCCTTTTATTTATTTTTCTTCTCTGATTGCTGTAGCTAGGACTTCCAGAACTATGTTGAATAATAGTGGTGAAAGTGGACACCCTTCTCTAGTTCCTGATCTTAGGGGGAATGCTTTCAGATTTTCACCATTGAGAATAATGTTTCCTGTTAGCTTATCATATATGGCTTTTACTATGTAGAAATAGGTTCCTTCTATGCCCATATTTTGAAGAGTTTTAATCACGAATGGGTGCTGAATTTTGTCAAAAGCTTTTGATGCATCTATTGAGATTATCATATGGTTTTTATCTTTCATTTTGGTAATATGGTGTATCACATTGAAGAAAACTTGCATCCCTGGAATAAACCCAGCTTGATCATTGTGTATGAGCTTTTTGATGTGTTGCTGAATTCTGTTTACTAAAATTTTGTTGAGGACTCTTGCATCAATGATATTGGCCTGTATTTTTCTTTTTTTGTATTGTCTTTGTCTGGTTTTGATATCAGGGTGATGGTGGCCTTGTAGAATGAGTTTGGAAGGGTTCCTTACTCTGCAATTTTTTGAAAGAGTTTTAGAAGGATAGGCATTAGCTCTTCTCTAAATGATAGAATTCTCCTGTGAAGCTATCTGGTTCTGGGCTTTTGTTTTGGGGGAGATTTTTTGATCACAGCTTCAATTTCAGTGCTTGTAATTGGGTTGTTCATAATTTCTATTTCTTCCTGGTTCAGTCTTGGAAGATTGAACTTTTCTAAGAATCTGTTAATTTCTTCCCGGTTATCCATTTTGTTGCCATGTAGTTGTTCATAATAGTCTCTTACAATCCTTTGTATTTCTGCATTGTCTCTTGTAACCTCTCCTTATTCATTTCTATTTCTAATTTTATTGATTTGATTTTTCTCCTTTTTTTTCTTGATGACTCTGGCTAAAGGTTTGTCAATTGTTTATCTTCTCAAAGAACTATATTTTAGTTTTATTAATCTTTACTATTGTTTCTTTCATTTCTTTTTCAATTATTTCTGCTTGGATCTTTATGATTGCTTCTCTTCTACTAATTCTGGGGTTCTTTTGTTCTTTGTTTTCCAGTTGTTTTAGGTGTAAAGTTAGGTCGTCTATTCGATGTTTTTCTTGTTTCTTGAGGTAGGATTGTATTGCTATAAACTTCTCTCTTAGAACTGCTTTTGCTTCATCCCATAGGCTTTGAGTTGTCATGTTTTCATTGTCATTTATTTCTAGAATTTTTTTTATTTCTTCGTTAACCTGTTGGTTATTTAGAATTGCATTGTTTATTCTCCATGTGTTTGTGTTTTTACAGGTTTTTTCCTTGTAACTGATAACTAGTCTCATAGCATTGTGGTCAGAGGAGATGCTTGATATGATTTCAATTCTCTTAAATTTACTGAGGTTTGATTTGTGACCCAAGATGTGCTCTATTCTGGAGACTGTTCCATGTGCACTTGAGATGAATGTCCTTAAGATATCAATGAGATCCATCTCATCTAATGTATCATTAAGACTTGTGTTTCCTTATTAATTTTCTGTTTTTATGATCTATCCATTGGTGTGAATGGGGTGTTAAATTCTCCTGATATTATTGTGTTACTGTTAATTTCTCCTTTTATGTCTGTTAGTGTTTGTCTTATGTTTTGAGGTGCTCCTATGTTGGGTGCATAGATATTTACAATTGTTATGTCTTCCTCTTGGATTGATCCCTCGATCATTATGTAGTGTCCTACCTTATCTCTTGTAATCTTTTTTTATTTTAAGGTCTATTTTATCTGATATGAGGATTGCTACTCCAGCTTTCTTTTGCTTCCCATTTGCATGGAATATATTTTTCCATCCTCTCACTTTCAGTCTATATGTGTCTTTAGGCTTCAGGTGTGTTTATTGTAGACAGCATATATATGAGTCTTGTTTTTGTATTCATTCAGCCAGTCTGTTTCTTTTGATTGGTGCATTTAATCCATTTCCACTTAAAGTAGTTATAGATATATATGTTCTTATTGCCATTTTCTTAATTGTTTGGGGTTCATTATATAGATCTTTTTCTTCTTTTGACTATATCTTGACTATTTCTTAACTATATAAGTGCCTTTAACTTTTGTTGTAAATCTGGTTTGGTGCTACTGAATTCTCTTAACTTTTGCTTGTCAAAAAGAAAAGATTGTTTTCTTTTGTCAATCAAAAGAAAAGCTTTTGATTTCTCCATCAATTTTGAATGAGAATCTTGCCAGGTACAGAAATCTTGGTTATAGATTTTTCCCTGTCAGCATTTTAAATATATCCTGCCATTCCCTTCTGGCCTGCAGAGTTTCTGCTGAAAGATCAGCTGTTAAACATATGGGGTTTCCCTTGTAAGTTATTTGCTGCTTTTCCCTTGCTGCTTTTAATATTCTTTCTTTGTATTTAATCTTTGTTAGTTTGATTAGTATGTGTCTTGGTGTGTTTCTCCTTGGATTTATCCTGTATGGACTCTTTGTGCCTCTTGAACTTGATTGACTGTTTCCTTTTCCATGTTGGGGAAATTTTCAGCTATAGTCTCTTCAAAAATTTTCCCAGTCCCTTTCTTTTTCTCTTCTTCTTCTGGGACCCCTATAATTCAAATGCTGGTGCATTTGATATGGTCCCAGAGGTCTCTGAGACTATCCTCAGTTCTTTTCATTATTTTTACTTTATTCTGCTCTTCAGAAATTATTTCCACCATTTTATCTTCCAGCTCACTGATTCGTCTTTCTGCTTCAGATATTCTGCTATTGATTCCTTCTTGAGTATTTTTAATTTCAATAATTGTGTTGTTTGTCTTTGTATTGTTATTTTTTAATTCTTCTAGGTCTTTGTTAATTGATTCTTGCATTTTCTCTATTCTGTTTTCAAGGTTTTTTGATCATCTTTACTATCGTTATTCTGAATTCTTTTTCAGGTAGTTTGCCTATTTCTTCTTCATTTCTTTGGACTTCTGTGTTGCTAGTTTGTTCCTTCATTTGTGCAATATTTCTCTGCCTTTTCATTATTTTTTTAAAAACTTATTGTGTTTGAGGTCTCCTTTTCTCAGGCTTCAAGGTTGATTTCTTTCTTTCTTTTGGTTTCTGCCCTCCTAAGGTTGAAGCAGTGGTTTGTGTAAGCTTCATATAGGGTGATATTTTTGTTGAGCTTTTTTTGTTTATCCTCTCATGTGCAAGGCTAAATGAGGTGGCAGTCCTGCCTGCTGATGATTGGGTTTGTGTTTTTGTTATGTTGTTGTTTGGTGAGGCATCCTGCACAGGGTGCTACTGGTGATTGGTTGATGCTGGGTCTTGTATTCAAGTGGCTTCCTCTGTGGGAGTTCTCACTATTCGATACTCCCTAGGTTAGTTTTCTGGTAGTCTAGGGTCTTGGAGTTACTGCTACCACTTTAAAGGCTCATGGCTTGATCTTTGGTCAGGAAAGAAGATTCCACAGTGGTTTGTTATGGTACTAAGTGAGATTAAAACAAATACCCCAAAATGAGAAACCAAAGATAAACCTCAGACAAATGGCAGTTACTAAATCAGACAAATAATAATTAAATAATTGAATATACACATATACATATACACCCATAAGCAAAATCAAAGCAGTCCAACGAAAATGAAGTAGCTTCTCTTGTAGCTCAGTCAGTAAAGAATTTGCCTGCAGTGCAGGAGACCTGGGTTCGATCCCTGGGTTGGGAAGATCCCTTGGAGAAGGAAATGGCAACCCACTCCAGTATCCTTGCCTGGAAAATCTCATGGACAGAGGAACCTGGTGGACTGCAGTCCATGGGGTCGCAAAGAGTCGGGCACAACTGAGGGACTAACACACACACATAGATTGACCTAGTGAACGAAGTAAACCAAAAGTTATATCTACCAGTTAAGAACAAAACTAACTGAAGCACAAACTGGAAAACAGAACTAAAGCAAGTTGCCAAACGGGGAATAAAACAATGAAAACAAAACTAACAAATATGGTGAGAGGAAAGGAATGAAAGAAAAGAAAGGAAGAACAGATATGTAAATTTAGAGAGAGGTAGATAAAGGAGATTTACATACATGAAAGATTAACTGCAAGGGGAAGAGAACAGGAGGAAAAGGAAACAAAGCAACAAATGCAGAAAAGATAATAATGGGTTTTCAGTTCAGTTGCTCAGTCTTGTCCAACTCTTTGCGACTCCATGAACTGCAGCATGCCAGGCCTCCTTCGTTTCAAAAATTAACATGAAAAAAAAAAGGAAAAACAAACAGAAGACAAAAAAAAAAAAACCAATATCGACATCTACAGCAATGGGGAGATGGGAAGAAAAAGAAAAAAAAATCCAAAAGAAACTACAGAACAAGTCAAAAGATAAGAATAATAAATATTTTTCTTGAGTCACTGCTGTCAGAGTTCTTTCCCTTCCTGGGAGTCACAGTCCACCTCACCTTCCTAGGATGCCCTCCAACACTGTGCTGGTCTCTGGACCTGCTGTGGGGGCAGCTCTAATCGGGTCCTACTCCTGTGTTTTCTTGCCCCGAATGTTCACAGCTATCAGAACTAGTGCATTTTCTTTTGTGGGAGCACTCAATGTTCTTTTACATATTCTGTAGACACAGAGTCTGTCTAATTGATCATATGAATTTAACCTGCAGCTTGTACAGCTGGTGGGAAGGTTTTGGGTCTTCTTCCTTAGCCACACTGCCCCTGGATTTCAACTGTGGTTTTATTTCCACCTCTGCATGTGGGTCCACTGGGGTTTGCTCCTGAGGTGTCCCTGAAGGACTTGGGTCTGCCTCAGTGAGGGGCAGGTACAGAGGTGGTGCAGCTGCTAGGGTCACAGAGGTTCTGGCAGCACCAGGTACTCAGGGGAGTTAGCAGCTAGGGCAGCAGGAAATATAGTGTTCTAGGCTCTCTGATAGCTCTGTTGGTAAAGAATCCACCTGCAGTGCAGGAAACCCCAATTCTATTCCTGGGTCGGAAAGATCTTCTGGAGACGGGATGGGCTACCCACTCCAGTATTCTTGGGCTTCCCTTGTGGCTCAGCTGGTGAAGAATCTACCTGAAATGCGGGAGACCTGGGTTGGGAAGATCCCCTGGAGAAGGGAACGGCTACCCACTCCAGTATTCTGGCCTGGAGAATTCCATAGACTCTATAGTCCACAGGGTCGCAAAGAGTTGGACACTACTGAGCGACTTTCACTTTTTAGCTTCCCAAGTAGTGCAGATGGTAAAGAATCTGCCTGCAATGCAGGAGACCCAGGTTCAATCCCTGGGCCAGGAAGATCCCCTGGAGAAGGGAATGGCTACCCAATCCAGTATGTATTAGAGACTTCCCTGTGGCTCAGATGGTAAAGCATCTGCCTACAATGCAGGAGATCTGGGTTTGATCCCTGGGTCAGGAAGATCTCCTGGAGAAGGCAATGGCAACCCACTCCAGTATTCCTGCCTGAAAAATCCCATGGACAGAGGATCCTGGTAGGCTACAGTCCATTGGGTTGCAAAGAATTGAACACGACTGAGGGACTTCACTTCAATTCTTCAGAAGGGTATAGCAACCAGTATTGACCAATAAACTCCAGTATTTTTGCCTAGAGAACCCCCTAAAAGAGAAGACTGACAGGCCACAGTCTGCAGGGTTGCAAAGAGTTGGACATGATTGAAGCAACCCTGTGTGCATAGGCACAAGACTTCTTTTTTGCCTGTGGCAGCTCTGCCTCAGTGAGGGTTGACCGTAAAGGTGGCACAGCTTCTTGGGTTGCAGTGACCCCCTGGTAGTGCCAACTGTGCAGGGACACAGACAGCTACACCTCAGGAGCTATGGCTCTATCAGAGACTTTTTTCAGCCTCTGGTAGCTGGTGATCAGATGGCCTCTTAAGCTAGTCTTTCTCTGTATCTCTGCCTGTTCATGCATTTAGAGGGCTCCCTTGCCTGGGGACCTTCTCTTTTGCTTGGCATGTCAAACACATAGAGGGCCTCCTCTGGCTATGGTCCTACTCAGTAGATCAGTGCAACAGGCACTTAAAGGGGCACCCTAGGTAGGGCCCTACACTGTAGTTTGGCCATCAGTCACTTAAAGGCATCAGTGTATCAGGCACTTGATGAGCCAGCCTCTCTATTGTTCGGCTGCAGATGCTGGCATGTGGGGAAAGAGAGACTAAGGTGATGGCTCCACCCTCTACACGTGACCCAGCACTATTGCCTTGCTTCCATGGCTGCCTGGCTTTCCTCCACAGGCATTTCACACCACAATCTCCTCCCTCACATCCCCTTGGTCTGTCTCTCCACAATCATCAGTAACCCTTACCCTGGGATTGCTCCACAACCTTTAAGCTCCAGCTCCCTGCCACTTCTAGGGGACCTGCATCCTTGTCCAGGGTACATATGACTGAAGGAAAGACTGTCTGATTCTCATTCCATTTAGGCTCCCACAGATGAGCTGTTTCACTCTCAGCCTTAAATGTTTCTCCTCTGACTCATACAATTGCCCTGATGTGGGGATCAGAGCCCTGCTTCAGTTCCCCTACCTGCCGAAGGCAGGTCCAGTCCTAGTAACACTCCTGTTTTTTCCCCCTAGTTCCTTTGTCCTACCAAGATTTGTGTGATTCTATATATTCTTTTTCTGTTGGGGAGGAATATATAGGAGTACCTGGTCAGGTACTCCTGTCCACTATCAGCTTGTGTTCTGCATGTACTTCTGTGTCTGAAGGTATATTCCTGATGTATCCGTGGAGAGAGATGTACTCCATGTCCACTTACTCCTCCACCATCTTGTTCTCTCCCTCCATTTTATATTATTTGTAACTCTATTATCTGTTACCCTTTGTTATAGTATTTATTGATTGCTTAGGGTTTTAAATAGACATGTTTAATTTGCCCAGGTGGCACTAGTGGTAAAGAATCTGCCTGCCAGTGCAAGAGATGTGGGTTCCATCCCTGGGTTGGGAAGATCCTCTGGAGTAGGAAATGGTAACATACTCCAGTATTCTTGCCTGGAGAATCCTATGGACAGAGAAGCCTGGTTGGCTACATTCCATAGGGTAGCAAAGAGTCAGTCACAGCTAAGCACACAACACCCACATAGTGTATTTCCAAGTTATATTATTCAACTTCATATATGGATTAAGAATCTTACTATAGTATGATTTTATTTCTCCAATCTCAGTCCTTGTGCTATTTTTATCACACATTTTACTTCTATATTTTATATAAAACTCAAAGTATCTTATTTTTAAAACAACTCAAGGATACTTAAATAATAGGAAAATTATTTACTAATGTAGTTACTATTGCTGGTACACTTTATTACTTTGTTTACATCCAGATTTCTATTCAGAATCATCTGAAGGACTTCCTGTAATGTATCATGTAGCAGAATTGTGCTTGTAGTGATCACTTCCAGCTTTGTATATCTGAAAGTATATTTATTTCACATTTGCTTTTAAAAGATATCTTCACTGAATTATATGTCTAGCTAAATTTTTCCCTTTATTAATTTAAACATGTAGCTCTATTGTCATCTAATTTATATTGTCTCCAATGAGAAATCTGGTATCATTACTTTCTTATTAGTCTGCGCATAATATTTCCTTTTCCTTTCAAACTTTAAAATGTTCTCTATCACTCATTTGAAGCAATTTGGTTATGATATGACTGATGTATTTTTTTCATGGTTCATATCTTTTGGATTTATTATACTTGTGGATTTACTATTTTCATCAGATTTGGAAAATTTTGAGCCAATTATTTCAACTACAACTTATTTTCTTCCCTGCCCTATCTTTAAAGGACTACAATTAAACCTGTATTAAGCCACTGAAAATTATTTCATGTCTTATGAACCCTCCTTTCCCCTAGATTGCTTTCTTTGTTCTGCTGCTCTGTCTTCAGTGTCACCAGTCTTTCTCCTATAGTATCTAACCTGGTGTTAATCTCACCTAGTGTATTTTCCATCTCAGAAGCTGTAGTTTTTAATCTATGGAGGATGGATTTTGGCCTTTTTTCATATCATTCACAGCTCTACATAATACATTCAATTATTCCTCCAGTTTTGGGAATATGTAGAATGCAGTTATAAAAATTATTTTAATATGCTTGTCTATCATTCCTGTTATCACTAATATTTCAGGGTTAATTTTGTTTCTCTCTCATTCTGTTCACATTTCTCTCCTCCTTCACAAGACTGAAAATTTTCCCTGGACGCTGAACACTGATAAGTTTATCTTCTTAAGTACTCCATATTTTTATATTCCTATGACTATTCTTGTGCCTTATCCTAGAATATGATATGATTCTTGAAAGTAGTTAGATCCTTTGGGGTTCTGTTTTTAAGTTTTTCTAGTTGGAATCAAGGGTTTCCCTGGTGGCTCAGATGGTAAAGAATCCACCTGCCAATGCAGGAAAGCCAGGTTTGATTCCTGGTCAGGAAGATCCCCTGGAGAAGAGAATGGTAACTTACTCCAGTATTCTTGCCTGCAGAACTCCATGGACAGAGAAGCCTGGGAGGCTACAGTCCATTGGGTCACATAGAGTTGAACATGACTGAGTGACTAACACTCACACAGTTGGAATCAAAGTAGCCTGTACTCTAAACCTAATTTTGCTCCTGTAGAGAGGCAAAATATTCTGAGTATTTCTATCTTTCATGTGCTTAATTGCCATCTCTAATCCTATTCAGGGAAATATCTGCCCATTTCTAATTAGATTGTTTCCTTGTTACTCTTGACTTTTCAGTATTTTATGTATTCTAGATATTACTCCTTTATCAGATATGTGGTGTTCAAATATTTTCTCCCAGTGTATAATTTATAATTTCATCCTCTTAATTTTGTCCATCAGAAGAAAAGTTTTAAATATTGATGCTACAATTTTTCATTTTTATCTTTTATGGATTATGCAGTTGGTTTCAAGTTTAACACCTTTGCTTAGTCCTAGATTCTGAAGACTTTTTTCTCTATTTTTCCTGAAAGTTTTATAGTTTTAAATTTTCTATTTAAGTATATGCTTTTGAACTGTTGTGTTGGAGAAAACTCTTGAGAGTCCCAAGGAGATCAAACCACTCAGTCCTAAAGGGAATAATTTCTGAATATTCATTGGAAAGACTGATGCTGAAGCTAAAACTCTGATAATTTGGCTACCTGATACAAAGAACTGACTCATTGGAAAAGACCTTGATGCTGGGAAAGACTGAAAGCAGGAGGAAAAGCGGACGACAGAGAATAAGATAGTTGGATGGCATCACAGACTTGATGGATATGAATCTGAACAAGCTCCCTGGCGTCGCAAAGAGTCAGACACCACTGAGTGACTGAACTGAACTGAACTGAGATGACGATTTTGAGTTAATTTTTGTATGAAGTGTAAGTTATAGGGTGATTTTCATTTCTTTCAAGAAATCCAGCACCATTTGTTGAAAAAGATAATCCTTCAACCTTTGGATTGCCTTTGCTTGTCATCACTCAGTTGAGTATCTGTTTGTGGGTGTATTCCTGGGTTCCTCATTCTATTCTATTGATCTACATGTCTGTCTCATTGCCATTATCACACTGTCTTGAGTACTCTAATTATGTATTAGGTATTACTCTCAGTAGAGTGACTTAAGTATTTTAATTCCTTTGCCTTTCCATTTTAATTTTAGAGTAAGCTTGCCTATGTCAAGCTATGTAAAAACATGCTGGGATTTTGATAGAAAATCGATTAAACTTATAGATTAGTCTGGGGAGAATTGACATCTTTACTGTGTTAAAACTTCTAGCCCATTAACACACAATCACTGTCCAAATATTTAGTCTTCTTTAATTTCTTTCATCAGCATTTTGTAACTTTCAACATACAGAACCTGTTTTGTTAAATATATACCTGAATATTTAATTTACTTTGCAGGGAATGTAAATTCTCTCTCTCTCTCTCTCTCTCTCTCTATATATATATATATATATATATATATATGAATATATGAACTGTGAACTTCCAGATGTTCAAGCTGGTTTTAGAAAAGGCAGAGGAACCAGAGATCAAATTGCCAACATCTGCTGGATCATGGAAAAAGCAAGAGAGTTCCAGAAAAACATCTATTTCTGCTTTATTGACTATGCCAAAGCCTTTGACTGTGTGGATCACAATAAACTGTGGAAAATTCTGAAAGAGATGGGAATACCAGACCACCTGACCTGCCTCTTGAGAAACCTGTATGCAGGTCAAGAAGCAACAGTTAGAACTGGACATGGAACAACAAACTGGTTCCAAATAGGAAAAGGAGTACGTGAAGGCTGTATATTGTCACCCTGCTTATTTAACTTCTATGCAGAGAACATCATGAAAAACGCTGGACTGGAAGAATCAAGATTGCCGGAAGAAATATCAATAACCTCAGATATGCAGATGACCCCACCCTTATGGCAGAAAGTGAAGAGGAACTAAAAAGCCTCTTGATGAAAGTGAAAGAGGAGAGTGAAAAAGTTGGCTTAAAGCTCAACATTCAGAAAACAAAGATCATGGCATCTGGTCCCATCACTTCAGGGGGAATAGATGGGGAAACAGTGTCAGACTTTATTTTGGGAGGCTCCAAAATCACTGCAGATGGTGATTGCAGCCATGAAATTAAAAGAAGCTTACTCCTTGGAAGAAAAGTTATGACCAACCTAGATAGCATATTCAAAGCAGAGACATTACTTTGCCAACAAAGGCTCATCTAGTCAAGGCTATGGTTTTTCCAGTGATCATATATGGATGTGAGAGATGGACTGTGAATAATGCTGAGTGCTGAAGAATTGATGCTTTTGAACTGTGGTGTTGGGGAAGACTCTTGAGATTCCGTTGGACTGCAAGGAGATCCAACCGGTCCATTCTAAAAGAGATCAGCCCTGGGTGTTCTTTGGAAGGACTGATGCTAAAGCTGAAACTCCAGTACTTTGGCCACCTCATGCAAAGAGTTGACTCATTGGAAAAGACTTCTGATGCTGGGAGGGATTGGGGGCAGGAGGAGAAGGGGACGACCGAGGATGAGATGGCTGGATGGCATCACCAACTCGATGGATGTGAGTTTGAGTGAAGTCCAGGAGTTGGTGACGGACAGGGAGGCCTGGCGTGCTGCGATTCGTGGGGTCACAAAGAGGCAGACATGACTGAGTGACTGAACTGAACTGAACTGATATATATGGAATATGTATGTGTATATATATATATGAAATATATATGAAAGTGTTAGTCGCTCAGTCATGTCTGCCTCTTTGTGACCCCATGGACTGTAGCTCGTCAGGCTCCTCAGTCCATGGAATTCACTAAGGCAAGAATATTGGAGTGGGAAGCCATTCCTTTCTCCAGGGGATTCTGACCCAAGGATCAAACCCAGGTCTTCTGTATTGCAGCGAGATTCTTTACTGTCTGAGCCAACAGGGAAGCCTATATATATGTGTACGTGTTTTAAATATATATATTTAAATTTTTGGTCTCCACATGTTTATTATGAGTATGTAGAAATATGATTGACTTTGCATATTGATATTTTATCCTGAAACATTGCTAAACTCACTGATTAGTTGTGGAAGTTTTTTGGTAAATTCATTGGGAATTTCCCCATAAATAATTACGTCACCTGTAAACAAGTCTAGTTTTCTTTTTTCTTTGCCAATCTGTAAGTCTTTTATATATTTTCCTTGCTTCTTGTGGAATAAGAGTGGTGAGAACAAACAATCTTGTTTCCAGTCTGGTGTCTCAGTATATTCAAGCTGCTGTAACAGAATATCATAGATTGAGTGGCTTATATACAATAGAAATTGATTTCTCATAGTTCTGTAGGGTTGAAAGTCCAGCAGATTCAGAATCTGGTGAAGCCTGCTTTTTGGTTTATAGTTGGCTGTCTTCTCACTGGGACCTTGCATGATGAAAACTGCAAAGATGTCTCTGGGGTGTCTTTTATAACCACACTAATCCCTTTATGATGGTTCCATTTTCTTGACCTAATCATTTCCCAAAGGCTCCACTTTCATTGGGAATTGGATTTCAGCATACGAATTTTGTGGGGACACAAGCATTCCGTCTATAGCAGAGGGAGGGTATTGTATTTCTCCATGAAATATGATGTAGATGCTCTTTATCAAATTGAGATAATTCCTTTGGATTCCTAGTTTTCTGAAAGTTTTTCTCATGACTGAGTATTGGGTTTTATCAATTATGTTTTCTGCATCAATTGATATAATTATATAATATTTCTTCTTTAGCTTGTTCATATGGTGTAATACATTAATCAATCAAATTTTCAAACATTGAACCAGCTTTGCATAATTTAAATAAATTCCACTTGGTCTTGTTGCATAAACACTTTTATATATGGTTGTATTTAGTTTGCTCATAAAGTGTGGAGGATCATTTGTGTCTTAGATCATAAGAGATATCGCTTTTATTTTTTATTTTTACTGCCTTTTTCTTGTTTCAATAGCAGAATAATACTAGCCTTATAAATGAGTTAGGAAGTATTCTCTCCTTTTTTGTTTTCTGGGAAAGATTATATAACACTGGTTTTAATTCTTCTGTAAATGTTTGATAGAATTCTTCAACAAAACCATATGGAGATTTATTTTTCCTGTGTTTTTAAAAGTTTTAAATAGTTTATTTAACACTTACGGAAGTATTCTGAGTATATATTTCATATTGATTGAGTTTTGTTATTTTGTGGTTTTTGAGAAGTTGGTCTTTTCTTTTAAGAAGTGGAACTCATGAACATAAAATTGCTCATAGTATTCCCTTACTATCCTTGAAATGACTAAAAGATCTATAATCATGTTCTTTCTAATATTGGTGATTTTTTTCTTTCTTTTTATCTTTGTGCTTTTTACTAGGTTTCTTGATTTTGTTGATTTTTTTGTTTTTTATTTTTTGAGATTGACCACATGTTTATATTTGTTAAAGTTGCTTGATGGGTACATGGGGTTTTATTATACTGTTTTTTTCTACCATTGTGTATGTTTGAGTTTTTTTTAATTTTAATTTTTACTTTATTTTTAAAAAATAATTTGCTTTTGTTTCAATGCTTTTCTTTATTGTTTTTCTGTTTTCAAGGATTCCTGCTCTCATCTTTATTATTTACTTCCTTTCTTCTACTTGTTTTGGGTTTGCATTCTCTTTTTGAAATATACCTAGGTAGGAAATTTGGCTATTAATTTGATATGCTTTTTTCTTTTTTTAATGATTTTTTTATTGGAGGATAATTGCTTTATCATATTGTGTCAGTTTCTGCAATACATCAGAATTTTATTGTTATAAATTTGCATTTCATCTCTGCTTTAGCTATGGCTGACATTTTATATTTTATATGCTGCATTTTAATTTTTATTTAGTTATGCTTTTATTTCCTTTTGAACTTCTTACTTGATCCTAGACTATTTAGATGTATTTTTGCTTACACTTCAAAAGTTCAGGAGGTTTCCTAGTGTCTTTCTGTTATTGATTTCTGCTTTGATTCTATTATGGTCAGAGGACATACTGTGTATAGCTAAAATTCTTTTAAATTTGTTAAGATTTGTTTTATAGTCAAGGATATGATCTGTCATGGCGAATGTTCCATTGACACTTGAAAAATAATGTCTTCTGTTGTTGTTAGATGGTGTTATTTAAATGTCAATTATATCCTATCAATGTTGTATTTTGTTCGTGTATATCTTTGCTCATTTTCTGTGCAATATTTCTACTAGTTTTTGAGAGTAGAGTATTGAAGTATCAAAGTGTAATTGTGTATTCATATATTTGTACTTTCAGCTATATCAGCTTTGCTTCATGTATTGTAACAGTCTGCTGTTTGGTATATACCTATTAAAGATTGTTATATATTCCAAGTGGATTCATCCTTTTATTTTAGTGTACTATCCCTCTTTGGCTCTACTAATTTTCTTTGCTCCAAAGTCTATTATAGCTAATATTAATATAATCATTTTTGGTTTTGTCAGTTAATGACTGTATGGTATATTATTTCCATCTCATTACATTCAACATACCTATGTAATTGTAGTTGAAGTGAGTTTCTTGTTGACAGCATATTATTGGCTCATGAGGTTTTGCTTGTTTGTTTAAATATTAAAATCCCCTTTATTTTGATACTTCCATTTACAAAATAAGCATATATTGGAATGCATATATTGGAAGTCTTTCTATTTCAAGTTATAGAAAATTCAACTTAGCCAATTTTTTCCAGTTTTATTGAGATATAATTGACATACAACACTGTAAAAGCTTAAGGTACAGATCATCATGAGTTACATACATCATAAAATGATTACCACAATAAGTTTAGTTAACATCCATCATCTCAATAAATAAAAAATGTTTTCCTTGTGATGAGAACTCTATCATGTTTATTACTTTCTTATCTAACATACAGCACTGTTAATCATAGTCATCATATTGTATATTACATCCCCAGGACTTGTTTGTTTTATAACTGCAAGTTATTTTATAACTTTTGACCATTTTCATCCAAATCCCCTATACCCACCCACTCCCTTGTCTGTTAACCAAATTTATGGTCTCTCTTTCCTGTGAGCTTGATTTTGGTTTTATTTTTGTTTTTGATTACATATATCAGGGAAATAATACAGTGGTTGTCTTTCTGTATCTGACTTGACATAATGGCCTCAAGATCTAATCATATTGTTGGAAATGTTAGGATTTCCTTCTTTTTTAATATGGCTAAGTATTATACCATTATATAAATATCACAACTTCTTTATTCATTCATCCATTATGGATTCTTATGCTATTTCCATGTCTCAGTTCAGATCAGTTCAGTCGCTCAGTCGTGTCCAACTCTTTGCGACCCCATGAATCGCAGCATGCCAGGCCTCCCAGTCCATCACCAACTCCCGGACTTCACTCAGACTCTAGTCAGTGATGCCATCCAGCCATCTCATCCTCTGTCATCCCCTTCTCCTCCTGCCCCCAATCCCTCCCAGCATCAGAGTCTTTTCCAATGAGTCAACTCTTTGCATGAAGTGGCCAAAGTACTGGAGTTTCAGCTTTAGCATCATTCCTTCCAAAGAAATCCCAGGGTTGATCTCCCTCAGAATGGACTGGTTGGATCTCCTTGCAGTCCAAGGGACTCTCAAGAGTCTTCTCCAACACCACAGTTCAAAAGCATCAATTCTTCAGCACTCAGCTTTCTTCACAGTCCAACTCTCACATCCATACATGACCACTGGAAAAACCATAGCCTTGACTAGACGGACCTTTGTTGGCAAAGTAATGTCTCTGCTTTTGAATATGCTATCTAGGTTGGTCATAACTTTTCTTCCAAGGAGTAAGCTTCTTTTAATTTCATGGCGGCAGTCACCATCTGCAGTGATTTTGGAGCCCCCCAAAATAGAGTCTGACACTGTTTCCACTGTTTCCCCATCTATTTCCCATGTCTAGGCTGTTGTAAATACTGCTGCTATGAACATGGGGTGCAGAAATGTTTTTGTTTCCTTCAGATATATCCCAGAAGTGGAATTGCTTGATCATATGGTCGTTCTATTTTTAATTTTTTAAAGCCTCCATACTCTGCTGTTTTTCATAGTGTTTGTACCATTTACAAACCCACCAGGAGTGCACGAGGGCTCCCTTTTCTCCACATCAGCTGCCTGCTAGCCCCTCCATCACCTGGCTAAAGAATCACAATGCTCCCTGCTTCTTCCAAGTGGAGGAGCATGGATTAACTTCTTGGCCAGCCCCACTGAAACTACCAGGTAAGGAAATTAGAGTGCAGATGATTACATGAAGTGGGTGTATAGGATGGATAATTCTCTTTCTGCTCACCCCCATTGAAACTGGGAAAGAGGGGTGGTTTTATTGTTGATGTTTCACTGAAGTATGGTTGAATATTATCAAAAAGTTTTTCTGTTTTTAAAGCCACTAATCCAGAATCTGGCCAAGGGGAATAGACTTTCATTGGAACTTTTATTTATTTACTTTGTCTATGCTTGTTGGTGTTTATAAGTTGGAGGATTCTGCAATACACTGTCTGGGTCATATGGAAGACAATAAGGAAACCGAAGTACTTTACTTGCTGTGTTCTTTAAATCCCAACTCCCTAGCCAATCTATCTTCTTGGTTCCAGTTTTAAAAGTTTTCTTTGCCTGTTTGGTATGTTATTTCTTAGTTTTTTTAGTTGTATGTATAAAGGGGAATGATCATCCTCACTAAGTCTCTAAAAATGCATGTGCAAAAATGATATAAAATCAATGTGTGCTATCACTTTTGCTAACTTTAAAAGTAATCTTAATACCCTGATTTAAAGTATGCAAGAAAAAGGTACACTGTTTTTGGTGTTATGATTTTGGAGTAAGAATCTTTAAAAATTTAAAAGCACCTCTCACAGCTATCACTATTATAATAGTTTTACTTTCATTACAATTGATGTATTTATATACTCTCTTTGATTCTACTCTTTAAACGTGTTTAAAGAGAAAAAAAATTAAGATATGTATATCTAATGGTTGATTCATTCTCATACATGAAATGTACTGAATTTAAAATCAGCAGTTTTATTTTTCCAACTTTTTTCCCCATTGTTTCTCTTTTTTTTGCAGTTGAGGCATACTTTTCACAATTAAAATTACAAATATTAACTGTGCAACTCAATGTCATTTATAAATAAAAACACTCTCATAATCCCGACGCAGTTCAAAACACAGAATAGTTTTCCCAGTGTAGAAAGGTCTCTTGTGCCTTTTCTTTTCTTCCTCAAACTTTAAACTTTTTATTTTATATTGGGGTATAGCCTATTAACAATGTTTTGTTAGTTTCGGGTGAACAGTGAAGGGACTCAGCCATACACATACATGTATCCATTCTCTCCTAAACCCCTCTCCCATCCAGGTTGCCATGTAACATTGATCTTATGCCCTTTTCTAAGCAGTAACCAGACTTCCTAAGCCGATAGTTTTTCTGACCTGTATCAACATGGATTAGTTTTATTCTGATCTTGAGCTTCATATAAATGAATCATATAGCATATGTACTTTTGTATATGATCTCTTTCAATAAACACATATGTTAGATTCATCCATATTGAATTTATTGATAATTCCTTCTTTTTATTGTTGCATGGTATCTCATTGTATAAATTTCACATGTACCTTAAGAGAATTCAGAGAGTGACTTCATCAAGATGGCAACATAGTTCATTCCCAACTCAGTCGCACTTACAAGAGGATCATTTAGCAACTATCCATAGATAAGACTGCTTTATCGACTAGGCCAAAGCCTTTGACTGTGTGGATCACAAAAAGATGGAAAATTCTTACAGAGATGAGAATACCAGAACACCTTACCTGCCTCCTGAGACATCTGTAGGCAGGTCAAGAAGCAACAGTTAGAACTGGATATCAAACAACAGACTGGTTCCAAATTGGAAAAGGAATACATCAAGGCTGTATATTGCCAACCTGCTTGTTTAACTTATATGCAGAGTACATAGTGTGAATTGCCCAGCTGGATGAATCACAAGCTGGAGTCAAGATTGCCAGGGGGAGAAATATCAATAACCTCAGATAAGCAGATGGCACTACCCATATGGCAGAAAGCAAAGAGGAACTAAAGAGCTTCTTGATGAAAGTGAAAGAAGAGAGTGAAAAAGCTGGCTTAAAACTCAACATTTAAAAAATGAAGACCATGGCATTCGGTCCCACCACTTCATGGCTAATAGACGGAGAACAATGGAAACAGTAAGAGACTTTATTTTCTTGGGCTCCAAAGTCACTGTGGACCAGTGATTGCAGCCATGAAATTAAAAGATACTTGGAAGAACAGCTATGACCAACCTAAACAGCATATTAAAAATCAGAGACATTACTTTGCCAACAAAGGTCCTTGTAGTCAAATCTATGGGTTTTCAATAGTCATGTTCAGATGTGAGAGCTGGACAATAAAAAAGAATTGATGCTTTTGAAATGTGGTGCTGGAGAAGACTCTTGAGATTCCTTTGGACTGCAAGGAGATCAAACCAGTCAATCCTAAAGGAAATCAACCCTGAATATTCATTGGAAGGACTGATGCTGAAACTGAAGCTTCAGTACTTTGGCCACCTGAGGAGAAGAGCTGACTCATTGGAAAGGACCCTGGTTCCGGGAAAGATTGAAGGCAGGAGGAGAAGGGGACAACAGAGGATGAGATGGTTGGATGGCATCACTGACTCAGTGGACATGAGTTTGAGTAAACGATGGGAGATGGTGGACAGGGAAGCCTGGTGTGCTGCAGTCCATGGGGTTGCAAAGAGTCAGACATGACTGAGCAGCTGAACAATAACAACAACAACAACAACAAACCCAGATGTAAAATAAGAAGTAAACAGCAACACAGTTGATAGTTGGGATCTTTGGTATCCCACTCTCTTGGTATCCCACTCTCAAAAACAGATAGATCATCCAGAGAATCAATGAGGAAATGGTGAATTTGTACACGATAGATCAAATGAATCTAACAGACATACAGAACATTTCCTTCAACAGTAACAGAATACACATTGTTTTCAATCACACATGGAACATTGTTCTAAGATAGGCATACATTAGGTGAAAAACAAGCCTGAACATATTTAAGAAGTTAGAAACTATGTCAAGTACCTTTCCTGACTAATGCTGGAAAATAACAATAAGAAGAAAGTTGAAAATTCACAAATAACTGACAAAATCCAACATCTATTCATGAGAAACCTTTTAATCAAAATTGATATAAAGGGTACATACTTTCAACATAATAAAGGCCATTTATGACAAACCCACAGCTAGCATCATGCTCAATGGTGAAAATCTGAAAGCTTTTTCTCTAAAATTAAAAACAAGGATGCCCACTCTCACCACTGCTATTTAATGCAGTATTGGAAACCCTAACTACAGAAATCAGACAAGAAAAAAAAAAACCATCCAAATTTGAAGGGAAGGGAATTCCCAAAGAAAGAAAACAAAAGGGTAAGGCCAAAATTAGGCTATATGTTTTCCCATAAGACATTTTTTCGATTTTGAAAGTAGCAGCTGATGTTTTAGAACTGAGCAGGTCTTTCAACAGCATCTTGGAGTTTGAGGAACAAAAACTGGATTTTTCTCTGGTATTGAGAAAAAGTCCTTTGCATATCAGAGGATTTCTTTTAGGAATTAGAAAGGGCTAAGAATAAGAGTGAAGTGGAAATTGATCAGCTCTCCCAAACACTGAATCTCAGCATTGTGTCACCTGTCTAAATTAAGGTTCTCTGCCTTAACAGACATAAGTAACGATGCAAAGGACTAAGGGGACTGCAATCTCAGAATGAGAGCGGATACAGAATTAATGAAAGAAATATTGTAAGTAATATAGCTAGGAATTTTTAAAATATTGAAAGTCATCAAAATATACATTCAAGAAATGCCACAAACATCAAAGGGAATGCAACTAACATCACAATTCACCATATTATGATGGAAGTACGGAAAACCAAATGCAAAGGAAAAATAAAACACATCAGTCATTTAAATAGATTAGGTGATTATTTTTTTTAAAAAAAACTGGAATATTGAAAGGACAAAAATGGGAAGGAAACATTGAGATAGCATAGAGGAAGTAACAGTGGGAAGAAATGACCATCATTTGATACAGGTTGAAAATTGGGGAAGAGGTTGGGGTTATTCAGATATGTTTGGGAACCTCTCTTTCTAGAATCAAAAGTCACAGGACCCTCCAGTCACAGGTGTCTATCATCTTAAATGACATAATAAGAGGTCTATAGGGCACAGTTGGAATGCCAGTCTCTCTTGTCAGAAGCAACCAGCCTCTCCCACACAAGAAGATATATCAGATGGCACGTATTTCGAATTACATTCTCCCCCTCAAAAAATACAAAGGCTCATATTAATGGTAAACAATCAATAGGCCTGTTGCTGATGTAAGTATTCTTCCATCTAGAGTAAATATGCTTCTAAATATTTTTTCTTACAGGATATATGGGCATAACCCTGGTATCATAGAAAGCAGTATGCCATTATAAAGTTCTGATTATTGTTAGGTTTCTATGGAAACTGGAAAATACAAATTTCTAACCAGAGGTACCCCCTTAGACTAGACATCAACCATTTATCCTCATCCTAATCCAACTAATGAATTAGTAAATAAAATATTAAAAGTAATATAAACAATCCTCAAAAAAGGCATTGAGGGAAAACATCTTTTCAGATAGTGAGTTATGGAAGACAAAAAAGAACAGGTTTATCTTTTCCAGCAAACATAGACATAGGTTACAGTTACTTTTAAGGGCTGCCATAACAGATACATAAGGTGGAACAGATCTCAAAGTCCACAAAGCCCCAAATTCAATCCCATCGTTTGGTTGCTGTGATTGATCCCCGAGACTCAAATGGAGAAATGGAGAGAATGGAGGCATGTCTGAAATACGTCTGATGACCTTCCCTAAAGGCCTCAGGTTTGAGCCACTTGCCAAGGAGCTATAGGCCCTTAGTCTCAATCCCTAGACAAACATACACATTAAAATCTGCAAAGATTTGATCATTAAGGATTCCAGATATATCCTGGTAGGGCTTCCCTACTGGCTCAGATGGTAAAGAATCTGCCTGCAATTCAGGAGACTCAGGTTTGATCCCTGGGTCAAGAAGATCCCCTGGAGAAAGGAATGGCTACCAACTTCAGTATTCATGCCTGGAGAATCCCATGGACAGAGTAGCCTGGTGGGCTATAGTCCATGGGGTTGCAAAGAGTCAGACATGACTGCGTGACTACACTTTCACTTTAATACAGCATATAATTTCAGTGCATTACTGTACTTAATAACTGGACCTTCAGGCATAAATTACTTCATCCCAGGCAACATAAAAACTAAAATATGATGGGTCACAACATTAATGTATACATGGGTATAAATACATGAGTCACAGTTCAATTCAGTCACTCAGTCTTATCCTACTCTTTGCAACCCCATGAACCACAGCACGCCAGGCCTCCCTGTCCATCACCAACTCCCAGAGTACACACAAACCCATGTCCATTGAGTCGGTGATGCCATCCAACCATCTCATCCTCTGTTGTCCCCTTCTCCTCCTGACCTTAATTTTTCCCAGCATCAGGGTCTTTTCAAATGAGTCAGCTCTTTGCATCAGGTGGCCAAAGTATTGGAGTTTCAGCTTGACATGGGTCACAAGATTAACATATAATTTCTGTGGTGTGTTCACAAACAGTGGCTTAAAATACTTTTTAATGATCACACATTCCCCTCAAAGCTAGAAATGAATAGATGGATGAAGCAAAAGTGAAAAAGTTAGAACCTGAGATGGAGAAGACTCAGGTTAGAAAGGAGACCCTAAATAATATATCTAAGTTTCTTATTAGAGATCCATATAAAGAGTGAAAATTGGGACTTCCCTGCTGGTCCAGTGGTTAAGACTTTGCTTTCCAATACAGGGGGATGTAGGTTCATCCCTGGTTGGGAAGCTAAGATCTCACATGCTTCTCAGCCAAAAAAAAAATATAAACCATAAAACAGAAACAATATTACAACAAATTCAATAAAGACATCAAAAAGTCTTTTTAAAAAAAGTGAAAATTGACCAATTGTAACAGTTAACAGGATTCTAATAAGAAGGAGAGATTTAATGAAGATAACCTCCACAGGTTCAGAGAAAACAACCCACACTGAGGCAATTTCAGGGTCAACCATGTAAATAATCATTAAACAAATATGTACAATGATATTGAATAAAAACCAAACTCCCAGAGTGGAGAAGCAAACACTGAAAAGAATCCTATATGCTTATGACCACAGGTAGAGAAACCGAGCCTGTCATATTTGGGAAACTGCATTCCCCAGGAAATGCTACAATTGACACCTTGTAAACGTGTAAGGGGGCTTCTCTGGTGGCTCAGTCAGTAAAAAATCCGCCTGCAATGCAGGAGACCTGGGTTCAATCCCTGGGTCAGGAATATCCCCTAGAGAAGGGAATAACAACCAGTATTCTTGCCTGGGGAATCCCATGAACAGAAGAGCCTGGTGGGCTATAGTCCATGGGGTCATAAAAGAGTTGGACACGACTTAGCCACTGAACAACTATAACAAAATGTGTAAGGATGGCTGGAGTTAAGGAACTTTTTATCTTCCTATGATGAAACAAGCAAACAAAAAAGTAAGTAGCTTTGCAGAGACTTCACAACATCATCATCAAAGTACACAAGGGAGGACACTCTTACACTCTTACACAAATCCATGTTATTTCAGTTAGAGAGACAGAATTGTAATATGGTCTTGATTGATCTGGGGAGATTAATAATAAAATTGCTTTTAATTTTTATGAATATATTAATAATAAAAAGCCCTGTTTGTTTGGGCCTCGGTAGTCTAAACAAGATGAAGCTATCTCATACCTCTGAGACTCAAGGGGGACCATCTAGGACAAGATTATACATGTAGCCAAACCGGATTGTTTTCATTTCTCTTGGAGAGAGAAGGTAAATAAAAAGAGAGCCATCTTCAGAAATAAAATACTGAGAGAATAAATAGAAATGTGATTCCACATTTTAAACCTGTTTTGAGTGGCCTACTAGACCATTAGCAATGTGTGAGGAAATGGTCACTGTCAGGCACGTGCCCAGAGTCATGCAGATGGGAAGCAGAGGAGCCTTTATTGCACTCAGCTCTGTGTCGTCCGTGGCTGAAAGCTGTACTCTCACCACCACTCTTCCTCACATCCAATTGAGGAATCAGGCTTTGTTTCAGCAACCAGGGTGATGCTTATCCACAGAATGACAAAACTGGTGTTTATAATACCAGCATGTTTTGTTTAATTCTATGCCCCTCGTAGAAGGTTTTGGAAAATTCTGGCTGTTTTCAGTAGACTTTATCCTTATTTTTCACCCTCCTTCACACTCTCATACTTTCACTGTCATTGTCATACTCACATATTCAGTCCTAGACTTTTATTTCCAAACTCTCACATTTTATTCACAGCCATTTACATACTATTTGTCTACCTATCTACTATCAATTTATTTATTTTGTCTTAATATCGCTCACCTATTTCTGTCATCCTCTCATTCCCTCCCACTCTGGTGATCACTTGTTTGTCCTCTGAATCTATGACTCTCTTTCTGTTTTGTTAGGTTTATTCATTTATTTGGTGCTTTTGATTCCACATATAGGTGAAATCATACAGTATTTTTCTTTCTCTGTGACTTATTCCACTTAGCATAATAACCTCTATGTCCATAATGTTTCCAATAGCAGATTTCATTTCCTATGGCTGTATAATACTCCATTGTATATGCATGCCACAACTTCTTTATCCATTCATCCTGATATCAGGAAAGATTGAGGGCAGGAGGAGAAGGGGGCAACAGAGGATGAGATGGTTGGATGGCATCACCAACTCAATGGACATGGGTTTGGGTGGACTCTGGGAGTTGGTGATGGACAGGGAAGCCTGGCATGCTGCGATTCATGGGATCACAAAAAGTCAGACAAGACTGAGCGACTGAACTGAACTGAACTGAATGATGGGCACCTAGGTTTCTTTCATATCATGATTATTGTAAATAATGCTGTGATGAACATAGGGATACATATCTTTTCTAATTAGTGTTTTTGTTCTCTTTGGATAAATACCCTGCAGTAGTATATAATGGCTTCCCCCCTGGGGAAGTGGTATGCAATGGCTCCCACTCAGCAGGTAAAGAATCTGCCTGCAATGCAGGAGATACAGGTTCAATCCCTTAGTCGAGAAGATCCTCTGGAGAAGGGAATGACTATCCACTCCAGTATTCTTGCCTGGAAAATTCCACAGACAGAGAAGCCTGGTCGGCTGCAGTCCATGGGGTCACAAAGAGCTGGACACAACTGAGCGACTAAAGACACGCATACACCCAGTGTTATGTAATATACTTCTTTGTCTCTTGATAGTCTTTGCTTTAAATTCTATTTTGTTTAATATGTGTTGTTACCCTGCCTTTCTTTTTCATTCCATTTATATGGAGCACCTTTTTCTTTCTTCACTTTAAATTTGTGTGTGTGTCTAAATCTGCCATGATGTTTGATGTTGTCTCAGAGGTCTCTTAAATGACCCTCATTTTTAAAAAATTCTTTTTTTTTCTGTTCAGCTTGAATGATTTCCACTACTCTGTCAGTTCACCAATTTATTCCTCTGTATCACCTAATACATTGTTGATTCCTTCTATTGATAGTATATTTTAAATTTCAGTTATTGAATTTTTTACGCTCTACTTGATTCTTTTTTATACTTTCTAACTCTTTGCTAAACTTCTCACTGTATTCATTCAGTCTTCTCCCAAGTTTATTGAGCATTTTAATGATCATTACCTTAAACTCTTTTGAGTAGATTGCTTATCTCCACTTTGCATAGCTCTTCTTCTGGGGTTTTATTTTGTTCTGTTGGTTCAAAAGTTTTCCTTTATCACTTCATTTTGCCCGATTCTTTGTTTTCATTTTTATGTATGCATGTATGAGGTAGGTCAGGCATGTTTCCTGATATTGGAGAAAGGGACTTCAGTAGGAGATGTTCTGTGGGTCCCAGAAGCACACTTGCCTCTGTTCACCAGAGCTACATGCTTTAGGGGTACTTCCTATCTCCCTATGTGCACTGCATGGACCCTTCTTCTGTAGTGAGACCGACTACTGTGGCTGTTCTGCTAAGTGTGGCTAGTCCCCAGCCTCGTTGGTTGTCAAGTCCTGCCTGATGTGGGAGCTGCTAGCCACTGGTGGGCAGGGCCGGGTCTTGAGGTAGTTAGCTATAGAGCCCTGGGGAATCCCAGGGCAGTGCCAGCCCACCGATGGGTGGATTAAGGTTCTGGGGTGGATGGATGTGAAGCCCAGGGGTCCCTAAGATGATATCAGCCTGTGGGTAGGTGGGGCTGAATCTGAAGCCAGCTGGCTGCAGGCACCATGGGGTCTTGAGGTGGCTGGAGTGTTAGGGAGGAACTGCAGCTGCTGCTGGCCTTCTGATGGGTGGAACTATATGTCCTTGCATGGCTAACTTCTTGGCCTGATCAGTCCCAGAATTGGGGTTGACTGGCTGGCAGGCATGGCTGGAACCAGGTGCCAATAAGCTAGAGGAAGGATTACAAACTGTGTTCATAGTAGAATAGTTAAAATGAAAGTGTTAGTCACTCAGTCCTGTCCAACTCTTTGCAACCCCATGGAATGTAGCCAGCCAGGCTCCTCTGATTCTTTACCGTCTGAGCCACTAGGAAGCCCTCATAGTAGAATAAGCTTCCCCAAGAGGCTGCTACCAGTGTCTCTGTCTCCAGGTGAGTCCCAGTTGCCTTCTGACTCTCTAGAAGGCTCTCCAAGATCAGCAAGTTGGTTCGATCTAGGCTCCTTTCACATTACTACTTCTTCCCTTGGTCTTAGAGTGTGCTAGTTAGATTTTGTGTGCACCCTTTAAGAACTGAGTCTCTGTTTCCTACAGTCCTCTGTGCTTAGTTGCTCAGTCATGTCTGACTCTTTGCAACCCCATGGACTGTAGCCAGCCAGGCTTCTCTGTCCATGGGGATTCTCCAGGCGAGAATACTGGAGTGGGTTGCCATGCCCTCCTCCAGGGTATCTTCCCAACCCAAGGATCAAACCCAGGTATCCCACATTGCAGGTGGATTCTTTACTGTCTGAGGGACAGGGAAGCCCTCTGGATCCTATGAAAGCAAGCCACACTGACCTTCAAAGCCAAACATTCTGTGAGATCATCTTCCTGGTATAGGACACCAAGCTGGGGAGCCCAATTTGGCACTTAGACCTCTCCTTGGGGAGAACCCCTGCAGTTGTGATTATCTTGCTGTTTGCCAGTCCTTTACCCAGGGGTGTGGGTATTAGCCATACTGTGACTCTAACACTCTTACTTATCTCACAGTTCCTTCTTTGTATGTATATTTGGTTGTAAAAAATTTTTTTCAAAGAAATCTGTGTCATCATCTTCCATCTCACATGCTGTTTGAGAATATTGCTATATCCCATTGAGAACTGGGGTCTATGTCCCCAGCCTCTTTAACTGGACGAGTTTGGAAGGAATGTTTCATTGAATAGATTTGTTGAAGGTGATACTATTTGACTTCCAAGGACAGATCAGGAAATTCAATGCAACTTTCATGTGGTATTCTGTAACACTTATCTTTGAATTCTTGAGCTGCCATATAATATGTCTAACTATCCTGAGGCCGCTATGCTCTAAGGAAGCCAAGACATCTAGGGAGTTCATATGCATGCATGTGTTCTAACTGGCAATCCTAGTTTTTGTGTCCCTTCAATCCAGGCATCTTATGTATGAGTGAATGTACCTTCATATTACAGCATTCCCCAGCTAATGAAAGACTCCTTGATTTCAGGCCTATCCAGCTGAGGCCCACAGTATAATGGAGCGGAGAAGAATCTTTTCTGATATGCCATTTAAGAATTCTTGATCTACAAAATATGATGGCTAAACAAAATTTTTGTACTATACCACTATTTTAGAGATAATTTGTGATGCATAATAATAGCCAGAACAGATATCAGAAGTAGTTTCAGAGGAACTGCTTTAAGGATCGGTCCCCTGAATTAGTTCTCTGATCTGATTATATTTCAAGACATTAATAACTTTTTCCATTGGCAAAGGGCACAGTGACAGCTTATGGTATACAGCAGCAATACAGTTTCTTATATCATCACTTGTAGACACTTTTGGCCACCTGATGTGAAGAACTGACTCATTTGAAAAGACCCTGATGCTGGGAAAGATTGAAGGCGGGAGGAGAAAGGGATGACAGAGGATGAGATGTTTGGATGGCATCACCGACTCAATGGACATGAGTTTGAGTAAACTCCGGGAGTTGGTGATGGACAGGGAGGCCTGGAGTGCTGCAGTCCATGGGGTCGCAAACAGTCAGACACAATTGAGCGACTGAACTGAGACACCTTGAAGCAAATGCATATACATGGCAAGAGTTTGAGTGACTGAAAAACACTTCCAGCCATAAAACACTATTGAAAATAAGGGTTATAATGAGGTTGACTGTTTCCTTTTACACGTTTCAGAGAACTTAGGAAAGAAAATGATGAGTTCAGGGTTTTAAATTCCCAGATCAAGTTCCAGGTAGGGAAGCAAATCACATCTCTGACTGCTCTAAGCAATAATTGTTATCTCATGTAGTCATAAGACTGAGATTTCTGAAAAGCAAAACTAAAGTATAATTTTGTTAGGAACTGAAGTACAATGAAAATTTATCTTCCAGCCTCATGAATTCTTTCATGTTAAAGTAAAAACATTGATGCAAAAGTAAATGAACAATGAAAATTTAGATAGGGACATTCAGAATATGATGAAGAACATGATGAAACTGAAATCCTTGAAACCATAAATTCTACCAATCTACCTTTGCTATTAGTAGCAGCCTTTACACTTGTGTATGAAAAGATCAGTCTTTCCTAGTATTAAAAACATATAATGGCCTAACCTGAGGTAACTGACCTGCAAAAGACTATAGATTCTCATCAGGATCTACCCACACCAAGTATCATTGTTTTTATTTTTTATTTTCCTACCTTTATGAAGATACAATTGCCATATAATATTATGTAAGTTTAAGGTATACAATGTGTCATGACAAAATGATCCCCACCACAGTGTTAGCTAACACTTCCATCGTATCACATATTTACCATTGCTTTTGGATCTATAACCAGACTTGTATTTTTCTGTTTGTTTTGTTGTTTTTCAGCTGTACCGGGTCTTAGTTGCAGCAAATGGGATCTTGAGTTGTGGCATGAGGACTCTAGCTTCCTGACCAGAAACTGAACCTGCCCCCCCACCCCCCGCATTGGGAGTGCAGAGTCTTAAGCGCTGGACCACCAAGTATTCTTGCCTGGAGAATCCCAGGGATGGGGGAGCCTGGCGGGCTGCCGTCTATGGGGTCACAGAGAGTCGGACACGACTGAAGTGACTTAGCAGCAGCAGCAGCACCAAGGAAGTTCCTAGACCCATATATTAACAGATATGTATGGAATCTAGAAAAATGGTGCTGATGAACCTATTTGCAGGGCAGGAATGGAGACGCGAACATGGAGAGCAGACTCATGGATGTGGTGGGGGAAGGAGAGGGTGGGATGAATTGGGGAAATGGTGTTGACATGTATGCACTGCCACATTTGGAATAGATAGCTGCTTGGAAGCTGCTGTGCAGTGCAGAGTCCAGCCTGGCACTCTGTGGCAGCTTGGAGGGGTGGGGTCGGGGGTGAGGTGGGGCTCAGGAGGGAGGGGATACACACATAGCTATGACTGGTTTGCATTGATGTGCGGCATGAGGCCAATGCAAGGATGAAGGGCAGTTGTCCTCCAATTAAAATAAAATAAAAAACCTTAAGGCTGCCAACTTGAAAATATTTCCTCTCCTATGTTAGCCAAAAGTACATTTGGTTTTAACTGAAGTAAAGATTGTGGAGACAGGAGAAATAATGATCTGTGCTATAAAAATAAAGTTTATTCTCTATTAAAAGAGAAAAAAAAAACCCTATAACCAGACTCAAGCCCTAGAAGGCTTCCCCGTTGGCTCAGACAGTAAAGAATCTGCCTGCAGTGCAGGAGACCTGGGTTTGATCCCTGGGTCAGGAAGATCCCCTAGAGAAAGGAATGGCTACCCACTCCAGTATTCTTGCCTGTGGAAGTCCATGGACAGAGGAGCCTGGTGGGCTACAGTCCATGGGGTCACAAAGAGTCAGACAGGACTGAGTGACTAACACTTTCACTTTCAAATCCTAGCAGCTTTCAGAGCATGAGAAAAAAGCATAGCCTTCAAGGAGGTGTTATACACATCAAAACAGTTGTATGATTTTGTCCACTTACATTAATGAAATTTGGGGGAAAAGTGTGAAAGTAGATTCTGAAGTTTTTGGATCAAGATGTTAAAAGATATGTTGGATTGGGCCAAATTTATTGATATAGTCTCACTAGGTGGAGATTTCATATTTAATACATCAGTTTGAATGGGGAAAGTGACTATAACAATTTGCCATTGGTTGGACCAAATATGGACCCAAAGGCACTCTACACGAAGTGAAGTCAAAATGCCAGTACTTCCTTACAACACTGGAGATGAAGGTATCTAAAGGTTTAGAGAGTTTGAAAGGATAGAGTGGATTTATCACTTGACCTACTCTCAGCACCCCACTGTGACATCCAGAAAAGTCCAGGAGACTCTATCTTTAACGAAGCTGTCAGAAACATTCATGAGGGGAGCCTCAGCAAAACTGGAGACTCTGTGATGTATAACCTTTGTAGGGTATAAAGATTAGGAACTGCTGCCTTCAAATTAAACTTCCTACATTGAAGGGGGACATTGTATTCCTGGTTTGGAAGGAGCCAAGTGGTGACATGTATTTGCCAGAGACAAGATGGGTATGGTTACCATAATAGGTTAAGTGGTAATAAGAATTTTCTCACTCACAATGAGCTTTAGTGTTGACAAGTTGACTGTGGTGTCCCTAGAACTAAATTAGATGAGCAGCTTACTAAGTTGTACTTCATCTGTATAAATTAGACAGCTCTATATCTAATGAATAGAATTCTGACTTGAATGACTATGGTAAAAATTCACAGGTCCTCTTGAACTCAACTCCCATATTTGAGCCACTTCAAAAATTCAATGCCCTGTGAACAAAGAGGAGGCCAGATCTTCTTTAAAAAGGACTCTGCTACCCAGTCAAATGAAATATTGTAAATCTGCATTTGAAAAAAGTGAAAGTGATAGTTGCTAAGTTGTGTCAGACTCTGTGAGTCCATGGACTGTAGCTCCTCTGTCCGTGGGACTCTCCAGGCAAGAATACTAGAGTGGGTAGCCACTTCCTTCTCTAGGGGATGTTCCCGACCCAGGGATCGAACCCGAGTCTCTCACATTGTAGGCAGACTCCTCAACATCTGAGCCACCAGGCAAGCCCTTAATCACTGGACCATCAGGGAAGTCTTCCCTAAAGGGACTTGTCTCCATTTATCAGGGTAACTGCATTGAAGAAAGATGGAAATAATCAGATATTTTTCAAAGATTATTAGACACTGACTCTGAAGTTATCCTAATTTCCAGAGACTCAAAATGCCACTGTGGAGTTTTGACTCAAGTGAGTGACACATCTCCTGCCATGCTGTTGTTATCCCCAGTACAGAATGTATAAGTGAAATTGACATACTCAGAAACTGAAAGAATCTCCACGTTGGTTTCCTGATCCATAGAATATGGACTATTACTACAGGGAAGGCCAAGTGAAAGGCACTCAAACTGTCTCTACCTGCCAATACAGCAAACCAAAAGCAATGTTGTATTCCTGGAGGAAACTTGAGATTAGCACCCCCATCTAGGAATTTAAATATTCACAGAGTGAAGATTCTCATCACATGCCCATTCAACATTCTTATTTGGCCTGTGCAGGAGAAAGATGGATTTTCAAGAATAACTGGATTATTATAAAAGCAGTCAAATAATGAACTCAATTGTAGATACTATTTAAGATGTCATTTATTTGCTGCAGAAAAGCAACATATTCCCTGGCATCTGGTGTGAAGTTTTTTTCTCCCCTGTATTTGGAAATAAAGACCATATGCAGCAGTTTGATTATAGCTGTCAGGGCAAGCAAGTTACCCTCACCAGGCTATAACAGTTCTCCAGACTTGTGTCAACAATTAATCCTTGGGGATCTTGATCATCTCTCCATGGGAATTACACTGTCCCATTACATGGATGTGTGTGCTCAGTGTGTCCGACTGTTTGCAGCCCCGTGGACTGTAGGCCACCAGTCTCCTCTGTCCATGGAATTTTCCAGGCAAGAATACTGGAGTAGGGTGCCATTTCTGACTTCAGGGGAATCTTTCTGACTCAGGAATGGAACCTGGATCTTCTGCACTGTAGGCAGATTCTTTACTGCTGAGCCACCTGGGAAGCCCATGCTAATTGAACTGGATGAGCAGGATATAACAGCAATCCTAGACACCTGGTTGAGAGGAATAAATTCCAGAGAATGGGAAATGAACCCCATAAAAATTCAGGGGCTGGCTTCCTTGGTGAATTTTCTAGGGGGTTACTGGTCTACAGAGCACTGAAATATTCTGTCAAGAGGAAGGAGAAGTTGATGTATCTGGCCCCTACTGATGAGCTTCTTTTGGTTTTGAAGGTATTGTATATCTTACTTGGGAGCACTATTAATAATTCTACCCATTTACTGAGTACACTAAAAGGCTATCATGTTTGAGTAGGGTCCAGAATGAGGAAAAGCTTTGCAGTATTCCCAGGCTGCCATGCAAGGTGCTCTTCCACTTGGTCAGTACAGTCAAGCAGATCTAGTGGCAGTTGCTGTGACTGTGGCATATTAGGATGCTGTGTGGAGCACTTTTCATTCTTTTATAAGTGATGAAAGTGAAAAGTGAAACTGAAAGTCTCTCAGTCATGTCTGACTTTGCAACTGTATAGTCCATGGAATTCACCAGGCCAGAATACTGGAGTGGGTAGACTTTCCCTTCTCCAAGGGATCTTCCCAACCCAGGGACTGAACCCAGGTCTTCCACCTTGCAGGCAGCCTCTTTACCAGCTGAGCCACAAGGGAAGCCCAAGAACACTGGAGTGGGTAGCCTATCTCTTCTCCAGCGGATCTTCCTGACTCAGGAATCGAACCCGGGTCTCCTGCACTGCAGGCAGATTCTTTACCAACTGATCTATCAGGGAAGCCCAAACTGACAGTTTGCTTATATTTCCTTCAAATGTCCATAACAAATAGTTTATTTGGGTTGACACCCTTCCCCAAGATAATTGTAACATGTTAGCTGCTACTCCTCTTACCCCTTTGTGTTTTTTCTTGGAGGGGACCAAGGTAAAGTTATTGTCACTCTGACAGTTCCTGCATTAATATTTTATTTTCCAAAATGAATAGTATAACTTTTGCAGAAAGAAGAGGTTAAGAATTTCTAAATTCACAGAGGCACATTTTGACAAGTTTCCAGATTCTTTGTAGCTTTCTTCATATTTTGCTCTGTGAAAAACTACACTTACAAAAATAGAAAATATTCAGGGAGTGAAGATTCTCAACCATTTTGTAGCTCATTGCAATCTATCAGTAACAGACAGAAATCAAATAGGATATTGACAGGTCAGGATGGAAGGTTGTCAGAGAAGCAAAATGTTCTTAAGAAGGATTGTTCTGTATGATCCTAAATGGGCTCCATATAGGTATGTATGAACAAGCTGATGAATGTAGCCTCAAAGTGACTATTTGCATGGCAGAGAAGTCGTTTTGACTAAGAGGATTTGTGCACGCAATATGTTTGAAGAAAGTGAGATGTGAATAGGAAAGATGGTGTATGTGGTTGGGTGTGGGAATGGGCATGGGCAAGATGGTTGGTGGTTATACTTTAGCCTTGCCCTTGGACCAGATCCATAGGTCCATCCACAACTGTGAATGATGGACTATCCAGCTGCAGAGACTGTTTCCAAAGCAAGGTCAACACTGTTACTGTGCCTAGGTAACAAAGCATGACAGGGAGTGAGGATGATGAAAGGGTAACAGATCAAATATTTAAACTGGACCACCTGCAACATTTGAAATATTTGAAGGTTTAGGTCAAGAGTTTAGTTGGGGGTCTATATTCCATGGGGGCTTCCAAGGCGGCACAATGGTAAAGAATCTGCCTACAATGCAGATGTGGGTTCAATCCCTGGGTCAGAAAGATCCCCTGGAGAAGAAAGTGACAACCCACTCCAGTATTCTTGTCTGGGACATCCCATGACCAGAGGAGCCTGGTGGGCTACAGTTCATGGGGTCACAAAGAGCCAGACATGACTAAGCAACTGAGTATACACACACACACACACACACACACACACACACACACACACACGGCATATGTGAAAGGCATGTGAAATATGTAAAAGGTTTAAATCAACTAATAGAGTGTTAAATACAGTATCTTCACATTAACCTGAATGGTTACATTTGCATTTGAATAGTTGGTCTATTTGGATGTTTTTCCTTATATAATTTATTGAGGAAATTTAAAAACAAACTTGCCAGAAATAGAGGTGTAGACATAGAAAACAATCTTATGGTTACCAGGAAGTAGGGGAGGGACAAATGGGAGATTGAGATTGATATATACACACAACTCCATTAGATATAAAACATAATTAATAAGAATCTACTGTATAGCATAGGGTACTCTACTCAATATTCTATAATGACCTATATGAGAAAAGAACCTAAAAAAAAGTGGATACATGTGTATGCATATCTGATTCACTTTCCTGTACAGCAGAAACTAACACTACATTGTGAATCAACTATACTCCAACTAGAAAAAAAAAAAAAACACACAAATCTGTCAGTAACAGGTATATACCAGGAATGGTTTGGTGATACTCAAGATCACACATCTAGATACCTGTCTCTAGGGCTGCCCTGTGCTAAATCCAGTGTATTAACTTTCTACTGTTACATAACAAATTGCCACACAAAAGTTCTCTCTCATCTATAGTCATGTATAGCTTCACCTTTCTATATTCCACCGGTTAGAAGGAAGTCATTAGTCCTGTCAAAGTCCAGGACAAGGGATTACACAAGACTGTGAACAGTAGAAGGTGGGAATTATTGGGGGCCAGCTTTTAGTCTGTCCACCATACTTGGACTCCTCTAAGTTCTTTTCCAGTGATGTGGGAAGAATGGATCCACCACCCTAGACCCATGATCCTCTCCCAGGCCCCAGTCTCTCCTCTACCCCTTCTCTACAATCACTGAGTGCTATTTCTCACCTCAAGAGGCTTTACTTGCATATATGTAGGTAATGTAACTAACTTATCCTCTGTTCCCTGCCTATAGCCCTTATTTCTAAGCTACTTCTCAGTCCTGGAAGTATTTATTTTGGCCATGATCTGAAGTCTCAGAAGCACAGGCCCTCTGAAGAGGACTATGTAGGCCTCTTGGGGCTTAGGACTTAGGTCTACATGAGGAGCAAATTCAGAGCCCTGATACACGGAGCATGGTTTGAGGTTGAGAGGCAAATGTCCTGAGTACACACATCCACTTAACCACACACGTGGGATTCTTGGCTGTTTGCAGAGTTGAAGCCTACCATGTTACCCTCCCCAATTAAACTTTATTCACTCTCTCCACTAGATGTAGCCACTATCCTAAATAAGTTGTTTATAATTCTTATGACTTTTTGTCTGCTATATATGTGTGCATAATTCTTATGCATTCCTTTGATTACATGTATGTTTGTGTGTGTGTGTGAGTCGCTCAGTCATGTCTGACTCTTTGAGACCTCTGTAGCCCACCAGCCTCCTCTGACTATGGGATTCTCCAGGCAAGAATACTGGAATTGGTGGCCATTCCCTTCTCCAGGGGATCTTCCCCACTCAGGAATCAAACTTGGATCTCTCCTGCATTGCAGGCAGATTCTTTACCACCTCAGCCACAAGGGAAGCCCATATGTATATTCACCCATAATCAATTTATGGTGATTGTTTTGAATGTCTCTAGACCTTGTATACGGAGAAGGCAATGGCACCCCACTCCAGTACTATTGCCTGGAAAATCCCATGGACGGAGGAGCCTGGTAGGCTGCAGTCCATGAGGTCACGAAGAGTCGGACATGACTGAGCGACTTCACTTTCACTTTCCACTTGCATGCATTGGAGAAGGAAATGGCAACCCACTCCAGTGTTCTTGCCTGGAGAGTCCCAGGGACGGGGGAGCCTGGTGGGCTGCCGTCTATGGGGTCGCACAGAGTCGGACACGACTGAAGCGACTCAGCAGCAGCAGCAGCAGAGCTTGTATACAAAGCATCTTAATGTTTGTATTCTTCTGAGACTGGAATTTTCCCTTATCCATTGTTTTCACTGCTACTACCCCGTCTTTGAACCTGCTCTTTCCTTGTGTCTGCATCCCTGAGAATTCTAGTCTCTTTCCCAGTTCATCCTTTATTGTCCTATTCAATTTACTTGAAACACTCTCAAGTCAGTGAAGTAAGACTGGTCATAACATAGATAAAGCTTAGACCAGTGTTTTTCAAACTATAGTGTGCTTCAGAATCACCTAAAGGGCTTGTAAAACTCTGGTTGCTGGACTACCTTCAGATTTCCAATTTGTCTGGAATGGGGCCAGAGAATTTGTAATTCTAACAAGTTCCCAAATGATACTGATGCTACTATACTACGTCAGCCCACTAACAGCCCAGTACTATCTGGTCTTAAGATAAGTCATTCGTCAGGTTCTTTCAATAAGATCCAAGAAGATTGATCTCATTGATACATAAGGAAATGCAACTTAACCACAACACAAAGCCATTATACCTTCATTAGACTAGCAAGAATTAGATGAATCCAATACTTGGTAATTTTGTGGAGCAAAATGCTCTCATATGTTGTGATGGGAGTATTAATTGTTACAACTATTTTGGAAACAATTTGATACTGTCTTGTAGAAGGTTGAAGATACGCAGATCTGATGATTAGTATTCCAGTCCTGGGTGTATAACCAACAGAAATGTGTGCACGTGTTCATGAGGATTCGTGCCAAAAATGCTCAATGCAACATCATGTTTAGCAGCTCCAACCTGGAAGAATCCCAAATGTCCATAAACATTAAAAAAAAAAAAGGTATAGCTAAACTGTACTATGTTTGTATGAAGGAATATTCTACCTCATTAAAAAACATGAGTGAACCTTAAAAAAAAAGATGCAGTAAGGCCTGGACCTCTATCCCTCTTTACATATGTTGTTTTTAACTTGATGTTTCAATTGGCCGTGTGTGTGTGTGTAAGCTCAGTCATGCCCGACTCTGCTTCCCCATGGACTGTAGCCCGCCAGGCTCCTCTGTGGAATTTTCCAGGCAAGAATACTGGAGTGGGTTGCCATTTCCTTCTCCAGGGATGTTCCTGACTCAAAAATCGAACCCATGTCTCTTATGTCTCCTGCATTGGTAGGCAGGTTCTTTACCACTAGCACCATCTAGAAAGCCCATTTCAATTAGAGGACACAATCAGTTCAGTTCAATAAAAGAACTTAAAACATGGTTGAAAGTGATCCTTTTCAATGACAGTAAGGTGGGCCAGAACAGAAAGATACAAAGATAGATTTGAATCAGGGTTATTTATATAAAAATTTTTTTGAAGCTTATTCATTTTTAAAAAAGGCTTTTATTTTCAACTTGAACAAATTCTGTCAGACATATCAGAGAAAACAGAAAAATTAGATATCAGCGATGTTACTTTTTGGGTGAAGAATTTTGGAATAAATCAGCCTTGATAAATTTCCCACAGACTACTAAAAATCAGAAAATCTCAAATCTGTGATGAATAAATCCACTGTTTCTCTTTCATCCAAGTCTTTCTATGCCTTCAAACTGTAGGAAGAAATAAAAGAACAATTAAACACAACAGTGACTTTCTAAATCTAATAATAGTCAATCCTGTATATATTTGTTGTCTCAACAAAAGAAAACACAATTTTCCTCTTGTAAACCAGACCCTTGGGTATCAGGGTGTTTGTCCATCAATTGAACATGTGTTCAATCAACTGATCACACCAATCTCATCTTTGACTTGTAAAATGCCAAAAATGTTTGTTATTATTATTATTATTTTTGGCTGGTGAGATGGGGGAAAGGAGAACACCAGACAGGGATATAAATGTCTTTCCACCTTAAAATACTGTGCTCTTTCCATAAACCATAATCTCTTAATCTCCCAGACCCTCAGAGTCCATACCTGTAAAAGGAGAAAGAAAAAAAAAAAAGAAGGAAGAAAAATGATAGAAGAGATGTAAGTTAAATTAATAATTCAATGATAACCAAAATCTTAATATAACTAATTTTATTTTGCCTGAGACATGAAATACAAAAGTTTAAATAAATACTTAGGTATAAGTCATTAAATGAGATATTACTTGAAATTGTTATCTTTTTGCAGTTTTTAGGTAGTCCCATTATCGAAGGCATTGTGTCCTTGTTAATATAAGAAAAAGTACTTAGTGGCCACCAAATGTCCCATCTCTAATGCATGTTCCAGTCACTTTTGCTACTTAGTGCTGACAACTGTGTTCTAAACAAATAAGGGTTCTAAAGCAGGTCTGATAAATTTCTCACCTATGTTAAGTCTTATCATTACAGCTCAAAGAATGTATACCTATGAAAGATGTACAATTCAGAATATTCTGCATTCTATACTATCTAGTGAATATGCAAATTATTAACCCTAAAACTGATTTATAAAAATAATTTTAAAATATTTTTTATTGTTTATCAAGAAAATTTAAGAATATAACATGTGTATGGCAGAAATGGTTGGATCACACTCAACTTGGACTCTCCCAGGCTGCACTCTATTGGATTTGGATCCTTTCCAGGTTCTTTTTCTGGTTCTTCATTTTCATCTTCTTTCCCTCCTTGCCTTCAAGTTCTTGGACCTCTTCATTAGAATTTGCATATTGATAATTACTAGCTTCTTTCATGAAGAATAATATGGACTTTGGGACCAGACTTCATGGAAAAAATAACTCAATTTACAGTCAGTAGTGATACAATCACATCCAGTATTCTACCCTCAGGAGGAGAGAAGTAGGTGAACAAAAACTAACGAGGCACCTTCCTAGTGGTTGGAGCGACACCTTCAGGGCCTCACATTTCTGCAGCTTCAGGGTTTTCAGGGTGAGGTCTTTGCCATCTTTCCAGTAGATCTCACACCCTGTGCTGCTGATTATTTCTGGCCCTTTGGAGAAGAAGGGATCAGAATCATCTGGGTCTGACCACATTTGGTATGTGTTCATCAGAACTTTGTTGAAAAAGTATTCGTTTGACCTAAAGAGGAATTCTTAAGGTGGTTTCTCATTGGTTTCCAGACCACTGAGATTTTTATTTTACATCTTTCAGGTGCTCTGGTACAAGTTCATCATTTCCCTGGGTCATGCTACAGAGAATCTTTCAATGCCCTCAACCAAAATCAAAGGATGCCCTTGGTTTGCCCCTTCCCTTCAGGCTCTCTTTCCATCTCCTCCCAAGCTCCTTCTGGAACAGATACTTGCCACTGACATTCACCTACTGTGGGCTCATGAATTTCATTGATGATGTCAGCTCTCTTATCAAACAGAGGCTGGTAGAAGACAGTATACTTTTGGTCGAGACCATAAAGGTCTTCATAGAATTGGGATTCCACTTGTGCAAATTGTGCCTGGAGGTTTTTGAGAGCTTTGACCCTCTGCTTAACCGCTAGAGGCCAGTGCTGAGTGTGGCCTGCCTTTAACCCGGTGCCCCAACAGGGGCCAACAAAGGCCTCAGGAATCGGCTGCCTCCTGTGGGTTTCAACCTCCTCGGTTGCATAGGCCCCTCCAGTGCACAGAATACATCTGCATCAGTCAGGGAATTGCCCTCCTCAACCTTGGGCTTCTAGGGTTCCTCTACCTTCTAGCATGCTGTCCCATCTGCAAGTTCCTCCGGCATTTAGGGGGCGGTTCCCTCTATCAGGTACTTACCCCTCCCACCCTAGTTCTCTGCTCCCTCTGCCAGACCCTTGCCCTCCCGAGGTATGGGTCCCTCTCCCGGATCCTCAAGCTCTTGAGAGCCACATTTGACCATTATGCAGCCTGAATGAGAGTGAACCAAGACGTGGTTATTATAATGATACTGCATAGAAGGGAATGGACCAGATCCTGGAAAAGGGATCAAAACCCTGCCATGGGTAACTCATGGGCCCCTACGGCACTTTCTCTGCCATCCTCCTGTACCTCATCATCATGGTCTTTCTCTTCGCATTCATCTTTCTCCGTGTTGTCATAGTCCAGCTCCTCTTCCTCCTCCTCCTCTTCACCCTCCTCCAGGTCCTCCTCTTGCTCTGCTGAGGGGATGTCTCTGTTCTCCTTGATTGTGGGCTGGGCGGCCTGCTGCCTAGCATCCTCCTCCAGAAGAGCTCTGGCGACTGCCTGTGAAGCCAGAAAGGCAGCAGTCCCTGCGATCCCATCTGACCCTTCGGCAAGGGGAATCACAGGGACGCCAGAGAGTCCAGGATCACGGTTCTCCCCACCATCAACTACATTCTGGCTACTATGAGCTGGGTCTTGCTCCTGCATTGTTGACATGGCGGGAAGAACCCACTTGTCCCTGCTTGGACCCAAGTTGTGATCAAGTGCAGAAAGGACTGTGGTGAATATGGAGGCCACCAAAGTGACTGCCACTAACTGGACGCTGTTGGCAGCAGGGGCTACAGGGAGGTGGTGGGGTGACAAAGAAGTCGGTTGAGCAGGTAACAGAGTCTAAAAAGGTGCCTGAAGGGGCCCTGCAACAGGTAGAGCTCACAGAGACTGGTGCCAAGGTGTCTAAGTTATGAAAGAATCAGAGGGGCGGGTGTTGGGAGCTGAACGTTGAAGGGTCAACAAAGGAGAGATTTCGTCATCAGCAAGCCCTAAGCTCATTTGCTGAGAAGTGATGATTGACATACCTGGTGTCCAGTGAGTGAACAAGGCCCCAAGGTTCTGGGTTACTCGGAATCTCCTATATCTTTGAGACGTTAAAGTCCTTGTTTGGCCTTTAGGACCACGCAAGTCCACAAGTCCTGTTAATTTCATAATTGTCAGCAAAACTGTAGTATTCCAATCAAGAACTGTAATCCCCTCTTCCATTTCATCAAAGGCCAGCTCATGTCAGTAGGGACAGAGTCATTAAAAATTGTATAGCTCAGATCTCAGCAGTGGCAATAACTTCCAAGAAGAGAGAAAAGATTTTAGACTTCTTAACATTATTAAAATTCCTTAATAATAAAGAACATATAAAGTTAAAATGGCATCAATCAGAACAAAGGGTTGAAGAAATGTTAGAAACAGGAGCTGGAAGTTTAATAAATGCTGCAAAAAACACACCAAGCCTCTAAAGAATGAATACAGAAAAGAGAATGCATATTTAAGGCAACATGCTGCTGCTGCTGCTAAGTCACTTCAGTCTTGTCCGACTCTGTGCGACCCCATAGACGGCAGCCCACCAGGCTCCCCCATCCCTGGGATTCTTCAGGCAAGAACACTGGAGTGGGTTGCCATTTCCTTCTCCAGTGCATGAAAGTGAAAAGTGAAGGTGAAGCCACTCAGTCATGTCTGACTCTTAGCGACCCCATGGACTGCAGCCCACCAGGCTCCTCTGTCCATGGGACTTTCCAGGCAAGAGTACCCGAGTGGGGTGCCGTTGCCTTCTCCAAGAAGGCAATCATAAAAGGCTTTAAAAGGGCAGCCTTCCTAGGATGATCTGAGTAAACTAAGGCTTTCTGCTGCATTCAGACCCGCTAAACCAAGAAACCATGTGTAAAAAGCAAATTTTTAAAAAATGATAGGTCACTTTTTTGTATGTATTCTGAAAATTAAAGCATTTTGTAACTGAAAAATATTTTAGAGAGCCATAGGAAATGAATTATGAAATATCATATACCAGAAAAATAACACTGATAAATCCCTTTCATCATTTCAACCAAATTTCAGTGAATTAAAAAAAGCTAATGTATTTTTATTGAAGTAAAATTAGTTCATAACATTATAGAAGTTTCATGTGTATGACATGGAATTTCCACTTCTGAATACACAGTAACATGCTCAGCATCAAAAATTTCCTCTCCATTTATCACCATATTGAAACAGAGCAGGAGCCTATCGGGCCTTCCCAGGACAGAACTCCACACACACACCCCTGCCCCCACACCACACACACACACACACACACACACACACACACACACACACACACAAATACACATGTCCTCTGCCTGCTTTTTGTCTATAGAAAAACTTTAGTCAAAGAATAAATTTAATTAGAGAAGTGAGAAAAAGCAGAAGTAAAGGAAAGCAGTCAAGCCAGATGGAATAATAATAGTCAATAAACAAAGTCAAGGACTTTTATCCCTCTTCAAAATCTATAGACAATATCCTGAGACATATCCTTTGAACTGTTTTGTAGATACTGAATCCCCCACCAGGTGAAAGGAGTTAACTGCATGATGTCCAGACTGTAGCCATGACATAAGCTGCCACAATTCTGAGAACTGGCCTCAAGAAAATGGGACAAGCCAACTCTGGAACTGAAGATTAACTGTACTTAGAACAATCAAGATGATATTGATAGACTACTGCATGGCCAATTTCAAGATGACTGTTAGAGCTGACTGAGCTATTTCTACATGTCCCCCTCCTTATGACTATACACCCTGAAACTCCCTCTTAAAAGCTACTGCCTACAGATTGTCAGGAGGGAGTTGGCCTTTGGACATGAGTCTGCCTTCTCCCCCAGCTGCAGACTGGAATAAAGCAAACTTTCCTTTCCACCAACCTTGCCTCTTGAGTATTGGCTTACAAGAGGTGAGCAGCAAACCTGAGTTTTGTCACAATGTGGTTGATCCTCTTTACTCATTTTCTCCTCCCCCTCAGTGGTTACCCTCTGGTGACCACTACTCTGTTCTCTGTATCTAGGTGTTTGCTTTTGTTTTTTTTCTTTATTTATTATGTTTGTTTGTTTGTCTTTTACAATCCAGTAATGAGTGAAACTGTATGATACATGTCTTTCTCCTTTTAATGGCTAGTGTATACACACACACACACACACACACACACACACACACACACATATATATACACACACACACTGCATCTTCTTTATCCATTCATTTATTGATTGTCACCACTAAGGTTGTTTCCACATCTTTGCTATTGTAAATAATATTGCCATGAACAAAGGGCTACATATATCTTTTCAAGTTAGTGTTTTCATATTTTTTTTGTATGAATACTCAGAAGAGGGATAGCTGGATCATATGGCAGTTAATTTTGTCTCTGGTTTCACCTCAAGAAGGGAGCATGGCATTGTCAAAAAAATTTGATTTAAATTCGAAGTGAATGTAGCAAGGTAACTAACCAGATACAGAGAAAATCAATGTCCCAGAGCACCTAATTGGCTTGCCAAAGGTCATGAAAATTGATGGCAGAGTCAAGTCTCCACCCAAGGTTTCCTGATGTCTAATCAACATTTAAACAAGATTACTTCTTTTCTATCCAGCTAGGGGGGCAACATGACATCTGAAGGTTAATTAGCCACAGAGAAAGTCAATGTCCCCAAGTAAAGGAATCAGAAATACCAGACTAAGCTGTCTCCACCACTCTTTCTCATCCTTTGACCAGAAGCATTGACAGGAACTGAGAAATAAGTGCCACAATCCCCCAAAATGAGAAGCTCAAAGTCTTTTCTGGGAGAAAAGACCAAATGCGAAGTGGATCTATAACTAAACTATCATTACATGTAATACACTTACTACCATCTATGTAGTAACCTACCCAAAAAAGATGTCCTTTTCATCATAGGCGACTGGAATGCAAAAGGAGAAAGTCAAGAGATACCTGGAGTAACAGGCAAATTTGCCCTTGGAGTACAAAATGAAGCAGGGAAAAGGTTAACAGAGTTTTGCCAAGAGAACACACTGGTCATAGCAAACACCCTCTTCCAAGAACACAAGAGAAGACTCTACACATGGATATCACCAGATGGTCCATATCGAAATTAGATTGATTATATCCTTTGCAACCAAAGGCCAAGAAGCTCTATAAGTCAGAAAAAAAAAACTGGGAGCTGACTGTGGCTCAGATCATAAACTCCTTATTGCAAAATTCAGACTTAAATTGAAGAAAGTAGGGGAAACCACTAGGCCATTCAGGTATGACCTAAATCAAATCCCTAACGATTATACCGTGGATGTGACAAATAGATTCAAAGGATTAGATCTGATAGAGTGCCTGAAGAACTATGGATGGAGGTTTGTGACATTGTACAGGAGGCAGTGATCAATACCATCCCCAAGAAAAAGAAAGGCAAAAGGGCAAAATGGTTGTCTGAGGAGGCCTTACAAATAGTTGAGAAAAGAAGAGAAGCTAAACAAAAGGAAAGATATACCCATTTGAATGTTGAGTTCCAAAAAATAGCAAGGAGAGATAAGAAAGCCTTCCTCAGCAATCAATGCAAAGAAATAGAGGAAAACAATAGAATAGGAAAGACTAGAGATCTCTTTAAGAAAATTAGAGATACCAAGGGAGCATTTCATGCAAAGATGCACTCAATAAAGGACAGAAATGGTATGGACCTAACAGCAGCAGAAGATCTTAATAAGTGGCAAGAATACATGGAAGAACTGTACAAAAAAGATCTTCACGAACCGGATAATCTTGATGGTGTGATCACTCACTTAGAACCAGACATCCTGGAGTGTGAAGTCAAGTGGGCCTTAGGAAGCATCATTATGAACCAAGCTAGTGGAGCTGATGGAATTCCAGCTGAGCTATTTCAAATCCTGAAAGATGATGCTGTTAAAGTGCTGCACTCAATATGCCAGCAAATTGGGAAAACTCAGCAGTGGCCACAGGACTGGAAAAGGTCAGTTTTCATTCCAATCCCAAAGAAAGCCAATGACAAAGAATGTTCAAACTACCACACAATTGCACTCATCTCACACGCTAGCAAAGTAATGCTCAAAATTCTCCAAGCTAGATTTTAATAGTACATGAACTGTGAACTTCCAGATGTTCAAGCTGGATTTAAAAAAGTCAGAGGAACCAGAGATCAAATTGCCAACATCTGTTGGATCATTGAAAAAGCAAGAGAATTCCAGAAAAACACCTACTTCTGCTTTATTGACTATGCCAAAGCCTTTGGCTGTGTGTATCACAACAAACTGTGGAAAAATTCTTCAAGAGATGGGAATACCATTTGCCTCCTGACAAATATGTATGCAGGTTAAGAAGGAACAGTTAAAATCAGACATGGAACAGAGGACTGGTTCCAAATTGGGAAAGGAGTATGACAAGGCTGTATATTATCACTTTGCTTATTTAACTTCTATGCAGATTACATCATGCAAAATGCTAGGCTGGATGAAGCACAAGCTGGAATCAAGATTGCCAGGAGAGATATCAATAACATCAGATACACAGATGACACCACCCTTATGGCAGAAAGTGAAGAATAACTAATGAGCCTCTTGATGAAACTGAAAGAGGAGAGTGAAAAAGCTGGCTTTAATTCAACATTCAAAAAATGAAGATCATGGCATCTGGTCTCATCACTTCATGGCAAATAGATGGGGAAACAATGGAACCAGTGAGAGACTATTTTGGGGGTTCCAAAATCACTGCAGATGGTGACTGAAGCCATGAAATTAAGATGCTTGGATCCTTGGGAAAAAAGCTGTGACCAACCTAGACAGCATATTAAAAAGCAGAGACATTACTTTGCTTACAAAGGTCCATCTAGTCAAGGCTATGGTTTTCCCAGTAGTCATGTATGGGTGTGAGAGTTGGACTATAAAGAAAGCTGAGCACTGAAGAAATGATGCTTTTGAACTCTGCTGTTGGAGAAGACTCTTGACAGTCCCTTGGACTGCAAGGAGATCCAACCACTACATCCTAAAGGAAATCAGTCCAGAATATTCATTAGAAGGACTGATGTTGGAGCTGAAACTCCAATACTTTGGCCACCTGATGTGAAGAACTGACTCATTGAAAAAGACCCTGATGCTGGGAAAGATTGAAGGCAGGAGGAGAAGGGGACGACAGAGGATGAGATGGTTGGATGGCATCACTGACTTGATGGACATGAGTTAGAGTAAGTTCAGGGAGTCAGTAATGGACCGTGAAGCCTGAGGTGCTGCAGTCCATGGTGTCACAGAGAGTCAGACATGATTGAGTGACTGAAATGAACTGAACTGAACAAAACAAACTATGTAGCTGAAAGCATCGGAAGAGGACACACTGGGTGGGCTTTTCTCAAGAAAGGAAGAGGAAGGATGTAAGGTGTACACCAAAAGAAAGGCATCAGACACCTGACTTGAAAGGATAGTTTTCACGTGACCCCTTCAAAATGCTCTTGTCTTCTCAGAGTGTCCTTGACTTTTTCTCTCAGGAAGAAGAGAAATACAATGGAATTTGACTTACACTATTGTAAAAACTGGTAAAACAATTTTGATTCAGCCATTATTGTTACATCTGGTGATGATTCTCAACTCACAGGACACAAGGCCAGGAAGGAAGGATGAATATGAACTCAAGAAATGTAGGGGAAAGTTGAAATACACAAAAAGATGGAACCTGCATCTTCCTTTCTTTCATTGGACCCTGTGTCAGAATTTGTCTATCAACCCTAAAAATTTGCTGGAGAAATGTAACTCTTGTTACAAAATCCCTCTTGAACTTGGCCAGAAATTAGAGAAGCTAGAGGAATATGACCCTGAATGCTCAAGTTGTGAGCCTGGCCACTGCCATTGTCAACAGGGGGAGCAGCAGTGTGTGATCTACAACTTGGTGCCTGACTACATCATTCTTCCAAGAGTAAAACATGGCTACTGTTTCATCTCAGATTTTTGTTTTATGGTAATCTTCCCTAACTTGCAACATGCAAAGTAAACAATTATGGGAAATGTAGTTTGGCTTGGCCAAGTTGACACATTTTAGTGCTTTCACATTCCAGCCCTTGTCAACTTGGCATCCATACACACTTCAACTAAAGAAAAGAGCAAAGCCATGCTTCAGCCTATCATGATGCAACTCTCCCATGTAAAAATCCGAATATGCTAACTCCCTTCATAAAAGAAGGTACAATTCCCTTCATCCATCTTGGGTGAGATGCCTATTTTTCTTCTCAGACCACTTTAACATCTGGTAACTTGTACCCTGAAATAAAAATTAACCTTTATTAGCATTTGCTATATATTAATAAATAGGAAAGAATAAGGGGAAAGGAAAGTTGAAGAAAAATAGCTAATAAAATAGATATATTGATATCAAAATAAGCAAAATTACTCATTACTATTACAGCCCTGGAGTTTTCAACTGGGAAATCCTGGTGGTCATAACTGGTGTTTTCACCAATCTTCTTCTAATACCCATTTCATATTCTCATTGCTGTAAGCAAGTCCCTTAGCTGGGTTAATTTCCTTGCCTGGTGGAATGACATAAGTTTTCCTTTCTAGAGGGTCTGGACTATTAGCAGTTCTGTTTGTATGGGCTGTTATAGTTTTCCATTGATTTTGTTCACAGGACATAGGAATGTTAGTGAACCAAACTAGGATCTGCTTGCCTATATGAAATAAAGCCAATCTACTGACACCAGGTTGTGGTGAAGGACAGTGCAGCATTATTGCTGGGCACCAAGTAAGGAGTCCAGGTAGCTAGTGCTCAAAAGGTACAAACTCCCCAGTGGCTTTCAAGGAAAGGTTTTTAAAGACAGGGTGAGGGAGTGGGGTGGTGGGTTGTGAGGTATGTGATCAGTTTGTGGACATTCTTCTGATTGATTTCTGGTGAGGTAATTGGGAGTGCACATCATCAATCTTCTGATTCCAACCATTCTGAGGTCTGTGTGCCTGTGGGGAGCATGCAGTTAACTTCTTCCACCTGGTGATGATGGGGTTTCCGTATCTGTAAAACAGCTCAAAGGACTTGGCTCAGAATATTGTCTATAGCCCTTGAAGAGGAACTAAATGTCCTTCACTTTGTTTAATGGTTGAAGTACTATTATTTTGTCTTGCTTGACTGGAACTCAGGGAAGGCATAGGAGGTCTTCTCTACAGATAAGAGACTAGCAAAGTACCTGGGGATGTCTCCCTAGGAGGGCCCCATCAGGTCCTGCTCAGGTATAGCAGTACTGAGAGGCATCCCCGGGAAACTCCTGTATTACAAATCCCCATTTTGTGTAGCAATGCCATTTCCTCTTGATGGTCAGGATCTACCACCTCTACCAGTATTCTAACCCCTCTTTTTTCCTATTCATTCAGTGGCACCAAGGTAGCCAGATGGCAATCTCAACTATAAGTCCAGTGGAACCATTGTTGTTTCCCCTCAGTGGAAGTGTTCATTCATTTGAACTAGGAGAGCCTAGTTCATAGGGACAGGAAGCAAGAATTATGCCAATGGATTAGTAGGGGAGTAATGAGAGGATTCACACTCATTTTCACTACTTGATTTCACAACCCGTGAATCCAGACTATGGGAGAAACTGCATCACATTTTGGATGCTGATTTAGAGCATATACCACATCACAAAGGGCATTGTCCTACTCTACAAAGCTGGTTCTGAGACTGAGTCATCAAAAGGCCCTTTCACTTGCTATGAGACCAGCTATTTCAAAGTGATGGGAAGCTAGATAGCACTATCGAACATATGGCATAAGGGCCTTTGGAGAGGAGCAGAATTGGTGTGTTGGTAGCCTAGACTACTCACGAGATACGTAATCCAAGCTGGTATTATTTTGTTCCATCTTGTCAGCTGCTTAATCCTATCCTTTAAATTTTGTGGGTGATATGAAGCATGAGATTGTTTTATATACCCCATGATTGGGTCCACTGGTGTGTACTTGGGTCACAAATCTGAAGCCATTATTAGATGAATAGTGTTCAGGAAACCTGAACAGGAAACTAATGTGGTTTCGTGAAAGTGAAGTGAAAGTGGCTCAATTGTGTCCGACTCTTTGCGACCCCATGGACTATCCATGGAATTCTCTAGGCCAGAATACTGGAGTGGGTAGCCTTTCCCTTCTCCAGGGGATCTTGCTGACCCAGGAATCGAACCTGGGTCTCCTGCATTGCAGGCGGATTCTTTACCAACTAAGCTATCAGGGAAACCCAATGTGGTTTTGTAGGTCTAGGATAATGTGGCCAAGTCAGTGAAATATCTATAAATGGCTAGGCCAAATGCCAGAGAAAATCTCTGCAGCAGTCAGGATCCAGTGAAGCTATCCTGATGTGACCAGAGGCTCATGTGTCCCGGCCCATGGCTTGGAGAATCTGTCCTTAGGCGATGCTTTTAGTGTTGGCTAGGCTTTGGCAGGTGCAACAGCTTTTCTGTGCTTTTTCAGCATTTTCAAATGGCAGTGGCATCCAGGAGGCACGCTATTGTAAATCTACCTGCTTTAGGGTAGAAGACACTTCATTCTCAGGATTTAGCTGACAAGTATAGTCTGCTAGTTGATTATGCTTTCCCTCACCATTATTCCTGGAGAAGGAAATGGCAACCCACTCCAGTCCTCTTGCCTTGAAAACCCCATGGACGGAGGAGCTTGGTGCAGGCTACTGTCCATGGGGTTGCAAAGAGTCAGGCACGACTGAGCAACTTCACTTCATTTCACACCATTATTAGAGGCCTTTCTAGTGAGCATCTATATGGGTAATACAAAGTTTATTAGGAGCAGAACTGATTTTTATTTAAATGTTTCTACTCCACAAGAAGCCTTATTTTATATACCAGTCTGAGGCTTGATAGTGGCCTGATCAAATTTCCACACCATTAGATATAACCTGAGTCACATAAATTTATGGTTTTCCATATGTCCCACTAAAATGGCCCTAACTGTAGCAATTCCCATCAGGGCTTGAGGGAAAAAACTAGCAGAGATGCACATAGACAATATGTCAATACCAATAACACATTCATTTATGGGGGTCATAAAAACAGATTTATAGAAGCTTTAAGGGATCCTGCCATTGTCAAACTTAAGCAAGGGTCTTAATGGTGGTGACTTTAGGCTCCAAATCAGAGGGTATTATCTACTTTTCCCTCACCTTGGTTCATGTAATTGTGTGGAGAACAGTCATCTATGAAATGATACTTAGAAAGCCAAAGAGTTTAATTTTTCACCTCTCTACTAAATTTTAACCTTTGTGTAGGAATTCTGATCCCCCTGGTAAGAGAGGGTCATTGGCTTAACCCGAGTGTTATTTGTATTTGAGGGATGAGAGGTCAGATTCTGGTTCAAGATAGCTATACAGGAAGATTCTGAACTTATTCTCTCACATGAACACAATGAGTCTATAGCTACATATGGAACAATTTCCTCTGGGAAGAAGCCTGAAGACTGGCTGAGTAATGACTATACATCAAGCAAGCAAGCAAGAAAGCACATAAAAGTGGGTAGAAGAGACTGGGATACAATCTTGCCATAAAAGCCACCCCTCACGTGTGTGCTAACATGGTGGCCCATGAATGGCGTGGAACTCAAAACCTGGAGCTTCTCCCTGAGTAGCAAAGGATTTGAACACCACATTGGGCACCCAAACTTTTAAGACCTGTACCTAAGAGGTGAACCCCCTAGCTTTAAAAACCAACAGAGATCTGATGGACCTAGACACTCATATCCATGAGACCTACAAGACTGTAGCAATGTGAGAAATGGATCTAAAAGGGCTTAAGTGCTTGTGCTCACTACCCTGGGGCTTAGCTTAGAGGTAGGCAGTTGCATCCAGAGGCTAAGTGAAAGAGGTTTGTGTGTACTAAAGTATTGGCCTGAGAGTCAGGTATCCTATTTAACTCACGTATCTAAGAGTCTGCTGGAATGCTCTCTGGCAACAAGGACTGTAGGGAGCCATCTTTGTGCTCCCCCTCTGCCTTATTGAGGAACCTGATGGGCTACAGTTCACAGGGTCACAAAGAGTTGGACATGACTGAGTGACTAATACTTTCACTTTCTGCCTTACCCTACACAGCAGGTACCATCTTTTAATTATTTTTTTCTATTTCTGGTGGAAACCATCTTTATGCTTCCTCTCTGCCTCATTACAACTGGTGGGAAACAGTTTCACACTCTCCCTCTGCCATGTTCCAGAGCACCAGTAACTCAGGGATGGAGTTTTACACAAATTTGCTGTCCTGATTTTTGAGGCTAGAGCATGCCCCTTTATTTCCTGGTTCTTGAGGCCAAGAGAAATTGTGTTCATGGGTACCATGGAATTGTATCAATCAGAAAGACAGTTTTTAGTTTTTAGCAGTCTACCACCCATAAGGCATTGCACAGACAATAGCTGAAACATACCCTGATATTTGAAAGAGGCTTATTTGCTTATCCAGGAACTTTGGTCTTGGGAAAACTTTTGGTTTAACACACATTTAGTGCCCTTAGAAGTAATTTCAGGGAACAGAGGCCAGTGGAAACAATCTTTGCACTCTCTCTCTGCCTCGTTACAGCTCACTGGTATCTCCCAGGAAGGATCTTATATCGTTGTCTGGTGCTCAGATTCTTCAACTGCCACCAGAGAACGCCTGAACACAGCCTGGCTCTGGGTCTCATAGGATTTTAACCAACAGAAAAATAGTCCTTAAATAGTTAGCATCTCCAGGGCACAACAAGAGGCAGCAGAGCCAGGAGCTCAGTCTCTGTGAAAGAAGCCTGTTAGTTAATCATCATAGATGCAGACTGAGGGGCAAGCTTCTAACTAAGTACATATCTGAGGCATGACTGTAATCCTTTCCACAGACCTCAAAGAATGGGTGCTATCTTTACACTCTCCCTCTGCTATGCTCAGGAGCAACACTGTCTCCCAGAGGGGAACTCTTATGGATGTCTGGGGCCCTGGTTTTTGTGGCCAGGGAAAATTGTGTTCCTGGGTCCCATGGGAGAGGGGCAATCAGAGAGACATTTCTTTACAAGCTAGCCCCCCCCCCCGCCCCAGAAGACTGCAGAAACGATGGACTGAAATTCACCTCCAGTCTTTCTGTGAAAGAAGCTTCCTTGCTTGTTCTGGAGCATTGGCCTGAGATGTAAGCTTCAGTTTTGACTCATACCCAGGAGTTTATGGAGCTGCTCTTAGGGAATGTAGGACAGTGGATGCCATCTTTGTGTTCTCCCTCTGCCTTGCTAAAGCTTGCCAGTATCTCCCAGAAAAGAGCTTATACTTATCTGGAGACCCAATTGCTGAGACTGCTGCACAGGGGACCCCTCCAAATTGCCTGGCTTTGGTGGCCAGAAGACTGTATTTATTTGTATATTTTAAATTTTGCTGCCTGAGGATCTGGATTCCAATCAGCCTGAATCTAGGTCCCAAATGAGATCCTACCTACTGGGACACTGACAGGTCTCAGGACAGCCTCAACTACTTGGAGCTATTAAAATCATAATGGTTTGATTGGACAATCACAAATGTTTGAGAGAGAAACAAGATCTAGGGAAGGGTTGAATGACAAGGCTCATCCCCTACCTAAGGCCACTACTTCAAGGCTGAGAGAGGTACCTGGTTCATCTAATGAATAGAAGTCAACACAGAGGATCAAGCAAAATGAAGAAACAGAAGAATATATTCCTAATTTTTAAAAAAGATAGTCTCAGAAAAAATCTTAATGAAATGAAGATAAGTAATTTAAACCTGATAAAGAGTTGAAAGTAATGGTAAAGTAAAAGTAAAGATGTTCATCAAACTCAGGAGAATAGATGAACAGTGTGAACTTCAACAAAGAAATGGAAATATAAGAACTACCAAATAGAAGAAGAAATCAAAGAAAAAATTTACTAATATCTTGACATGAACAAAATTGGAAATATAATGAATTGAAATGAAATTTAGGGGATGCAGTAAAACCAGTTCTAAGAGAGAAGCAATAAATGCCTACTTCAAGAAACGATAAAATGTCAAATAAACAACCTAACATAATTTTTTTAAGTGGAGGATAGTTGCTTTACAATGTTGTGTTAGTTTCTGCTGTACAGCAAAGTGGATAAGTTATACTGTTGATGGACATTTAGGTTGTTTCCATGTTCTGGCTAACAACCTAACATTAAACTTAAAGAAACTACAAATAAAGAACAAATATGCCCAAAGTTAGTAGAAGGAGAAAAATTACAAAAATCAAGCAGAAATAAATGAAATAGAGACTAAAAAGAAAATAGAGAAGATCAATGAAAATAAGAGTTGGTTCTTGGAAAAATAAACAAGATTGACAAGCCTTTAGCTAGACTCACCAAGAAAAAAAAGAGAAAAAAGCTCAGGTAAATAAAATAAGAAAGGAAGAGGGGATATTACAATTGCTACTACAGAAATACAAGAGATCATATGGGCTTACTATACATCAACAAACCTGACAGCCTAGAAGATATGGATAAATTCCTAGAAACATACAACCTACCAAAGATTGAAATAGAAAATCTGGACATATTGCTAGTAAGGGGATTGAATTAGTAATAATAATAATAATAAAACACTTCTCAACAAATAAAACTCCAGATTGCACTGATAAATTCTTTCAAACATTGAAAAAAAAAACAGAAATAAAAACAATTCTTCTCAAACTCCAGTCACTAAGAGTCAGACACAGCTGAGCGACTTCACTTTCACTTTTCACTTTCATGCATTGGAGAAGGAAATGGCAACCCACTGCAGTGTTCTTGCCTGGAGAATCCCAGGAACAGGGGAGGCTGGTGGGCTGCCGACTATGGGGTCACACAGAGTCGGACACGAGTGAAGCAACTTAGCAGCAGCAGCTTCTCAAACTCCTAAAATATAGAAGAGGAGGGAATTCTTCCAAACTCATTTCTGAAGGTCAGCATTACTCTGATATAACTACACAAGGACATTACAAATAAAGAAAATTATAGGCTGAAATCTCTGATGAAGATAGAGGTAAAAGTCTTCAATAAAATATTAGCAAACCAAATTCAACAATAAAGACATTAAAAGGATAACATGCCATTATCAAGTGGGATTTATTCCAGGGATGCAAGGATGGTTCAACATCTGAAAATCAATCAATGCAATATATCACATTAACAAAATGAATGATAAAAATTACCTCAATAGATGATCATCTCAATAGATACAGAAATCATTTGACAAAATTAACACCATTTATGGCAAAAAAACTCAACAAATAGAGTATAGAGGGAATGTACCTCAACATAATAAAGGACAGCATATGACAATCCCACAGCTAATATCATACTCAATGATAAAGAGCTGAAAACTTTTCTTCCAAGAGCAGGTATAAGACAAGGATACTCACTTTCACCACTTTTATTCAACATAGTATTATAAGTCCTAGCTAGAGCAATTAAGCAAGAAAAAGAAATAAAAGACATCCAAATTGGAAAGGAGGAAGGAAAACCCTTACTATTTGCACATGACAAGATGTTATATATATAAAAAAAGACTCCATTAAGAAACTGTTAGAACTAATACAAGAATTTAGTAAATTTGCAGGATACAGAATCAATATACAAAAATATGTTGTGCTTCTATTTACTAATAACAAGATATCAAAAGAGAAATTAAGAGAAAAACCATTTACACTTGCGCCAAAAAGAATAAAATACCTAGGAATAAATTTAACCAAAAAGATGAAAGACCTGTATAATGAAAACTACAAGATATTGATCAAATAAATTGTAGAATACACAAATAAATGAAAAACTATACCATGCACATGGATTAGAAAAATTAATATTATTAATATGTCCATACTACCCAAAAGAATCTACCAAAATTCCAATGGCATTTTTCATAGAAATAGAACAAACAATCCTAAAATGTGTAAAGAGGTGTAAAAGACTTCAAACAGCCAAAGTAATCTTGAGAAAGAAGAAGCAAGGTGAAGGCATCATGCTCCCAGATTTCAAAGTATATTATAAGGCTGTATAAATCAAAACTGCATGGTACTGGCACAAAAACAGACACATAGGCATCAGTGGGATAGTATACAGCACTTAGAAATAAACCCACACATAAATGGTCAATTAATCTACAAAAAAGGAGCCAAGGCTACACAATGGGGAAAAGACAATCCCTTCAATAAATAGTATTGAGAAAACCGTATAGTTACATGCCAAAAGAATGAAACCAGATGATTATCTTATACCATACAAAAATATTAACTCAAACCATATTAAAGTCTTAAATTTAAGACGGGCAACCATAAACTTGAAGAAACATAGATGGCAAGCTACTTCATATAGATCTTGGTAATAAGGTTTAGAATCCAACATAAAAAGTAAAAGCAAAAAAAGCAAAGAAACAAAACCAAGTGAGACTATGTAAAACAAAAAAGCTTCTGCACAGCAAAGGAAGCCATTCACAAAAAGAAAAGGCAATCTAATGAATGAGAGAAAATATTTACAAATCATATATTCAAGGGTTAATATCTAAAATATTGATATATAAATAACTCTTGGAACTCAAGAGTGAAACATTGTAATTAAAAAATGGGCGAAGGTCTGAATAGATATTTTTCCAAAGAAGACATACAGGTAGTCAACAGGTACATGAAAAAGTGCTCAGCATCACTAATCATCAGAGAAATACAAATCAAAATCATAATGAGATGCCACCTCACACTTGGTGAAACGACTATTATCAAAAAGGAAACAACGTGTTGGTGAGTACATAGAGAAAAGGGAATACTTGTGACTTGTTGCTGGGAATAAAATTGGTATAGTCACTATGTAAAATAGTATGCTGCTGCTGCTAAGTCACTTCAGTCGTGTCTGCCTCTGTGTGACCCCATAGACAGCAGCCCACCAGGCTCCCTCATCCCTGGGATTCTCCAGGCAAGAACACTGCAGTGGGTTGCCATTTCCTTCTCCAATGCATGAAAGTGAAAAGTGAAAGTGAAGTCGCTCAGTCGTGTCCGACTCTTCGAGACCCCATGGACTGCAGCCTTCCAGGCTCCTCCATGCATGGGACTTCCCAAGCAAGAGTACCAGAGTGGGTTGTCATTGCCTAGTATAACGTTTCCTCAAAATTAAAAATGAAACTACCGTGTGATCTAGCAATTCCAGTTCTGGGTATTTATTTGAAGAAAACAAAAACACTAATTCAAAAATACACATGTGGCCATGTTCATAGCAGCATTATTCACAATATACATTAGCCCCAGTATGGAAAAATCTTCATGTTCATTAATGAAAGAATGGACAAAAAATATGGCATACGTATTATAATTTAGCCATAGGAAAGAATGGAATCTTGCATTTTATGAAAACAGATGATCCTTGAGGGCATTAAACTCAGTGAAAAAAGTCAGATAGAAAAATACAAACAGAATGACCATCATCAAAAAGTCTACAAACAATAAATGCTGGAGAGGATATGGAGAAAAGGTTACCCTCCTACACTGTTGGTGGGAATGTAAATTGGTATAATCACTATGTATAGTAGTATGGAGCTTCCTTAAAAAACCTAAAAATACCACATGACCCAGCAATCCCATTCCTAGGCATATATCTGAAGAAGACCATAATTCAAAAAGATACATGCACCCTAATGTTAATTGCAGCACTGTTTACAGTAAGCAAGTCATGGAAGCAACCTAAATGTCCATCGACAGAGGGGTGAATAAAGAACATGTGGTACATGTATACAATGGAATATAACTCTAGGGCTTCCCTTGTAGCTCAGTTGGTAAAGAATTTGCCTGCAGTGCAGGAGACCCGGGTTCAATCCGTGGATTGGGAAGATCCTCTGGAGAAGGAAATGGCAACCCACTCCAGTATCCTTGCCTGGAAAATCTCATGGACAGAGGAACCTGGTGGATTGCAGTCCATGGGGTCGCAAAGAGTCAGGCACGACTGAGTGACTAACACACACAAACACACACATAAAAAGAATGAAAAAATGTCATTTGCAGCAACATGGTGGACCTAGAGATTATCATACTGAGTGAAGTCAGTTAGAGAAAACAAATATCATATGATATCACTTGTATGTGGAATAAGAAAAAAATCATGCAAATGAACTTATTTACAAAGCAGAAACAGACTTACAGACTTAGAAAACAAGTTTATGGCTACCAAAGAGGAAAGGTGGGGAGGAAAGATAAGTTAGGAATTTGAGATTAACATATACACACTATGATATAACCAACAATGGGTAAAAGGGATAAAAAATATAAATTTCAGTTTTAAAATAAATAAGTCATGGGGACATACAGCACAGTGTCTATAGTTAATACTCTATTTCATATTTCAAAGTTGCTAAGAAAGTGAATGCTATCACAAGGAAAAAAAATTTGTAACTATGTAAAGTGATAGATGTTAACTAGACATTGTGGTGATCATTTTACAAGGTATATAAAACCAAATCATTATATTTTACACGGGAAACTAATATAATGTTATATATCACTAGACCTCACTTAAAAGAAAAACTATTTCTTTTGATGATATTAAGTTGCATGAGCTGTTTGTAAATTTTGGAGACTAATCCCTTGTTGGCCTCATCATTTGCAATTATTTTCTTTCATTTTATGGGTTGCCTTTTGTTTTGTTTATGGTTTCCTTTGCTATGCAAAAGCTTTTGAGATTAATCAGGTTCTATTTGTTTATGTTTGTTTTTAATTTCCATTATCCTGGGAGACAGATTGAAAAAGATATTGCTGCAATTTATGTCAGAGAGTGTTCTGCCTGTGTTTTCCTCTATGAGTTTTATAGTATCTGGTCTCATATTTAGGTCTTTAATCCATTTGAGGTTATTTTTGTGTATGATGTCAAAGAAAGTTCTAATTTCACTTTTTTTGCAAGTAGCTGTCCAGTTTTCCCAGCACCATTTATTGAAGAGACTGTCTTTCCTCCATTGTATAGCCTTGCCTCCTTTGTCATAGATTAATTGATCATAGGCATGTTGGTTTACTTCTCAGCTTTCCATCCTGTTCCATTGATCTATATTACTATTTTTGTGCTAGTACCATACTGTTATAGTCATAAGACTATAGCTTTGTAGTATAGTTTGAAGTCAGGGAGCCTGATTCCTCCAGCTCTGCTTTTCTTTCTCAAGATTGTGTTGGCTATTTGGGGTCTTCTGTGTTTCTATACAAATTGTAAATGCCTTTTTTGTTTTAGTTCTGTGAAAAATGCCATTGGTAATTTGATGGCAATTGCATTAAATCTGTAGATTGCCTGGCATAGGACAGTGATTTTCACAATATTGATTCTTCAAATCCAAGATGATGGTATATCTTTCCATCTGTTTGTTTTGTTTTGATTTCTTTCATCAGCATCTTATAGTTTTTGGAGTAGAGGTCTTTTATCTCCTTAGGTGGGTTTATTCTTAGGTATGTTATTATTTTCAATGAAAGGGTAAATGGAACTGATTCCTGAATTTCTCTTTCTGATCTTTCATTGTTAGTGTATAGAAACAAAATAGATATCTGTGTATTAATTTTGCAACCTGCAACTTAACCAAATTCATTGACAAGCTGTAGTGGTTTTCTTAGGATTTTTTGTAGTGATATTCTCCTTATCATTTTCTTAATATTATGTCATCCGCAAACAGTGACAGTTTTCCGGTTTGAATTCCTTTTATTTATTTTTCTTCTCTGATTGCCATGGTTAGAACTCCCAAAACTATGTTGAATAAACAACCCAAATCAAAAAATGGGCAGAAGACCTAAATAGACATTTTTCCAAAGAAGATATACAGATGACCAAGAGGCACATGAAAAGATGTTCAACATTGCTAACTATTAGAGAAATGCAAATCAAAACTTACAGTGAGATATCACCTCATACCAGTCAGAATGGCTATCAAAGAATCCACAAACATTAAATGCTGGAAAGGGTGTGGAGAGAAGGGAACCCTCCTACATAATTGGCGGGGATATAAACTGTTGCAGCTACTCTGGACAACAGTATGGAGGTTCCTTAAGAAACTAAAATTAGAGCTATCATATGATCCTGCAATTCCACTCCTGGGCATATATCCAGAGAAAAACACAGTCTGAAAGGATACATGCATTCTGATGTTCATAGCAACACTATTTACAAGAGTCAAAACATGGAAGCAACCTAAATGTTCATCAACAGAAGGATAAATAAAGAAGAAGTGGTATATACATACATACACACACACACACACACACACACACACACACAAGGGAATATTACCCAGCCATTGGAAAGAATTAAATGATAATGGATGGACCTAGCAACTGACATACTGAGTGAAGTAAGTCTGACAGAGAAAATATGATATCGCTTATTAGAAAAATCTAAAAAATGAGACAAATGAACTTATTTACAAAAGGAAACAGACTCACAGACTTTGATAACAAACTTATGATTCTAGGGGTGGGAGGCAGGGAGGAGGGATAGTTAGGGAGTTTGGGATTGACATGTTGTTTTTGCTGTTTAGTCGCTAAGTCGTGTCCAACTCTTTTGTGATCCCATGGCCTGCAGCCTGCCAAGCTGCTCTGTCCATGGGATTTCCCAGGCAAGAATACTGGAGTGGGTTGTCATTTCCTTCCCCAGGGGATCTTCCCGTCCCAGGGATTGAATCCGTGTCTCCTGCATTGGCAGGTGGATTCTTTACAACTGAACCACCTGGGAAGACTGGGATCAACATGTACACACTACTGTGTTTAAAATGAATAACCAACAAGGACCTACTATGGAGTACAGGGAACTCATCTCAATTTTATGTAACAGCCTAAATGGGAACATAATTTGAAAAGAATAGTTACATATATATGTATAGTTGAGTCATTTTTTATGCACCTGAAACTAACACATTGTTAATCAGTGGTACTCCAATATAAAATAATAAGTTAAAAAAAATAGATAAATTCAGTCAAAAGTATTTGTTTTAAAGAAGAAAAAGAAAAAAATAGCTGACAGGTTAGACAAAAAGCTTCTGGGCCTTTCCCTCTATTCTGCAGGTCCACAGAGAGGGGTGGACCTGCATCAGTCACAGGGGCTGACAACATAGAGACCCCAGCAAAGCTACCTCCCTGGATTTGGCCACAAGTTCTCTGAAGCAGGAGAGGGAGAAGGAACAGAGAGTGGGTGAGGCAACTGACTGGGGTGGACAGCTGCTTCCTGGCTGGGACTCTTAGGGACATGCAGGGTGGGCCTGTTCAAGCAGAGCCCAGTCTTTCTGGGAGCGGGGGGTAGGGGGCAACCAGAAGGTCACAGCTGCTGTTGCTGCTGCTGTTTGCATTTTGTTACCTTGGTGACGGCTGCCATAAAGGCACTATGAAGGACAGGGTTTGTAGTAAAGCACCCTACACTGTGCCACTCTCTCTTTATTAACTTTAATCAGATTACCTCTGGAGAGATTGAATTAAGTTTCTAAGGTCTCTTTGGGGGCTGTTGGACAAAGCAATCTTGAAAGATACTACACTTTTTTTTTTTCCTCTCTTGACGTTTCAACAGCTTGCTGACACCAGGGTGTTTATTGGCACCAGGAACATATTGTTCAAATTACTCAGCTTGTGTGATGACTCCCACCCCCATATCACTGCTGGAGAGCCTTAAACAGTGGCTAGGATATTGCTTCCCTACCTTTCTTTGACCCTCTCTGTTGGGTCACTTATCTGACCAGCCAGGTGAGATCTGGTGGTGGTCAGGCACTAAAGAGGACCAGAAACTGCCCTCAGAATGGAAAAGTTTATATAAAAATATGCTAACACCCTCCTAAGAATGCCTCATGGCTTCCTCTGGCATTCCCAAAGATCCATATGCATGACTAGCAAAGTGCCCCATGAGACGTTTAGACTCTTGCAAATAATCCACTAGCAACCTTCTAATATGCCCTGCAGACTCTGTTAATAACTCCCAAAGGTACTGTGTAGGATCTTCAGGCTTTTTGAGTTCCAGGAGAGCATTGTGGTTAATTGACTTCTTGGCTCTCTAAGTTTGTCAGAAGCTCAGCTGAGCTGGAGAGAAAGCTGATCTGCCAGATGTCAGAGTAGCTGCTTAAGACAACATGCCAAAGTAAAAGTAACACTCAAGCCTTACTTAAATCACTTACTGCAACAAGAAAAGCAAAAGGCTAAACTGGGGAAAGTGCTGACCCTACTCTTTTCTGTTTTGCCCATGGACCAGTACCAGCATGAGATCAGATGGATGAACATAGACAAGGAGGTTGTCTCACTGTAGAGGGAGCGCTGAACAAAATGCTCCTGTGGTTTTAAGGTCTGAGGCACCTAGGCTAGGAACACAGCTATGTGTAAGAGCATGGCCAGCTAGGGGAGGCTGACTGCTTGACAGCAACACCCTCCTGAGACTTCAATCTGTTAGGTAGTTGAAATAGGAAAAAGGAGTCCAGAATGGCGGTGGCTAAAAGACAAGGAAGGGAAAAGCCCGTAAAAATAGAACAAAGGAAAATCTGAGGACTGGAGTAAGGATCTCAGGTAAAACAAACAGCACTCCTGGTTAGCCCAATTTACATAGGGCAGGCCCAAGGGGAGGAGAAAAAACATATAAAAAGAGGAGCCAAAATTGGGCTGCAGGCCTCTCTCTCCTCTTCCTGTCTACTGGGTTGGCATTGCCCTCATGCCTCGAGGATGTATTTTCCTTTCAGTTCAGTTCAGTCGCTCAGTCATTTCTGACTCTTTGCAATCCCATGAACCACAGCACGCCAGGCCTCCCTGTCCATCACCAATTCCTGGAATTCACCCAAAACCATGTCCATCAGGTTGGTGATGCCACCCAACCATCTCATCCTCTGTTGTCCCCTTCTCCTCCTGCCTTCAATCTTTCCTTTACTTTCTAAATAAAACTGAGCTGTATACGGAGCTGAACATTGGTCCATCGGTTCAAATTTTTGTTGCAACGAGACAGAACTGAGGAAATTACGCACTCCCACAACAAATCTGTTGGCTGTACAACACGTCTTATGTAGGGAGAGAAGTTTTCACCTTCAAAGTGTGCAGGTTAAATCCTTTGTAATTGCCTATAGTGAGGCCTGAAAATCACATGTAAGTTTTTAAACCAGGAGCCAGATGCTTTTTTTTCATCATAAACTTTTAGTGGTAATTTTTGTAGTGGTTTGTCTAGTGGTCTACATCTTAACTTTTTCTTCCTTCCTTCTTTCTTTCTTTTTTCCTGGCCACGAGGCATGCTGGATCTTAGTTCCCCGATCAGGGATCGAACTTGTACCCCCTATAGTGGAAGTGTGAAGTCTTAACCACTGGACCTCTAGGGAAGCTCTTCCATCTTAACTTTTCAATATCAGCTTCAGATTTTTATATTATTAATAACTTAATTCTAGTTAGATATAGAAACATTATGTTCATATAGTTTTATTCCCTTTACTCTATTTTGTGGTATTATTGCTATGTATGGGCTTCCCTGGTGGCTTAGTGGTATCAATGCAGGAGACATGAATTTAATCCCTGGGTCTGGAAGATCCTCTGGAGAAGGAAATGGCAACCCATTCCAGTATTCTTACCTGGAGAATCCCATGGATGGAGGAGCCTGGTGGGCTACAGTCCATGGGGTCGCAGAGTCCGAGACTATTTAGCGACTGAACAACAGCAATTCCTATATATGTTAACTAATAAATGTTACAAACTCAGGAATACATTGCTATAATTATTACTTTATAAAATTTTATGTCTCTTGAAGAATCTTAGAGAAGGATAACAAATACGTTTGTAGTTTTTATTATATTAACAATCCTATTTATTGTAGCTGATTCACTTCATGTCTTTTTGTGATTTCAAGTTACCATCTAGAGTCATTTTCTTTGTCTAACACAGCTTTCCTCCCATCTACCTCCATTGTGCTGTTTTTGCTAGATATATTGCATTTCTATGTATTATAAGCTTCACAATACATTATGTACATATTTTAATATAATTGCTTTTTAAATCAGTTAAGAAAGGAAAGGAGAATAAATACGATTATATATAGTCTTTTATAATTACATAGTTACTGTTGATCTTTGTGTGTGTGTGTGTATTCAAATTACAATCTGAGGTCACTGATCGTCAGCCTGAAGAACGTCCTTTAGCAGTCCCTGTAGGGCAGGTGTGCTAGCAACAAATTCTTTAAGCTTTTGTTTGTCTGAAATGTGTTTATTTCACCTTTATTCTTGAAAAATCACTTTGCTTGATTTGGGATTATTGGTTGACAGCCAGTCAATTCAGTTCAGTCACTCAGTCGTGTCCAACTCTTTGTGACCCCATGGGCTGCAGCACGCCAGGTATCCCTGTCCATCACCAAATCCCAGAGCTTGCTCAAACTCATGTCCATTGAATCGGTGATGCCATCCAACCATCTCATCCTCTGTCGTCCCCTTCTCCTCCTGCCTTCAGTCTTTCCCAGCATCAGGGTCTTTTCAAATGAGTTAGTTCTTTGCATCAGGTGGCCAAAGTATTGGAGTTTCAGCTTTAGCATCAGTCCTTCCAATGAATATTCAGGGCTGATTTCCTTTAGGATGGACTGGTTGGATCTCCTTACAGTCCAAGGGTCTCTTAAGAGTCTTCTACAGCACCACAGTTAAAAGCATCAATTCTTCAGTGCTCAGCTTTCTTTAGAGTCTAACTCACATCCATACATGACTACTGGAAAAACCATAGGTTTGATGTGGCAGACCTTTGTTGGCAAAGTAATGTCTCTGCTTTTTAATATGTTGTCTAGTTTGGTCATAGATTTTAATTCCAAAGATCAAGTGTCATTTAATTTCATGGCTGCAGTCACCATCTGCAGTGATTTTGGAGCCCAAGAAAATAAAATCTGTCACTGTTTCCATTGTTTACCAATCTATTTACCATGAAGTGATGGGACCAGATGCCATGATCTTAGTCTTCTGAATGTTGAGTTTTAAGCCAGCTGTTTCACTTTCCTCTTTCACTGTGATAAGGAGACTCTTTAGCTCTTCTTTGCTCTATGCCATAAGGGTGATGTCATCTGTGTATCTGAAGTTATTGATGTTTTTCCCGGGAATCTTGATTCTAGCTTGTACTTCATCCAGTCCGGCATTTCACTTGATGTATTCTGCACAGAAGTTAAGCTGGGTGACAATATACAGCCTTGACATACTCCTTTCCCAATTTCAAACCAGTTTGTTATACCATGTCCAGTTCTAACTGTAGCTCTTTGACCTGCATACAGATTTGTCAGGAAGCAAATCTGGTGGTCTGGTATTCCCATCTCTTGAAGAATTTTCCACAATTTGTTGTGAAGTCAAAGGCTTTGACATTGTCAATAAAGCAGAAGTAGGTGTCTTTCTGGAACTCTCTGGATTTTTCGACAATCCAATGGATGTTGGCCATTTGATCTCTGGTTCGTCTGACTTTTCTAAATCCAGCTTGGACATCTGGAAGTTCATGGTTCACGTACTGTTGAAGCCTGGCTTGGAGAATTTTGAGCATTACTTTGCTAGCGTGTGAGACGAATGCAATTGTGCAGTAGTTTGAGCATTCTTTGGCATTGCCTTTCTTTGGGATTGGAATTTAAACTGACCTTTTCCAGTCCTGTGGCCACTGCTGACTTTTCCCAACTTGCTGGTGTATTGAGTGTAGCACTTTCACAGCATCATCTCTTAGGATTTGAAATAATGCAACTGAATTCCATCACCTCCACTAGCTTTGTTGGTAGTGATGTTTCCTAAGGCCCACTTGACTTCACATTCCAGGATGTCTGGCTCTAGGTGAGTGATCAGACCATCACAGTTATCTGGGTCATGAAGATCTTTTTTGTATAGTTCTTCTGTATATTCTTGCCACCGCTTCTTAAGATCTTCTGCTGTTGTTAGACCCATACCATTTCTGTCCTTTATCGAGCCCATCTTTGCATGAAATGTTCCCTTGGTATCTCTAATTTTCTTGAAAAGATCTCTAGTCTTTCCCCATTCTATTGCTTTCCTCTATTTCTTTGCACTGATGACTGAGGAAGGCTTTCTTATCTCTCTTTGCTATTCTTTGGAATCCTGCATTCAAATGGGTGTATCTTTCCTTTTCTCCTTTGCCTTTCGCTTCTCTTCTGTTTGATATTTTAGAGATATCAATAGCATCAGATACACACATGACACCACCTTTTTGGCAGAAAGTGAAGAACTAAAGAACCTCTTAGCTATTTGTAAGGCTTCCTCAGACAACCATTTTGCCTTTTTGCATTTCTTTTCTTGAGAATGGTCTTGATCACTGCCTTCTGTTCAATGTCAGAACCTCCATCCATACTTCTTCAGGCATTCTATCAGATCTAATCCCTTGAATCTATTTGTCACTTCCACTGTATAATTGTAAAGGATTTTATTTAGATCATACCTGAATGGTCTAGTGGTTTTACCTACTTTCTTCATTTTGAGTCTGAATTTTGCAATAAGGAGTTCATGATCTGAGCCACAGTCAGCTCACGGTCTTCTTTTTGCTGACTGTTTAGGGCTTCTCTGTCTTTGGCTGCAAAGAATATAATCAATCTGATTTTGTTATTGACTATCTGGTGATATCCATGTGTAGAGTCTTCTCATGTGTTGTTGGTTGACAGTATTGACAGGTTTTTTTTTTAATTTTATATTATAATGCAAATACCAGGCCACCTGACCTGCTTCTTGAGAAATTTGTATGCAGGTCAGGAAGCAACAGTTAGAACTGGACAAGGAACAGCAGACTGGTTCCAAATAGGAAAAGGAGAACGTCAAGGCTGTATATTGTCACCCTGCTTATTTAACTTATATGCAGAGTACATCATGAGAAACATTGGGCTGGAAGAAGCACAAGCTGGAATCAAGATTGCTGGGAGAAATATCAATAATCTCAGATATGCAGATGACACCACCTTTATGGCAGAAAGTGAAGAGGAGCTAAAAAGCCTTTTGATGAAAGTGAAAGAGGAGAGTGAAAAAGTTGGCTTAAAGCTCAACATTCAGAAAACGAAGATCATGGCATCTGGTCCCATCACTTCATGGGAAATAGATGGGGAAACAGTAGAAACAGTGTCAGACTTTATTTTTTTTGGTCTCCAAAGTCACCGCAGATGGTGACTGTAGCCATGAAATTAAAAGACGCTTACTCCTTGGAAGAAAAGTTATGACCAACCTAAATAGTATATTCAAAAGCAGAGACGTTACTTTGCCGACTAAGGTCCGTCTAGTTAAGGCTATGGTTTTTCCAGTAGTCATGTATGGATGTGAGAGTTGGACTGTGAAGAAGGCTGAACGCCGAAGAATCGATGCTTTTGAACTGTGGTGTTGGAGAAGTCTCTTGAGGGTCCCTTGGACTGCAAGGAGATCCAACCAGTCCATTCTGAAGGAGATCAACCCTGGGATTTCTTTGGAAGGAATGATGCTAAAGCTGAAGCTCCAGTACTTTGGTCACCTCATGCGAAGAGTTGACTCATTGGAAAAGACTCTGATGCTGGGAGGGATTGGGGGCAGGAGGAGAAGTGGACAACCCAGGATGAGATGGCTGGATGGCATCACGGACTCAATGGACGTGAGTCTGAGTGAACTCCGGGAGATGGTGATGGACAGGGAGACCTGGCGTGCTGTGATTCATGGGGTTGCAAAGAGTTGGACGCGACTGAGCGACTGAACTGAACTTAAGCTCAGAGCTAATGGCTCATGGGTATTTTTTCCCTTAAGTTCTATACTAAGGATTCAGTTCAGATACTAAGGATTATATAACAACAAATGTATCTTGCTTGAGGGCACGTTTCTCCTTCTTAACAAGAACCTTTTGACTAATCTTGTTATCTTATGTGGGAGTGGGTCTGGTTAGACCTTTCTATTATTAGTTCTAATCTTACTAATTTAAGATGTATGTTGTGGGAGTGAGTCTGGCAAAAGTATATAAGGCCTTGCTAAGACTTTTGACGGGGGCACACTCTGTCCCCCTTTCAATGTCTATGTCAGAAGCTTTCTCTGTCCTTTTTCACTGTGATAAAACTTCTGCCACACACAAAAAATCTCTGTGTGATTAAGCCTGATCCCTGATCCCAAAGTTAAATCTTCTTTGGAGATCATGATTCTGATATTGTTCACTGTAATCTATCAGTTTCCTTCACTGTGCAAAAACTTTTTAGTTTGATGTAGTGTGTGTTAGTCGCTCAGTCATGCCCAACTCTTTGCGACCCCATGGACTGCAATCTACCAGGTTCCTCTGTCCATGAGATTTTCCAGGCAAGGATATTGGAGTGGGTTGCCATTTCCTTCTCCAGGGGATCTTCCCAACCCAGGGATTGAACCCGGGTCTCCTACACTGCAGGCAAATTCTTTACCAACTGAGCTACAAGGGAAGCCTTTTAGTTACTTTTGCTTTTGTTTCCTTTCCCTGAGGAAACAAATCCAAAAAAACTTGCCACTATGACTGATGTCAAAGTACATATTGCCTATGTTTTTTTCTAGGAGTTTTATGGTTTCAGGTATTACATTTATGTTTTTAAACAACTTTGATCTCACTCGTTGGCATGTGGCTGTTCAGTTTTCAAAACACCATTTATTAGAGACACTGTGTTCTCCCCACTGTATATTCTTGGCTCTTCTGTCATAAACTAATTGGCCATATAAAATAGGCTTATTTCTGGGCTGTCTGTTCTGTTCCATTGATACCTAGATGTCTGTTTTTCTGCCAGTGCCATATAGTTTTGATTATTATAACTTCGTAGTATAGTTTGAAACCATGGAGTATGATATCTCCAGCATTGTTCTTCTTTCTCAAAATTGCTTTGACTACTCAGGGTCTTTTGTGGTTTGTACAAATGTAGGATTATTTGTTCCAGTTCTGTGAAAAATGCCATTGGAATTTTAATGAAATTATGATACTTTGAAATTGATTATCTGGTCTAGTGGGGTAAAGGCAGTTGAAAACCCAATTTGTATTCTATAAAGAGAATATGAAAATAAATGACAACGTAATTAAATGGTCCTCTGAATTAGAAGAGAGAGACATATTTTTGGATTTAGCTGAGTTTATTGATATGGCTGCACTTCCTAGAGATTCTGTATTCAATGTGCTAGTTCCAGCAGCTTTATACAAGACTGAAACGATTGTTTTAAATGTAAGTTTTAAAGAAGATCTTGCAAATTAACAGTCAATCAATCAATTTCATCTTAGGGAGAATGTATTTCCAGAATGCAGAACTGAACAATAGTCAGGAATGAGAGGGAGGTGGAGGACAGAACTGTGGAGACTCGGGGTAAGGGAAGAGAATCAAGATAATAGATGAAGAGGAAGAGAGTTAACAGTTTCTGGATCCCTCCTATGTGCCAAGTACAATATAGGAGCTTCCAGACAGCATCTCTAAATTTTATTTAATACTTCTGATAACCATGATATGGGGATTGATATCATTCCACTATAAACGTAGTAGTGAATGTAGTGAAAGTCGCTTAGTCGTGTCCAACTCTTTGTGAACCCATGGACTTCCGTCCATGGAATTCTCCAGGCCAGAAAACTGGAGTGGGTAGCCTTTCCCTTCTCTAGGGAATCTTCCCAACCCAGGGGTCGAACCTAGGTCTCCCGCATTGCAGGCAGGTTCTTTACCAGCTGAGCTACAATGGAAGCCCAAGAATACTGGAGTGGGTGAAGTGAAGTCGTTCAGTCGTGTCCAACTCTTTGCGACCCCATGGGGTGTAGCCTATCAGGCTCCTTTGTCCATGGGATTTTCCAGGCAAGAGTACTGGAGTGGATAGCCTATTCCTTCTCCAGCTGATCTTCCCAACCCAGGAATCGAACTGGGTTCTCCTGTATTGCAGGCGAATTCTTTACCGACTGAGCTATCAGGGAAGCCCATATCATTTCACTATAGAGGAGAGGAAACTGAGGTTCAGGGATGTTAAGTTACTTTCCCCAAATTACACAACTCTTACATAGCAAAGGCATGACAGGAGCACAGGACTCCAGAAGGCAGAATAGGGGAGTCTGTGGGGGTGGGGGAGGGTTGCCTTTCTCATGCGTCAGCAGATCCTGCAGTTCCTGCCTCCCATCCCAGGGACGGGGGCGCCTAGTGGGCTGCCGTCTATAGGGTCGCACAGAGTCGGACACGACTGAAGCGACTTAGCAGCAGCAGCAAAGTCGAATCAGATACAGAAAATAAATCATGTTATTGCCTGACTAGGACGCTAGAGGGCACAACTTTGGAAATTTTCTTTCTAGACAGTCTGTTTCGTCGGAAGCAAATATCTGTAACTGAGAGCAGATTATGTGTTGTATACCAGGAGTGAGTATGGATTAACCTCAGTGTTGGGAGCTCTGAGCTTTCCATTGCCTTGTGGCGGGACAAATGCACCCGTGACCATCCTATGTGTGAGGTGTACTGTCTTCTGTTTAGTTTGTGCAGTGGGTGTCAGGTAGTTAGAAAGATCCCTTGGGTTCAGAACCAATAGCTGGCAGTTTCTTTTGAAATTCCAGTGCTAAGTGTGGTCATTTCCACACAGTAGGAGCTCTATCGATGTTTGCTTAAGAAGAAACGTTGTCACCATACTATCACCCTCTGTCTAGTCACTGCCTTGTCAAAATCCCCCAGTGGCTTTCTAATGCCCTTTAGGTAAAGTTTGCACTATTTAACTTGGCTTTCAAGTCCCACCATAGACTGTGATCTAAGCTTATCTCAAATTAACTCCCATTCCCCCAACAATCACCCCAATCTTAACATATACACATCCTTAATGTAGTCCTGAAGCAGCCAGTGTCTGAAATTAGAGGCTTCACATCACACCCTGCACATGCTAAATACTCTGGAGTTGCTGCTGCTGCTACTATGACTACTGCTAATGCTACTTATACCACTAGATCTAGAAATTGGCAGAGGCAAGTTTGAACTCAGGTCTCCTGAGCAAGTCCAGTGCTCTTAGCTCCCTTTGCTTCTTTGCAGCACACATTTCAGTACATAGTGAATATTGAACAATGAAACCTTTGATTCCATTCTCCTTGGCTCCTTCTGCATCCTTTTTAGGGTCCTGTGGCCCAAGGGATGGAACAGGAGATTTTAGTGACCAGAGGACAGGACTGATTTCTCCCTGAGCAGACGTAGATGTGTCCAGTGTCGGAAATCTGGAGTTGGAAGCTACTTTTGACATGATCTCCTCCAAGCCAATGTGCAAATAACTTCTACGGCACCCATTAAAGAGGTTCACCCAGTCTCTGCCTGTGTGTACCTTTCCTTTAAAAGGCTGCTGATCCCAGCCGTGATAGGGAAAACAGTCTGTCCTGCTGCCTCTTGGCAATTCTGCCTCTGGTCCTCATTCTGCCTGCTGAAAAGACCCAAACTCAGACCCTACCAGCTCTGACCATCCTTTTCCTCTCTTGTTATAGTTGGAAGATGTGACAGCAAAGCAATCATTCAAAGTTCCATCCTTATCATTTTTCACTTTGTTCTTTTTGGCCTTGGTTTTGTACATCAGCTTTGAAACTATCATCCCAGGGCTAATGCCTGGCGTTAATAAGTAACTAAGAACACTCTACTTTTGCAATAGAGGAGGGCACATTATAAAAATGGAAAGATTTTGCTTTCTGAGATATGCAAGTGGCTTCTTGGGCATGTGCTGTAAGTACTTTTTCCCTCTTTTGGAACTTTGAGCATTTCTGTCAGCAAGTCAGAATTCCAAATAATCATGAGCTTCAGATTGTTAATTCTAGAGGCCAAGGTCTAAGTGTGATCCTCTGATAATTGACCCCCTACTAGCCTCTGTGACTTTTTCAGAAAAAGGACTTTGGTGTCAACATGGAGATTGGACAGAGGGGTAGAAGCAGGGGTGTTGGACTGGGAGAGATTGAAGGCTATGTGACTTGCTAGGATATGGTGAAATAGTTTAGGCTTCCCAGGCGGCATAGTGGTAGTTTAGTCCATAAACTGAGGCAGTGGCAGTAGAAAGGGAGAGAAAGGAAGAGTTTTGAGATGTATTTAGAAGGTACCATGCATAGGGCATCATAACTCATTAGATGTGGGGGATGAAGAATGAAGAAACCCCTAAGATGACTCCCAGGTTTCTGGCATGGGAGCCTCAGTAGATAGTGATATGGAATTAAGATGAAGGAGCAGCCTTGAGGGTCAAGGAGATGATGTGTTTATATTAGGAAACAGATTTCCAAATGGAAACTGAGGTATGTGTGGAACATTCTAGTGGATACATGCAGTAGGCAGCTGGACAAATTACTGAGAATATAAAAGAACACTGTAATACAGTATGTAGTTTTGTGCTATGGCAGCTTAGTTCCTGGAAGTGGATAAGATCACTCAGGAAGAAAAGAGAGGACTATTTCTTTCTTCCTATCACCCCTGTCCACAGTCACTGGATTCCACAGCTGACTCCCTTACTCTTCTGTCTTGTACTCTTTCAGGCTCAGAGAATCTTACATCATATTTTCTGATTGCTGCTCTGATAATTAAAAATATAACGTGAATGAATATAAGAATAATAGTGTTTAGATGTCCTGCAACTTAGAAATGACTGGATTATACTGATGGTGACAGAGATCTGAAGTGCAAAAAGTTACACTTTCATTTTCCTGTTATTTAGAAATATTCCTATACTTTCCATATGTTGCATGAATGTATTAATTTCAGCTCATGATCATGTACATGGCTCCATAAACTACCACCCTTCCATTCCAACTAAACATACTTTTCTTGTGAAAATTATTTCCCCCCTTTTTTTTCTGGCCACACAGCATGGCACGCAGGATATTAGTTTCCTTGTCAGCGATCAAATCTGTGCCCCTTGCAGTGGAAGGGCAGAGTTCTAACCACTGAACCATGATGGAAATCCCTCCTTTAGTCTTTTATTCAAAGAAAAGTACAAGTTTCTCTCATCTCACCTCTCATAGATTTTATCTTAAGAATAATGCCAAAATTAAAAAAATCTAAAATTCTTATATATTAATATAAATAATAATGTAAGCAGAAGAGTGCTAATGTTATCTAAAGATTCTTTTCACTCCAAAAGGTTGCCTCTAGTTCAAATAAAAAGTAATTCAATTTCCATAAATTCAGTATACTCCCAGAATTTTCATATGTCACTATTACATCTGAATGACAATCCTTGCCACTATTTCTGTGGCCCCAGGAACCTATTTCCTGCTCCTATTAGATGTGTCATTAGTTTCTCAGGGGAGAAAAGCATCCCCATAGGCCTTGGTGAGCACACCATTAAATATTTTCTACTGTTTTACTAATCACGATGCGTGATTACGACATGTTTCTGATTCAGAGTTTTCATCCAGCTAAGATTCCCCAATGGTTTTCTCACCTCATCTCTTATAGATTACCTTCCTTCCAAAATGCCACTGTTCTTCTCTCTGGTTCTCTTGATACTTGGGCTTCATTGTGCACCACCTAACAGCTGTGAAGGCAAAATAACCTCCTGCCTTTCCCCCCAACAAAATGCCACTCTCTATAAGATGTCATCTATCAATGCTGACTTTGCATTCAACCTGTACCGGAGGTTCACTGTGGAGACTCCAGATCAGAACATCTTCTTTTCCCCTGTGAGCATCTCTGCGGGATTGGCCATGCTCTCCCTGGGGGCCTGCTCCAGCACCCAAACTCAAATCCTGGAAAGCTTGGGGTTCAACCTTACAGACACCCCAATGGCAGAGATCCAGCAGGGCTTCCAGCACCTGATCTGTTCACTGAATTTTCCAAAGAAGGAGCTGGAATTACAGATGGGAAATGCCCTTTTCATTGGGAAGCAGCTGAAACCACTGGAAAAGTTCTTGGATGATGTCAAGAACCTCTATGAGACTGAAGTCTTTTCTACCGACTTCTCCAATGTTTCTGCAGCCCAGCAGGAGATCAATAGTCATGTGGAGAGGCAAACCAAAGGGAAAATTGTGGGCCTCATCCAAGACCTCAAACCAAACACCATCACAGTCCTGGTGAACTACCTCTGCTTTAAAGGTAAGGTTCTAAGATGTCAATTTCTAGTTCAATGTTCCAATAATTTGATGAGGCACTGGAGGGAGCTCATGGTGTCTTCTCACTGGCATTAGTGGGTGTCTCTCGTACCACAGAGACCTGTTCCACTGGATATAGCTGTGTGTAATTTTGGATATTCCCGGAGGGACACATAGCTTTGTGGATGAAACAAGTAAATCTCTAGGGAGAGGGAATATTCAGAGAGATGAGGAGTTACAATGGTTTGAACACCCTGCTCACATTTAGCTAAAGGATCATAGTTTCCAAAAGATTTGGTGAGGTGAGACAAGCTTGCACTTGGCAGGTAAACAGAATTAGTTTTAAATCTTATTGTGACCCTCACTTGCTGTTCATTCTTGGGCATGTTACATAAAGACTTCTATCACGTACTATGTACCCACTATATACTAAGCTCCATGCTACATGTGTGGTTGATACACATTGTCTCATCTAATCTTCACAGTTAATCAATTTCAGAGCTGGTATTCCCACCCAGGTTTGTCTGATTCTAAAGCTGGTTCTTGTAACAACAAGAATCATGTGACTCTTTTCTGAAGGTGCTGTGCCCAAATGATTTCTCCTGGTTCTACAGCACATGTCAGCCATGTTTGGTGGAAGAGTGAACGATTCTTGGCCACAAATCACACACTTGTAGACGGATAAAACGGCAGAACAGATCTGTTGTCTCATTTCATCCTGTGTGTTGGATGTGCTTATACCTTTTTACGGAAGAGGAAACTGTGGCTCTGATGGGTTTAGTGTAAGTATAGTGATTTTGAACACAGACGGAACATCTGTTGAACATGGAGTCCAATAGCCCTGGGTGTGACTCCTGGCTCTGCCACCAGCTACCTGGGAGACCATGTAAAGTCACTGTCTCTCCCTGATCCTCAGTGAGTCATTTTAAAAACTGGTTGACAGAAGTTACCTACCTCTGTGGTGGTATTCATTACTAGATTAGATGACTGATGGAGAGGTTCACATTGGCGCTAATGCAGGTTTAAAACAAACTCTCTCCTCTTTGTATTTTAAGCCCAGTGGGCAAATCCTTTTGATCCATCCAAGACAGAAGAGGGTTCCAGCTTCTTAGTGGACAAGGCCACAACAGTGCAAGTGCCCATGATGCACCAGATGGGTCAATACTATCAGCTGGTGGATACGGAGCTGAACTGCACCGTGCTGCAAATGGACTACAGCAAGAATGCTCTGGCGCTCTTTGTCCTTCCCGAGGAGGGCCAGATGGAGGGGGTGGAAGGGGCCATGTCAGCGAGAACACTGAAGAAGTGGAACCGCTTACTGCAGAAGGGGTAAACATCTTAGATGACGTGAAAAGTGGAGGGTGGGCGTAAGACTAAGTTCAGAAGAAACACCCTGAACCACTTAAGAGCTGTGTGATGACCACTAAAGTATAGTGAGGAGATCCTCTTTGCCAATCCCTTTGCTGGGTGCTTTACATACATTATTTCATCTAAACTCATCAACAAACCGGCAAAGGAGATAATATTATAAGAATTTTTCAAATGAAGAAGTTGGGACTAGAAAAATGAAATGAACTATACAAAGTCAGCCAGCTAGTAAAAATAATACTTTCCCAGAGTCCAGCTGGAGCTTGGGGGATGGGTAAGATATTGATAGATGTTCCATACTGCACTAGAAGTGTTAGATGGAAATCCATGAAATTCCCCTGGTACTACCAATTGACATTCATGCCATTGACATCCCAACTTTTGTGAATATCCCTAGAGATGTTTGTTTTTTAGTATAAGTGAGTCACATCTCCCAACTTCCATTGCCGCAGCCCCAAATGGGCTGAACCAGAGAGCATTCCATCTAGGATAACTTCTAAGGTTTTGGTATCATGTGTTGACCTGCATAGTGGTGGTTATCAATACCTAGGGAAGGAGCAGAATCCAAGACCATACCAAAGAGACAGAAAGGGAGGGAATCATGAGCTTAGTGTTCTAATAGCCATATGTTCCCTCTTCTTTTCCCCACAGGTGGGTTGACTTATTTGTTCCAAAGTTTTCCATTTCTGCCACATATGACCTCGGAGGCATCCTTCTGAAGATGGGCATCCAGGATGCTTTTGCTGACAATGCTGATTTTTCTGGACTCACAAAGGACAATGGTCTTAAAGTTTCCAATGTAAGTTGATAGAGTCCTTTAATATATGAGATGTAAGGGCCATTGACAAGCAGTTAATTCAGATCTCTCATTTTATCAGTGATGATTCTGAAGCCTATAGAGGCAGAATAACTCTTCCTAGGCCAGATTTACTCCAGGGCCATTCTCATTACCCCCAAAACAAGTCATTGTAACATTGACTTCCATCCTCAACTTTCATGTTCTAAAATTATTCTGATGGAAGAACTTAATCATTAGAATCAACTCTGATGGAATACAGTTCTTGAGGAGGTGGCAGGGGCAGGAGAATGCTTAATAAATGACTTCTAGTCAGAAAGCCATGAATAAAAGTTTGTCCCTTGACAGCAAGTTCTACAATCAGCAGAAATTCATTAACTACACTTAGCCTAGTGTCTTTCATATTCAAGCACCATCAACACAGTATAGTGAAGGGGTAGCCCCATCCTTTCTTCTACTTCCCTACTTCTAAACTATTTCAAAGTCATTTCCTGTTTCTTCCGGGGATCAGCAGTGTTTATTCTCCCCCAACAGGTTGCCCACAAGGCTATGTTTTACATTGGTGAAAAGGGAACTGAAGCCATTCCTGAAGTCAGATTCCTGAATCAGCCTGAGACAACTCTTCTTCATCCTATCATCCAATTTGATAGATCTTTCCTGTTGTTGATATTGGAGAAAAACACTAGGAGTATTCTCTTTCTAGGGAAAGTTGTGGACCCAACAGAAGCGTAGTTGGGAAAGAGGCTATTGGCTAATTTCATGTGCTTATTGCAATGAGAAATAAATAAATAGTATAGCCCGATGCGATCGATATGGGCTTGGACATGATTTCCTTTGTGCAGGGGTGGAGGCTGGACCCTAGCCGAACTACACTGTGCGTGAAAGAGGCCACTCGTGTGTTCGGATAGTCAATGAGTGGCTCAGTATCCAAAGCACAAGGAGGCCTCATGTCAATATGTTCCTCTTTGTCAGAACATCCACTCCCATCCCAATTAGTCAGCTCCAAGGAATTTTACTGGGCTGACAAATGCCCTGTCTTCTGCCCTCTTGGCAAATAGTTGAAATGAAGGTCAAGTCCTCATACCCCATGATTCCAATAAAAAGCACAACGAATATTAAGCAGCATAAATGCAGTGGATTATATGTGAACTTCTCAACCTCCTTCTTCCCACCTAATCAAAATTGTTCTCTGTGTTCTTGCCAGAACTGCCACCGGTGGCTTGTAAAAAGATGTTTTCACTACAGGGCTGAGTCACCGACTGAGAGCTACTGGTAGGGATGTAGCTTTTGTGACCTAACAAGCATGGTACAAAAAAGCAAGAGAGACAAAGATGAACTTCATTGTACAAGCCCATCTTGCCCCTAAAAAATGTTTTCTTATTGCTAATTTATAAGCTGGGAGGAGAGAAGGAAAGTGATTCATTTATATTATAACTCATAGCCCTTCCTTTTCTGTATTCTAATCAGACCCCTTTCTAAAAGTTGTACCCCTGTCCCACTTGCTTAAGTATAAATCTCCTGGTTAGTTTTACTGAAGTTTGATACCTCCCTGTTCTCAGATGCTTCAGCAACTTCCCCTTGTCTGTTCATGTTCTTCTACCCCCATCTACTAAACTAGACTTTATCTCAGACAATATGTATTCAAAGCCCCAGTATTAGAATTCAGTACACACAAATAGTACAGTGAGTGTCAATGATGTACTAAATTCTAGCTCTAAGGTGCAATTCTTCAGTGACAGGGAAATAATAACAAGTGCATAAGTGTTTTTGCAAATATTGTACTTTCAGATTGAAATAAATATATATGTTTAGAAAAGTATATAGCCCACAAGCATTCTGGTGTTTTATCAGACAATTTGGATGGAGGTTTGCTTACTCCTGGTATAGCTTACATTTTGGTTTTATGGATAATAAGTTGGAAGTCCAGACAGGAAAGGTGATTTATAGGACAGAAAAATCATTGCTAACATGCAGTTTGGTTTCACTGAGGTTACATTACAATTTTGGCTTTGCTGCTTATATTGTTTTGTGATCTTGGACAAGGTACTTAAACCCTTCACTTTGTTTTCCTCATCTTTAAAATGGGAGCACTAATGATATCCATGTCATCAGGATTTTGTGAACATTCCTGCTATAATGCATGTAATGTTCTCATCACAGAGCCAGATATCTGATAAGGAAAGTGTTAGCTGCTCAGTCGTGTCTGTTTGTGACTCCATGAACTGTAGCCTGCCAAGCTGCTCTGTCCATGGAATTCTCCAGGCAAGAATACTGGAGTGGGTTGCCATGCCCTCCTCCAGGGGATCTTCCTGACTCAGGAATTGAACCTGAGTCTCTTACATCTTCTGCATTAGCAGGTGGGTTCTTTACCACTAGCACCAACTGGGAAGCCCAGATATTTGATAAAAAGCCTTATAAATATTAATTGTTATTCCTGTTGGTCAACATTAGCCAGTAACTTAGGGACAGAGCCAAGATTATAGTGTGGGTCTCCTGATTTGCAGATATGCTTTCTAGCTCAGGCCCTACCTCCAGAGACCTGAGTAAATGCCATACATTTCCCTCTCTAAACCTCTCCAAATGAGTTCAGTCAGAAATTGTTCTGAGAGAAATATCAGTTTCTCCAGTTGCAAGTTGGGAATTAGGAAGACACTATCTTTCTAGTAGTTCATGTATCTTATTAGAGAACAAATCTCATTTAATCACTTATTCCTGTAGCTGGATCATAAAGGATGGTCACTATTTACCTTATAAATCTCAGTTTATTCTAGCAAACCAGGACTAAAATATAAATTCTTTAATTTCATAAGGGTTAATCATAAAATACCTATACCAATATATCATTTAGCATTAAAAGTTTACAGCAGAATTTTTACTAAATTGGGGAAAAAGGCAAATACTTTATTATTGTTCCTATTAAACATTACCCTGGAGGTCCCAGCGAATACAGCAAGATAAGAAAAGGAAATACACGTTATTAAAAATGGAGCAGAAAGGAGAAAACAAATCTTTTTGCACAAAGTTGAAGGTGAAGTTGCTCAGTCGTGTCCGACTCTTTGTGACCCTGTGGACTGTAGCCTACCAAGCTCCTACGTCCATGGGATTCTCCAGGCAAGAATACTGGAGTGGGTTGCCATTTCCTTCTCCAGGGGATCTTCCCGACCCAGGGATCGAACCCAGGTCTCCCGCATTGCAGGCAGACGCTTTACCCTCTGAGCCACCAGGGAAGCCCCTCTGCACAGAAAAACCCAGTAAAAATCTGTGACTAAACTCTTAGAACAAAAGGGAGAAAACTTGCAGGGGGACAAGGTACAAAAGAGTAGTAGCATAGATTATATGAAGCTAATTAACTCTTTTTTCCTTTCTTCATTGTAATAGAATCATAGACACAAGTCTTCCCTAATATATTACATTTCTTAGCCTTTCTTACAATTAAGGGTGCCCATGAGACTAAGTTCTCATCAATGGAATATGAGTATAGGTGTGGTGTGACGTTTACTGGCCAGGGCATTACAATAAGTCAGGTACCTCTTTCATTCTTTTTCCATCTCATTTGAGCTGGATTGTGGACTTACTCATGATTTATTAATAGTTTGATCACCAGGAAAATGAAGAGCTCTTTAGCATGATGCAATATATGTGTCTCTTTTCAGAGTAGTATTTTAAATGTCAAAAAATGTAGCATTACAAAGGCCATCAGTAATATTGAAATATAATTATAAAAATAATGCAATTGAAATTACTAATGTGGTGATATGTATGCTTCAACCACAATGTATTAATTAGATCTTATAAGTGGTATAATGAAAACATTCTTTCCAAAGTAATAGGAAGTATGTGATGTTTCAAGATAACTCCAACAATAATAATGTGTTTTGAAATTATGTGAACTTTGTGACAAAAATCACAGGTACAGTGGCCACTACTGTGGTTTGTGGCCCACATTTATAAATGAACAAAATGCTAAATTTTGGCTGGAGGTTGGTAAAATTATAGACGAATTTTTTCATAAACAAATGTATAGGTTCTCAAAATTTTATCCTTAAACATCCTTGAAGTTTTTCTGGACTCCAGGTTAAAAATTCTGCCTTTGCAGTAAAAACATAATAGAAAAGACCTTGATATCTAAATACCTCCATGGAAGAGAGGTGGCCACTGACCTAAAATTCTTATTGCAGATGATTAAGTGACTAGAAATAAATTTCTGTCTTCTTTAAGAATTAGATTTATTGTGAGAATATTTACTAAGCAGCCTGGCTGTATTAGTCTGATCAGACTGCCATAACAACACCACAAACTGATTGGCTTAAACAAGAGAAACCTTTTTTTCTCGCAGTTTTGAAGGCTAGAGGTCTGTGATCAAGGTGCTGGCAAATCACATTTCTGTTGAAATCCTTCTTCCTAGTTGAAGCGTTTGTGCCATATGCTCTCATGCCTTTTTCTCTCATGCATACTTGTGTCTGGGAAGAGCCACTGAGCTCTTAGGTATCTCGTCTTATAAGAACACTAATCTTATCAGAAAAGGTCCCCACTCTGGCCACCTCATTTAGCCTTAATTACTTCCTTAGTCCATATATAGCCACACTGCCAAGACAGGCCTTCATCATATGAATGGGAGGAACACATACATCCCGTCCGTAAAGTGAAGTGAAAGTGAAGTCGCTCAGTCGTGACCGACTCTTTGCAACCCCATGAACTGTAGCCCACCAGGCTCCTCCGTCCATGGGATTCTCCAGGCAAGAGTACTGGAGTGGGTTGCCATTTCCTTCTCCAGGAGATCTTCCCGACCCAGGGATCGAACCCGGTCTCCCGCATTGTGGGCAGATGTTTTAACCTCTGAGCCCCATCCATAACACTAGGCTTATTCCAAGTCATACAGAAATTGGTAGCACAAGTTGGGATGCTGCAGGTTCTATTCTCTAGGAAGAAGACAGAGTTCATCATTGTTGTTGTTGTTCAGTCACTAAGTTGTGTCTGAATCTTTGAGACCCTGTGGACTGGAGCACACCAGGTTTTCCTGTCCTTCACTATCTCTCAGTTTGCTCGAATTCATGTCCGTTGAGTTGGTGATGCCATCTAACCAGCTCATCCTCTGCCAGTCCCTTCTCTTTTTGCCTTCAGTATTTCCCAGCATCAGGGTCTTTTCCAGTGAGTCAGCTTTTTGCATCAGGTGGCCAAAATATTGGATCTTCAGCTTCAGCAACAGTCCTTCCAATGAATAGTCAGGGTTGATTTCCTTTAGAATTGGCAGGTTTGATCCCCTTGCAGTCTAAGGGACTCTCAAGAGTCTTCTCCAGCACCCCAATTCAAAAGCATCAATTCTTCAGTGCTCAGACTTCTTTAGGGTCCAATTCTCAGTTCTGTACATGACTACTGGAAAAACCATAGCTTTGACTATATGGACATTGGTCAGCAAAGTGACATCTCTGCTTTTTAATACACTGTTTAGGTTTGTCATAGCTTTCCTTCCAAGGAGCAAGCTTCTTTTAATTTCATGGCTGCAGTCACTGTCTGCAGTGATTTTTGGAGCCCAAGAAAATAAAATCTGTCACTGTTTCCATTTTTTCCCCCATCTATTTGCCATGAAGAAATGGGACCAGATGTCATGATCTTAGTTTTTTTATGAATGTTGAGTTTCAACATACACAATGTTTACTAGGGAGTGCCTTTGCAACTGATGCAATTAAATGGATGACCCTTCACACAACCACCTCAATCAGTCATTGAATATGGGCCAGACATCTCTCTACAACTAAGACTATCTTAGAAAGGTCTGAAAACTGAAAGCTTTCTACAACTGGATAACTAGAATCTGAAAAAAGAAGTCCTTTCTTGAAGAGGGATATGTATGGAACACTTCCATGTCCAACACAATCTATTTCTAATGCTACCACAATCTACTTTTTCATATTAAGTCCAAGAAGGAGATCCTCCAGAGTCCTCCACTATCCATTCTGCATTTCTCCTCTCTTTAGCTGGTCTCTGTACCTCACTTGGTAACATGACGGAGACCCTCATCCCTGACAAGAGCACTTCTTTGGCCAAGGTTACTGCATATGTCCATTCCCCATCAAAATTGGTCAAAGGAATATCAAAAGGCACCATGTGGATTGTTTCTTTGGGGCCAAGCATATTCAGCTTGCTTCCTCTGTGTAACACTTCTTCCTCCTCCTGATAGAGGATCAACTGCCCTTGTCTAGATGGCGTGATAGTCTGAACCTATTTTTTGGCCACCTGTACGGCATGTGGGATCTTAATTCCCTGACCAGAGATCAAACCTGTGACCCCTGCATTGGAAGGCAGAGCCTTAACCAGTGGACCACCAGGGAAGTCCCCTGAATCCATTTTTTAATGTTTGACTGCTAGCATCTTTTAAGCCTCACCTCTCCCTATTCCTCTTGTGTAGCACATCTGGGCATGCTTGCAAGAAACTTAGGTGTTCTTTCCTTTGCTGCTGACGGGAGCTTTAAATTTTATAGGTCCCTGCATGCACAAAAGAATCTCCATACCCTACTTACCATAAAAACCTCAAGCCAGTTTTATTTCTCTGATCTCTGAAGTGATTTTGGGTGAGCAAAAGAATCTGACTCTTGAAAAATCCTTACCATGTAAGCAACAAGACTTTCACACTTTGTGTGTTTGCCAATCTTGATATCTGAAACAAATTTTGAGCAGGGGTCCATTCTGTGTCTGAAGGATGGCCACAACAGATAGTGATTCCTCTTCTTGCTTGTTATACACTGAAAAAAGAATCCTGAAGTGCCCAGGCAATGGGATTCTTGTTGGTTTTCCTGGGAGAAGTACTTTCTGTTTGGAGATCATGCTCTGCAACCCTAGAGAGCCCAGAGTTGTAGGAACAGGAGGAAAATTTTCTGCCTCTGGACTGCCTCTGGACTTCCCTGGTGGCTCAGATGGTAAAGCATCTGTCTACAATGCAGGAGACCCAGGTTCGATCCCTGGGTCAGGAAGATCCACTGGAGAAGGAAATGGCAGTCCACTCCAGTACTATTGCCTGGAAAATCCCATGGACAGAAGACCTTGGTAGGCTACAGTCCATGGGGCCGCAAAGAGTCGGACACGACTGAGCAACGTTCCTTCCTGTTCCTGGACTGCCTTTGGCACAAGACTACAGCATCAACTCTTTCCTGAATCTCCACTCTGCTAGCATGTCCCCCAGTTTTGGACTTGCCAACTTCCACAATCATGTGATCCAGTTCCAAAAAATCAATCAATAAATCTCATATACATTATATATGTTGCTCATTTCCTGCTGAGGCCTCACTAGTGGAAGTGAAAGTGAAGATGCTCAGTCGTGTCCGACTCTTTGCGACCCCGTGGACTGTAGCCTACCAAGCTCCTCTGTCCATGGGATTCTCCAGGCAAGAGTACTGGAGTGGGTTGCCATTTCCTTCTCCAGGGGAGGCCTCACTAGAATCAGCTTAATGTCCATCTTTCTAGATTTCATCATACAATTCTTCCAGCCTCTACCCATTACCCAGTTTCAAAGCCACTTCCACATTTTAAGGTATTTGCTAGAGCCCCATTTCTCACTAACAAAACATGTCTTAGTCTGCTAAATGTCATCAACTGGGTATCTTACAGAACAGAAATTAATTTTGTCATAATTTTAGAGGCCAGAGTCCCAGATCAAAGTACAGTAGGAATAAATACTAGTAAATATTAGCCCCCTGGTTTATAGATAGCCATCTTCTCATTCTGTCCTGACACAGCCTCTGTGTGTTTGTGTGTGTGTGTGTGTTTGTGTAGAAAGAGAGAGAGAGAGATCCCCTTCTTCTTCTTGTAAAGCCTCAAATCCTGTGTATTTAGGACCTCAACCTTACAGTTCATTTTTTGCTCAATTACAATCTAAAAGCTCTATTTCCATATATAATCACATGGTGGATTAAGGTTTCAGTATATAAAGTTTGGAGGGATACATTCAGTCTATAGCAGTGATCTTGTGGCATTTAAAATGTTAATTACTTCTGGATTCTAAATAAGACTTCAGGATGAAAAAGTCTTTAATAAAAAAAGCTCATTACTATCTACAATAGCCAGAACATGGAAATAACCTAAATGTCTATAAACAGAGGAATGGATAAAGAAAGTGTTTTTATATATATATTTATATATATGTGTGTATATATATATGTGCATGTGTGTATATGTATATATATACACACATATATAAATACATATTTTATATATAAATACACACACGCACAAAATGAAATATTACTCATCCATAATAAAGAATGAAATAATGTTATTTGTAACAACATGGATGAATCTAGAGATTTTCATACTAAGCAAAGTAAGTCAGAAAGACAAATGCCATGCTTCACTTACACGTGTTGTCTAATGGTATCAATGAACTTATTTTAAAAACAGAAATAGAGTCAGAGATGTAGAACACAAATTTTTGTATGATTACTAGGGGAAAGTGGGGAAGGGGAGGATAAATTGGGAGACTGTGAGATATATATATAAGTGTATATATGTATATTATATATATATATAAAAGAGATAACTCATAAGGACCTACTGTATAGCACAGGGAACTTGTCTGAATCCTCTGTAATGACCCATATGGAAAAATGATCTAAAAAAGAGTGGATATATGTATATGTATAACTGACTCACTTTGCTATACAGCAGAAGCTAGCATAATATTTTGAATCAGCTATACACCAATATAAATTTTTTAAAAGGCTCATTTAGTCTCCTTAGATAGAAAATGGTAGAATAGAGTCTTAAAAGCCCATTCTTCCATAAAAACAACTAATAAATTGGTAAATTCTGTCAAAATCAATTTTACCAAACTCTGGAAAGTTATTGATATATGTGCACCTAGCATTGGAACATCAAATATATAAGACAATTATTAGTAGAACTAAAGGGAGATATTGACAGTAACACAATAATAGTAGCAGACTTTTACACCTCACTAACAGTCCATTCTGAAAGAGATCAGCCCTGGGGTTTCTTTGGAAGGAATGATGCTAAAGCTGAAACTCCAGTACTTTGGCCACCTCATGCAAAGAGTTGACTCATTGGAAAAGACTCTGAGGCTGGGAGGGATTGGGGGCAGGAGGAGAAGGGGACGACAGAGGATGAGATGGCTGGATGGCATCACTGACTCGATGGACGTGAGTCTGAGTGAACTCTGGGAGTTGGTGATGGACAGGGAGACCTGGCGTGCTGCGATTCATGGGGTCACAAAGAGTCAGACACGACTGAGTGACTGAACTGAACTGAACATCAATGGATAGATCATCCAGACAGAAGTTCAACATAAAAACTTTAACCTTAAATGAAACACTAGAGCAGATGGTCATAATAGGTACATACAGAAATTCCAAAATGTGCATGCCCAGATGGATTCACTATCAAATTTTACCAATTTCTACAAAATAATTAAGATTAATTATTTTTGAACTATTGGAATAATATAGAAGAAAGAACACTTCCTAACTTATCCTATTAGGCCAATATTACCTTGATACCAAGGCCAGACAAAGACATCACAAAAAAAGAAAACAAATACCAATATCATTTATATAGATGCAGATATGCTCAACAAAACTCTAGTAAGCTGAATCCAGAAAATATAGAAAGTATTATACACCATACCCAAGGAGATTTAACAAAGAAAAGCAAAGGTGGTTCAATATATAAAATTCAATCAATATTTTACTATATATTAATAGAATGAATAAAAACACAAAATCATTTCAATAATTGAAAGTGTTTGAAAAATTAAACACAGTTTCATGATATAAGCAATCAACCAGGTAGGAATAAAAGGAAATATCCTCAACATAACAAAGGACATTTATTAAGAACTCAGAGCTAATGCCATAGTCAATAGCAAGAAACTAGCAGCATCTCTCCCCAATCAGGAGAAAGACAAGGATGCTTAATCTCACCACTTATATTCAATATTTTACTGGTATTTACATCCAAAGGGATTAAGTGAGAAAAGGAAATAAATAAATAAATTTCAAAGGAAGAAATAAACTATCTCTATTTGCAGATGAAACCCTAAAGAATCCACAGGACACCACTGGAACTAATAAAGGAGGTCAGCCATATAGTAGGATATAAAGTAACATACAAAAATCAGGTGTATATCTACACTATATACTAGCAATAAACAATCTGAAAGAAAATTAAGAAACAATTACATTTACAACAGCATCATAAAGATTAAAATATGTAGGCATAAACTTAGCTAAGAAAATGCAAGACTTGTACACTGAAACTATACAATGCTGTTGAAAGAAAGTAAAGAATACATAAATTAATAGAAAGTCACCCTGGGTTCATGGTTTAGAAAACTTAATATTAAGTTGGCATTACTCACCCATTATGAATCCACAGATTAAATGTAATCCTAATCAAAATTCCAACCTTCTTTTGTAGAAATGGAAAAACTGATCCTAAAATTCATAAGGAAGTACAAGGGATCCTGAGTACCCAAAACATCTTGAAAAAGAACACAGATTTAGAAATTACACATAAACCTATGTCAAGCTACAGTAATCAAAGTACTGTGGTACTGGCGTTGATAGACATGTGGATCAGTGGAATAGAATTTGAGTCTAGAAATGAACCCATACATCTACGGTGACTTGATTTTTTGCAAGAGTCCCAAGTTCATTCAATGAGAAATTATAGTCTATTTGACACATGATGTTGTGACAACTGGATATTTGGATGCAAAAGAAAGAAGTTGAATGCTTACCTCACACTATATACAAAAATTAACTCCAAATAGATGAAGTTTTAATTAACTCAAAAACAAAAATGTCTTTGAAGAAAAATAGCTTATTAAGACTTCCCTTAAACAGATATCTTTTCACACCAGAGATACCTTCAAGAAAACTAGAGATACCAAGGGAACATTTCACACAAAGATGGGCACAATAAAGGACAGAAATGGTAGGGACCTAACAGTAGCAGAAGATCTTAAGAAGAGGTGTCAAGGATATACAGAAGAACTGTACAAATGATCTTTATGACCCAGATAACCACGATGGTGTGATCACTCACCTAGAGCCAGACATCCTAGAACGGGAAGCCAAGTGGGCCTTAGGAAGCATCACTGCCAGCAAAGCTAGTGGAGGTGATGGAATTCCAGTTGAACTATTTCAAATCCTAAATGGTGATGCTGTGAAAGTGCTACACTCAATATGTGAGCAAATTGGGAGAACTCAGCAGTGACCACAGGATTGGAAAAAGTCAGTTTTCATTCCAGTCCCAAAGAAAGGCAATGCCAAAGAATGCTCAAACTACCACAAAATTGCACTCATCCGACACGCTAGCAAAGTAATCCTCAAAACTCTCCAATCCAGGCTTCAACAGTACAAGAACAGTAAACTTGCAGATGTTCAAGTTGGATTTAGAAAAGGCAGAGGAACCAGAGATCAAGTTGCCAACATCTGTTGGATCATCATAAAAGCAAGAAAGTTCCTAAAGAAACATCAACTTCTGCTTTATTGACTATGCCAAAGACTTTGACTGTGTGGGTCACAACAAACTGTGGGAAATTCTTCAAGAATACCAGATCACCAGACCTGCCTCCTGACAAATCTGCATGGAGGTCAAGAAGCTACAGTTAGGACTGGACGTGTAACAACAGACTGGTTCCAAATTAGAATAAGAGTACATCAAGGCTGTATATTGTCACGTTGCTTATTTAACTTTTATGCAGAGTACATCATGTGAAATGTCAGGCTGGATGAAGCACAAGCTGGAATCAAGATTGCCGGGAGAAATATCAATAACCTCGGATATGCAGATGACACAACCCTTATGGCAGAAAGCAAAGAAGAACTAAAGAGCATCTTGATGAAAGTGAAAGAGTAGAGTGAAAAAGTTGGCTAAAAACTAAACATTCACAAAACTAAGAGCATGGCACCCGGTCCCATTACTTCATGGCAAATAGATTGGGAAACAATGGAAACAGTGAGAGACTTTATTTTGGGGGGCTCCAAAATCACTGCACGTGGTGACTGAAGCCTTGAAATTAAAAGATGTTTGCTCTTTGGAAGAAAAACTATGACCAAACTAGACAGCATATTAAAAAGCAGAGACATTACTTTGCTGACAAAGGTCCATCTAGTCAAAGCTATGGTTTTTCCAGTAGTCATGTATGGATGTGAGAGTTGGACTATAAAGAAAGCTGAGTGCCGAAGAATTGATGCTTTTGAATTGCGGTGTTGGAGAAGACTCTTGAGAGTCTCTGGGACTACAAAAAGATCCAACCAGTCAACCCTAAAGGAAATCAGTCCTGACTATTCATTGGAAGGACTGATGCTGAGGCTGAAATCCCAATACTTTGGCCACCTGATGCGAAGAACTGGCTCCTTGGAAAAGATCCTGATGCTGAGAAAGATTGAAGGCAGGAGGAGAAGGGAACAACAGAGGATGAGATGGTTGGATTGTATCACAGACTTGATGGACATGAGTCTTAGCAAGCTCTGGGAGTTGGTGATGGACAGGGAAGCCTGGTGTACTCCAGTCCACGGGGTCGCAAAGAGTTGGACACGACTGACTGAACTGACTGAACTTAAACAAATGTCCTCAGCAAGATCAGATTAAGGTTGTTTCCTTCTCACCTAATCAAACAGGTTTAGATGGCCTCAATTAAGGAAAGAGGTTGGCAGAGCGGGAGGAAGGAAAGAAATAAGGGAGACAATTATGTCTAGAAAAAAGATTTGGATAAGTTTGCTCTCATATAGTGTTGGTTGCAAATAAACTGAAAGCTTATTGAGTTTTGAGGCAATTGCATCGACAAAGAAACCACAAACTTGGTCTTAAAAGAGTTTATGACTGTATGGCTTTGTCTCCAAACTTGAGCCTTCTGAGAGAGGGGTGTGGATAATTGTGTATCCATCAAGGAAGGAAATATCCCCCAAACCCACCTGACATATATCTATGGTTAGCAATGGACAAGGGAGTTTCTCACACAGAGAAGATTTACTATCTAAGCAAAGAACTTGCCTCATTAAAAGTGCAGAATGTCTTCAGAATAGTGATGAGATTCCATCATTGCAATGAATAAGCAATCACAGTATATCTTTCATTCTTCCATTTTTATAATGGGAGTTTTTATTCAGCTTATTCTGTCCTTATGCCACCATTGTCTATTGGGGATGTGGGAGAGATTGATGATATAACTTTTAATTCAAAAGGATCTACATGTGGACCTGATAGAACTACTCACCACCCAGAGAGCCTGGATTTTGAGCTGAAGGTCAGAACACTGGCTTATCTTCTTTGGAGAGGGAGTCCATATATTCTAGATGTGAGAAGGAAGGTGCATAACATGAAACACTGTAGATCAGTAGTCCCCAACCTCTGGGATCTAATACCTGAAAATCTGAGGTGGAGATGATGCAATAACAATAGAAATAAAGTGCACAATAAATGTAATGCACTTGATCATCCCAAAATCCACTCCCTCGGATCCATGGAAAAATTGTCTTTCATGGTGCAAAAACGGTTGGGGAACCTCTGCAGCAAATAAGGAAATAAAGGCTCAGGGGCTTAAGGAATGTTCCCCAAATCAAATGGCTTTTTTGTTGAGACAAGGATTCTTACTGCCATCTCACTGTGGAGCCTCTGCTCTTGGCTAGGACATTACCTATCTCCAGGGAAACAGTAGAAATAGGAGCAATGCCAACAGTACCGATATTTGTCCAAAGTCACTTCCTGCTGCAGCAGGAAATAGAAAGCAATAAACAAAAGCAGTCAGAAAGCTTCATTCGTTTTTGAGAAGGAGCCATGCATTTGCAAGGAGTCAATTGGAATGTTGGAATTTGGTATTCCAAATTCTGAGAGCCTCGAAAGCAGGCGGCAAGGGGCACAAAACTTTTTGATGATACATTCATTCATTCAATCAACAGACATAAGTAGAGAGCCTATCTTGTGCCAGGATCTGTCTCAACAAAAAAATAAAATAAAATGTTCTTGAAGATTACATTCCAAGTGTGGAAAGACAGTAAAGTATTGATAAATAAGTAAAATATACTAGGTCTTACTTGGCTATGAGTATTATGGAGAACAATAATGTGAGGAAGAAGGAAAAGTAAAACAATTTGGATATAATGGCGCCTTTCTGCAGTTCGGAAAAACAAGGGTTACTCTTTCTGTTTAATATACCACACTTCCCAGAACTTGAGATGAAACACCCTCACAAGGTCTAAGTTGATTTTTGCTCTTGCTATCACCTATTTGTTTTGTTTCCTTGCAATTATTAACTTTGCAAGGTACGATTTTGCAAGGGGTTGTCTCAGCCTGCACCTCCCTTCCCCTATCTTGTTATGGCAGCTGTCTTATCTATTTTCCATCTCTCTACTGCCCATCCAAACCTCTGTTCTTTGCTGATTATGGGCCTATGACTGCTGATGTTGTTCCTCTTATTTCTTACTTCTTATTTTAGTCTCTTATTCATTCAAGGAGCCAGACTAGAATTATAGGTGTGAATTTTGGAATCAGAGGAACCTGAAATCAAACCCTGGTTCTATCACTTACTGGGTAGGGCTTCTGTCACTTACTCTGAGTTCTACTCTTGAACAAGTGATAATGCAATCACTCGTTGCCTGAATAGCATGATATGGATATATGCTAGAAAAACAATGTAAACTTGTTATCTATATTGAAAAGTTAGAACCAGAATGTAAATCAATGCATCTCTTCTCTTGCAGTGCATCCCAGATCAGCCAAGAATTAAAGTTTGCATATACCACTGAACAATGAAGCCCAATTACTAAGGTGCTGGTAAAAGAAAAAGATATATTAAATGGAGAGTGGAGGAAGGAAGTCATAAATGCTAAATATGACCTCAATGTCAGCTACAGAACTGAGGGCTTTGGTCTTTACAAATAGGTTCTTTCTTCTTGGTTATGGATTTATATCTATATATTTTAATTAATATAATCAATTTCTTCCAGAACTATAAGTAAGTGGTGTTGAAAATGGCTAAATTTAGTCCACAGGTTGAGGGATGTTGAAGCATAGTCATAATAGATCTAGAGAAAGGATGAGCATTACCCATGATCCTGGAATTGAAGCTCAATGAAGTGACTGAAGAAATACCAGAAAGTGACAGAATTTATTTTGGATTATATTACATAAGATATGTGCTGTGTGTGTGCTAAGTTGCTTCAATTGTGTCTGGCACTTTGCTACCCTGTGGAATGTAGCCCACTACGCTCCTCTGTCCATGGGATTCTCCAGGCAAGAATACTAGAGTGGGTTGCCATTTCCTTCTCCAAGGGATCTTCCTGACCCAGGGATCGAACCTGAGTCTCCTGCACTGCAGGTGGATTCATTACCACTAGTGCCATCTGGGAAGCCCCATTTCATAAGATAATGCTATCTTTTTAGGTAAGAACAATTTTGGAAGAAAGTATATTGGAAGAAGGGTATGTAGATGTTCGGCAGCTCTAAGCATGGCTTCTAATAGACATATATTGCTTCTGGACAACCCAGCATTAACTTTTCCAGTGCTTATTGTGCTCCAATTTATTTATTTATTTTTTTTATTTCTGAGAGGATTTTAATTTCCAGAAATAAAAGCGTATCTCATCACCAAATATCTGTTAATCAGTCAAGATAATGCTACTCAGGTTTAATCAGTTGTGGTTTCCAAATTAATTTATATTTGAATACTCAGGCTAGGATGCAAGGTCTCTGCAGAGTTTGTTTCGAGTACAGACTGGACAACTTTGCTTAAAGTTCACCATGAGAACTGTTTCAGGTGAGGAGGCCTCTGAGTTCTGCTTCTGAACCATGGCAGGAAGAAGAATATGTAAGGGCAGCTTCTCTCTTGAACCCACTGAAAGATTTGGTTATAGCTTATTTTCTTTTTTTAAAAAAATTAATTTATTTTAATTGGAGCCTAATTACTTTACAATATTGTGGTGGTTTTTGCCATATGTTGACATGAATCAGCCATGGTGCACATGTGTCCCCCATTCTGAACTCCCTTCCCATCTCCCTCCCCATCCCATACCTCAGAGTTGTCTCAGTGCACCAGCCCTGAGCACCCTGTTTCATGCATCGACCTTAGACTGGTGATCTATTTCACATATGGTAATATACATGTTTCAATGCTATTCTCTCAAATCATCCCACTTTCACCTTCTCCCACAGAGTACAAAAGTCTGTTCTTTATATCTGTGTCTTTTTTGCTGTCTCACATATAGGGTCATCATTATACCATCTTTCTAAATTCCATATATACTCTATTGGTGTTTTTCTTTCTGACTTACTTCACTCTGTATAATCGGCTCCAGTTTCATCCACCTCATTAGAACTGATTCAAATGTGTTCTTTTTAATAGCTGAGTAATATTCCATTGTGTATATGTGCCACTGTTTTCTTATCCATTCGTCTGCCAATGGACATCTAGGTTGCTTCCATGTCCTGGCTATTGTAAACAGTGCTGCGACGAACATTGGGGTACATGTGTCTTTTTCAATTCTGGTTTCCTCAGTGTGTATGACCCAGCAATCCCCCTGGGGATTGCTGGGTCATAAGGCATTTCTGTTTCCAGTTTTTTAAGGAATTTCCACACTCTTCTCCATAGCGGCTGTATTAGTTTGCATTCCCAGAGGGATCCCTTTTCTCCACACCCTCTCCAGCATTTATTGTTTGTAGACTTTTGGATAGCAGCCATTCTGACTGGCATGAGATGATACCTCATTGTGCTTTTGATTTGCATTTCTCTGATAATGAGTGATGTTGAGTACATTTTCATGTGTTTGTTAGCCATCTGTATGTCTTCTTTGGAGAAATGTCCAGTTTCTTTTTAAATAACTATTTTTGCCTTTTATATGCTGCTGCTGCTGCTGCTGCTAAGTCACTTCAGTCGTGTCTGACTCTGTGCGACCCCACAGACGGCAGCCCGCCAGGCTCCCCCGTCCCTGGGATTCTCCAGGCAAGAACACTGGAGTGGGTTGCTGTTTCCTTCTCCAATGCATGCAGGTGAAAATTGAAAGTGAAGGCGCTCAGTCGTGTCCGACTTGTAGCAGCCCCATGGACTGCAGCCTACCAGACTCCTCTGTCCATGGGATTTTCCAGGCAAGAGTACTGGAGTGGGGTGCCATCGCCTTCTCCAGCCTTTTACATGAAATCTACTTAAATCATGGGATTTCTCCTCTAACAAAGAGGCAGGCATATCTTGAGCTAAGTTAGAATAATCTAATGCTCTGTGGTTAGATTTTGGATCATAATCATTGGAAAACAAGACTGAAAATGTCTGAGGTCTAAGAAAACCATGTGTTAGTATCCTTATCAGACCAATCATGCTATGCCATCACTTTTGGTTATTCCTAGCCCAACCATCCAGTTTCCTGTTCATTCTCTGAGCTTTTAATATCATTATAGCAAATTCACTTTTCTAACTTTAAAAATCTCAAAGAATTTCAGCTCTCTAATCTAATGATGTATATGGGTACCAGCATCAGAGCATGGGTTTAAATTCTGGTCCCACAAATTACTGAAACTTTCTAGGCCTCAGTTTTATTATTTGTATGGCACCTACATCATAGAGTTATTTTGTGATAAGTGTCCAATAAATGTTAGCTTTTATTATCATACAGCTGACTAAATTTTCTTACATTAAGTATTGCTACTCCTTTGTCCTTCATTACCATATTATAAGGAGGAATCCCCTGTTGCATGGGCAGCTGTCTGATATGATTTTTTATTGTGCTGATTGGAATAATGAATAGAGCTGCAGAACTGAAGGGCCCTAAAAAGATTAGCTCAATTTACCTTGGAAAGGGTCAGGAGACATTCCTAGGAAGAGGTGACTATTTCAAATTGATTTTCAATGATTTTTGGTTATTGAACTGGAGTCTTTGGGATATAACATTGTGATGTAATTGATCAAAGGCAATAAGTTTTACTTTGGATTAATGAAAATAAATTAGGTGTGTGTGTGTGATGTTATGGAATACTGAGTTCTTCCCTCATTGTGTTCCTGAGAGTTTCAGCTGATGCATTCTATCTTGCCCATTCCGCCACATAATTTTTTATAGGCAATGTCAATAGATACTATTTCTTCTATCTGTGCTCATTTTCCTATTGTTTTCTGTAATTAAGTCTTCATTACCAACATGCATATAGTGAAAATTTTGACCATAATGGCCTGCCTCAGAGTCCTTAAGCACTTTGTCAATATTATTTAACTAGTATTTACTTTGAAAACACTCAGGACCTTTAAACTCTCCCCATTAAGTACTTTACCTTTCCCATCTGGCAGCAACACGTTTTGCTAAAGACACGGTTCAAATGTCTCTTTCCCTGTTTCAAGAACAGAACCACTTGAGAAAAATTTCTGCTTTTAATAAAAGTGACTTTAACTATTAGAGGAACTATCTTTTCCTATTGTTTATCCTAAATTATGTTCCCAAAATTTGCTAATTATGGGGGAGCTTGGATTTATTTATTTGTTCATTCATTCATGAATCTTCCTCTTTCTGGGACTGCAGCCCTTTTACTACTCAAAAACGCTGAATTTGTAGGGAGAAGATTTGAAAATCAACCAGACTTTTAATTTTCAGGCATACATACAAAGCATTTAATAGTAGTTGGCCCTCTCATGAGGGTTGGAGGTGTGGATGTTTGGAATTAATTTTTTTATTTTATATATTTTAATTTAAAAAAAAAAAACAAGGAGCATGTGATGCTTTTATAATTATACATTTTTCTAAACTATCAATCCTTCCTTATAAAATAATTTTCTTAGGAAATCTATAATAATAATAGTCTCTGAATCTAGGTATTTTATCCAGCTTAAATATGTGCTCAATCATGATAATCATTTTCTCGTATATGTCCTTGACTCTCTTGTTCTTGTTTCATTCTGGCACACTTACTTGGGAAACTGGAACCTTAATTAAATCCAACTTTCTTTCATGTCTGCACCTGAAAAGCTGATCATGACTGGAGAAAAAAGGGCATAACAATAAATTAATGACCACATACCTAAAGTATCTTTTTAACCCTTCCAGATATATTATTTGTTTTACATACATTAAATCTCCTGTCTACAAAGGTGACTAGTTCACAGCTTCTTCTCTATCTTCAAATCTCTAATACCACCCCCCTCCATCCTCTCATTCAGCAGATTTCTTTGCTTCCCACTTTGGAGATAAACTGGAACATTTAAAGGGGAATTTCTACATACGTTATCATTACTTCTATCCACTTAGCAGCATCTATATGTATATACTCTAACTTCTTGCTTGTACAAAGATGATCTTTTCCTTCCTTTTCTCTAAAACTAATCTTTTTGGCACTAAATTGCATATTCTTTTAACCATATTTGCTTAAGCCTCAGCAATTCTTTCTTCACTCTCTTGTAAAAGCATCTTTATTTTTTGCTCTCTAGTGGATCATTTCAATAAACATAACATTTTTTTATCACTTCTTCCATCATAAAAGAAATGTTCCTTGATATCACTTCACTGTTATCTGGCAACAAATTCTTTTAATCACTTGCAGAGTATAATAAAAATTTTTATTAATATTTGATATATACAATATCTCTCATCCCATTCTCTATTCTCTCTCTGCCCCCTCTCTTTCACACATGTGCATGTACATTCATCTTTAATATAATTCACATGTAGTGAAACAATTATATTGAAATTGTATTATTCAATGAGTTTCCACAAATGTATACACCCTCAAAATTCATCCTCAAATGGAGATATAAAATATTTGCATAAAATTTCTTCATGTCCCTTTGCAATCAGTCTCCATGTCAAACATTTATTATTTCCATTTCTATAACTATAGGCTAGTTTAATCTGTTCTTAAATGTAAATGTTCTTAATAGTCCATAGACAGAGGCTTTTATGTCTAGCTTCTTTAGCTCTGTTTTGTAGTCTGAAGTTTCATGTGCTGCCTTGACATATTTGAGACTCACACAACCCCAAATGATTAGCTGTGAATTCTCCTTCTCTTACCATGCATGCTCCACGTCCAGCCACAAAAGCTTCCCACCTAGCTATTCTCTTTACCAGTGGGTCTAGCTACATCCAATCTGATCCTGAACCTAAGGGGTTTTACTTTCATGGTGTCCTGTGAAACTATTCAAACTACATGTTTGTTCAAAGGTACTCTTTTTACATTCCTTTTTAAAAAATATATTTCACTACAATATTTATATGATTTTATAGTAACAATCTGGAATTTGAGTAGATGCCTGTCTGCCTACTAATTATACATTTCTTCTATGGGTAAAAATATCTTGTTTACTTTGTACCACCAGGCCACAAGACTGATATAAGCAAGGGAGTAAGTATAGACAGAGAAGAGAAATTAGGACTGAACTTGGGAGTGCCAATGTTAAGAGGTTATCTACCATAGGGGAAAATAGAAAGGGCAGTGAGAAGAAGCTGTCAATGAAGTTGAATAAAAAACATGAGAAAGCCGTTTTGGAGATCAAAGGAAAATATCAAAGAGAAGGTGTAGAGACTGCCCTGGTGGTCTTAGTGGCTAAGACTCTGAGTTCCCAATGCAGGGTCCTAGGTTCCATCCCCTGGTCAGGCAACTAGATTCCACGTGCAGCAACTAAGAGTTCACATGCTGCACATAAAGATCCCACGAGCTACAATGAATATTTGGTGAAGTGAAATAAATGTCAGTCAGTTAAGTCACTCAGTCATGTCCAACTCTTTGTGACCCCATGAACTGCAGCATGTCAGGCTTCCCTGTCCATCACCAACTCCTGGAGCTTGCTCAAACTCATATCCATCTAGTCGGTGATGCCATCCAACCACTTCATTCTCTTTTGTCCCTTTCTCCTCCTATCTTTAATCTTTCCCAGCATCAGGGTCTTTTCCAATGAGTCAGTTCTTTGCATCAGGTTGCCAAAGAATTGGAATTTCAGCTTCAGCATCAGTCCTTCCAATGAATATTCAGGATTGATTTTCTTTAGGATTGACTGGTTGGATCTCCTTCCAGTCCAAGGGACTCTTAAGAGTTTTATCCAACACCACAGTTCAAAAGCATTGTTTCTTCAGCGTTCTCCTGGAAATCTTGATTTCAGCTTGGCTTCATCCTGCCTGGCATTTTGCATGAGGTATTCTTCATAGAAGTTAAATAAGCAGGGTGACAATATACTGCCTTGACGTACTCCTTTCCCAGTGTGAAACTAGTCTGTTGTTCCATGTTCAGTTCTAACTGTTGCTTCTTGACCTCCATAAAGATTTCTCAGGAGGCAGATCTGGTGGTCTGGTATTCACATCTCTTGAAAAATTTTCCACAATTTGTTGTGATCTAGAGTCAAAAGCTTCTGCATAACCAATAAAGCAGAAGTAGATGTTTTTATGGTATTATCTTGCTTTTTTGATGATCCAGTGGATGTTGGCAACTTGATCTCTGGTTCCTCTGCCTTTTCTAAACCCAGCTTGAACATCTGGAAGTTTACCATTTTTGTGCTGTTGAAGCCTGGATTGGAGAGTTTTGAGCATTACTTTGCTAGCGTGTCAGATGAGTACAATTTTGCAGTAGTTTGAACATTCTTTGTCATTGCCTTTCTTTGGGATTGGAATGAAAACTGAACTTTTCCAGTCCTGTGGCACTGCTGAGTTTTCTAAATTTGCTGGCATACTGAGCGAAGCACTTTCACAGCATCATCTTTTAGGATTTGAAATAGCTCAGCTGGAATGCCATCACTTCCACTAGCTTTGTTCATAGTGATGCTTCCTTAGGCCCACTTGATTTTGCATTCCAGGATGTCTGGCTCTAGGTGAGTGATCACACCATCATGGTTATCTGGGCCACAAAGATCTATTTTGTATAGTTCTTATGTTTATTCTTGCCACCTCTTCTTAATATCTTCTGTTTCTGTTAGGTCCATACTATTTCTGTCCTTTATTATGCTCATCTTTGCATGAAATATTCCCCTGGTATCTCTAATTTTTTTTTTTGAAAAGGTCTCTAGTCTTTCCCATTCTATTGTTTTCCTCTATTTCTTTGCATTGATCACTGAGGAAGACTTTCTTATCTCTCTTTGCTATTCTTTGGAGTTCTGCATTCAAATGGGTATATCTTTCTTGTTCTTCTTTACCTTTAGCTTCTCTTCTTTCCTCAGCTAGTTGTAAGGCCTCCTCAGACAACCATTTTGCCTTTTTGTATTTCTTTTTCTTGGGGATGGTCTTGATCCCTGCCTCCTGTACAATGTCACACACCTCTTTCCATAGTTCTTCAGGCACTCTGACTATCAGATATAATTCCTTGAATCTGTTTGTCACTTCCACTGTATAATCATAAGGGATTTGATTTAGGTCATACCTGAATGGTCTAGTGGTTTTCCCTACTTTCTTCAATTTAAGTCTGAATTTTGCAACAAGGAGTTCATGATCTGAGCCACAGTCAGCTCTTGGTCTTGCTTTTGCTGACTGTATAGAGCTTCTCCATCTTTGGCTGCCAAGAATATAATCAATCAATCTGATTTAGGTATTGACCATCTGATGATGTCCATGTGTAAGAAAACCATTTCAGTATTCTTGTTTTGAGAACCCCATGAACAGTATGAAAAAGCAAAAAGATAGGACACTGAAAGATGAACTCACCAGGTCGATAGGTGCCCAATATGCTACTTTAGAAGAGTGGAGAAATAACTCCAGAAAGAATGAAGAGACAGAGCCAAAGTGAAAACAGCACCCAGTTGTGGATGTGATTGGTAATGGAAGTAAAGTCCAGATGCTGTAAAGAACAATATTGCATAAGAACCTGGATTGTTGGGTCCATGAATCAAGGTAAATTAGAAGTGGTCAAACAGGAGATGGCAGGGTTGAAATTGACATTTTAGGAATCAGTGAACTAGAATGAACTGGAATGGGCAAATTTAATTAAGATGACCATTATATCCACTACTGTGGGTAACAATCCCTTGGAAGAGATGAAGTAGCCCTCATAGTCAACAAGAGAGTCCAAAATGCAGTACTTGGGTTCAATCTCAAAAACGACAGAATGATCTCTGTTCATTTCCAAGGCAAGCCATTCAATATCATAGTAATCAAAGTCTATGCCCCAATTAGTAATTCCAAAGAAGCTGAAGTTGAATGGTTCTATGAAGACCTACAAGACCTTCTAGAATTAACAACCCCAAAATATGTCCTTTTCATCATAGGGGACTGGAATGCAAAAGTAGAAAGTAGGTATCCAAGTGTTACCTGGAGTTACAAGCAAGTTTGGCCTTGGAGTACAAAATGAAGCAGGTCAAAGGCTTACAAACTTTTTCCAAGAGAACACACTGGTCATAGTCAAATAAATAAATGTTAATAAATATATCTATTTTAAAAAGAAAAGGTATAATCAATTGTGTTAAATGCTATTGATAAGTCAATTAATATGAAGTTTGATCTACATATGATGCACCTCACCTCTGGTATCTAACACTGGGAACACAAGACCCCTTAGCTGTTTTAAAAACAGTAGCACTTAGTGTATAGCTATAAGAAGCTAAGACATTCTTCTTTAAGAGTGCATAGACTTTCACACTCACAGTCACAGCTCAGAGGCAACAGACTGAAAACTGCCTGGAAATCTAGCCAGTTTGCCAGGACTGCTCCAGTACCCCACTCCTGCCCATACCAAGCTCCTGCTCCAGCCCCTCTTGCTCCATTGTTGCTACCCATTATCATGGAGTGTGCCATTGCCAATTAGAATGCACATATTTGAAGTGAATAAACATGACTCAGACCTGCCTCTGCCTCTGACCAGGGCAGCACAGCCATTACTAGTTTGAATGTTCCTGTATACACTCCAGAGAATGTGAAACTAACTCCAGGGCAGAGACAGCCACTGCAAAAACATACAGCCTTGTACACATTTGGCAGAGGGGAGGAGCAGCTCAGTAGTGTAGTACACAACCCATTTGACCAGGACCCAGCCTCTAACCAAGGCATGTATGCAAGGGGAAAAGTGAAACCAGCTAAGAGTTGCAACCCCAAACCCTCAAGCCCTCAAGCCCCAGCCATATACCAGACCAATATGGAAACTGCCTTGGTCTGGGATATGGAAGAGAAGCCCAGTTGCCTCAGGTCTCCTGAACCAGCCCTTAGCCCCCAACTCCATCTGTGATAAAGCAGTGATGGCCATTGAGCACAAGAGAAGTCTTGACTTGCACCTAGCTTTGGTTCTAAACCCTCTGACTCCAGCCCTACCTCCCACCAAGGCGGTGACTGCCAGCACACCCCAGGAAAAGATGCAGTCTGTGCTCACTTCAGGTCCAGCTCTGTCAGCAAAGTTACTGGGCACAAGCAGACTGCATAGAGACACTCCCACACAAGGGCACACCTTCAAGACTGGAATAAGTAAATGTTTCACCAAATTCCAAAGAGACAGAGGATGTTAAAATAAAAAGACAGACAGATATACTTCAAATTATAGAACAGAGGAAGAAAAATGCTGAAAAAACCCTAATGAAACAGATAATTTACCTGATAAAGAGTTCAAAACAATAGTAGTAAGAATCCTAACTAAAGTGAAAAAAAGAATAGATGATAATAATTAATTTAAATTAAAAAATAGATGAACATAGTGAGAATTTTAACAAATAACTAGAACATATAAAAAAGGACCAATCAGAGCTCAAGAATTCAATATTGAAAGATACTCTAGAGGGTACAGTATATCAGGTGATACAGAAGCATGCATAGGTGATCTGGAAGATAGAATAATGGAAATCACCCAATTAGAACAATAAAGAAAATAAAGCAAATTTTAAAAATGAGACTAGTTTAAGGGACCACTGGAACAATATCAAGCATAGACATTCACATTATAGGAGTACAAGAGAGAGAAGAAAGAAAGGAGTAGAAAATTTATTTGATGGAATTATGGCTTAAAGTGTTCAAACCTGAAGAAGGAAACTTTATATCTGGGTACAGAAAATACAGAGAGTTTCAAATAAGATTAAGACAAAGAAACCCACAACAATCATATCATAATTAAAATGGTAAAATTTAAAGATAAAAAGATACTTCTGAAGACAGCAAGAGATAAACAAACATATGAAGGAACCCCCATAAATCTATCAGTTGAGTTTTCAGCAGAAACTTTGCAGGCTGGAGGGGAGTAGCATAATATATTTAAAGTGCTGAAAGGGAAAAGTCTTACAACCTTGGATACTCTACCTAGCAAGGTTATCATTCAGAATTGAAGACAATGCAAGGAGCTTCTCAGAAAAGCAAAAAACTAAAAGAGTTCATCAATACTAAACTTAACTTATGGGAAGTGTTACGAGGTCTTATTTAAGTGAAAAAGATAAGGCTACAACAAAAAAAACACGTTATAGGAAGGGAAAAATTCTACTGATAAAGGCAAATATATAGTAAAGGCTGTGCTGATCAACTACTCAAATAAGCTAGTACAAAGACTAAAAGATAAAATTGTAAAATTAAATATAGCTACAATAAATAGTTAATAAATAAACATGAAGATGTAAAATATGACATAAAAACAGAAAACATGACAGGGGAGTAAAAAATGTAGAGCTTTTAGAATATGTTTGAACTTAAGTGACTATAGTTGAAAACAAGAAGATATAGGTCAACACATATGAACTCCATGGTAATCACACATCAAAACCCAACAATAGATAAACAAACTAGAGAGAAATAAACAAAAACATAATAGTAAAGAAAATCTTCAAAGGGAAGAGACTAAAAGAAGAAAAGAACAGAAAAGAACTGCAAAAGCAACCAGGAAACAAATTTTAAAATGGCAGTAAGTACTTACTTGTCAATATCAATAACCTCAGATATGCAGATGACACCACCCTTATGCCTCTTGATGAAAAGTGAAAGAGGAGAGCGAAAAAGCTCAACATTCAGAAAATGAAGATCATGGCATCTGGTCCCATCACTTCATGGGAAATAGATGGGGAAATAGTGGAAACAGTGTCAGACTTTATTTTGGGGGGCTCCAAAATCACTGCAGATGGTGACTGCAGCCATGAAATTAAAAGATGCTTACTCCTTGGAAGAAAAGTTATGACCAACCTAGATAGCATATTCAAAAGCAGAGACATTACTTTGCCGACTAAGGTCCGTCTAGTCAAGGCTATGGTTTTTCCAGTAGTCATGTATGGATGTGAGAGTTGAACTGTGAAGAAGGCTGAGCACCGAAGAATTGATGCTTTTGAACTGTGGTGTTGGAGAAGACTCTTGAGAGTCCCTTGGCCTGCAAGGAGATCCAACCAGTCCATTCTGAAGGAGATCAACCCTGGGATTTCTTTGGAAGGAATGATGCTAAAGCTGAAGCTCCAGTACTTCGGCCACCTCATGTGAAGAGTTGACTCATTGGAAAAGACTCTGAAGCTGGAGGGGTTGGGGGCAGGAGGAGAAGGGGACGACCGAGGATGAGATGGCTGGATGGCATCACTGACTCGATGGACGTGAGTCTGAGTGAAGTCCGGGAGTTGGTGATGGACAGGGAGGCCTGGCGTGCTGTGATTCATGGGGTCGCAAAGAGTCGGACATGACTGAGCAACTGAACTGAACTGAACTGTCAATAATCACTTTAAATACCAGTGAACTAAATGCTCCCACAAAAAGACATAAGTGGCTGAACGGATTAAAAAAAAAAATACAGATTGAAAGTTAAGGGATGGAAAAATATTCCATGCAAATGTAACTGGAAAGAAATCTGGGCTAACAATACTCATATAAAACAAAGTAGAATTTAAAACAAAGTTTATAATAAAACACAAAGAAGGGCATGATACAATAACAAAAGGATCAGCACAAGAGGATACAACTTTAATAAACATATATGCACCTAGTATAGAACTGACCTATATAAAGCAAACATTAATAGACATAAAAGGAGAAATTGACAATAATTAAATAATAGTAGGGGACTTTAACACCCATTTACATTAATGAATAACTCATTCAGACAGAAAATCAATAGGGAAAGGGTGGCCTTAAATGACACATTAGAGTAGTTGCACTTAATAGATATCTACAGGACAGTCCATTCTAAAACAGCAGAATACACATTCTTTTCATGGGCACATGGAATGCCCTCCAGGACAGATAACATACTAAGCCAAAAACCAAGTCTCAACAAATACAAGGACAGAAAGTATACCAAGTATCTTTTCCAACCACATGGATATGAAACTAGAAATTAATTACAGGAAAAAATTGGAAAACCACAGAAAAGTAGATAGTAAACAATGTGTTAATAAACAACCAATAGAGCAATGAAGAAATCAAAGGAAATTAGAAAATACTTTGAGACAAAAAATAAAAACACAGCTTTCCAAATTTTATTTGATTCAACAAAATGGTTCTAAGAAGGATGTTTATGTTCATAAAAGCATACCTCAAGGAACCAAAAAAGAAAAAAACACAAAAAATCTCAAATAACAACCTAACCTGCCATCTAAAGAAGTTAGAAAAAAGACAAACAAAACCCAAAGTCATCAGAAGGAAGGAAACAATAAAAATCAGAGAAGATATAAACAAAATAGAGACTCCTGCCTGATTTGAAAGATTATTGAAACAAAGAGCTGTTTTTTAAAGACAAAGACAATTTGATAAGACTTTAGTCAGGCTCACTAGAAAAAAAGAGAGAAGATCTAAATGAACAAAGTAAGGAATGAAAGAGAAGTTACTATCGATATCACAGAAATACAAATAATCATAAAGTAATATTATGAACAGTTATAAATGAAAAACTGGACAATCCAGAAGAAATAGATAAATTCATAGAAACATAGAATTTTCCAAAAATTAATCAGTTAACAGATAATCTGAACATGTTGATGAATAATATTGAAATTGAATCAGTAATCAAAAAAATTTCCAACAAACAAAAGTACAGGATGACATAGCTTCACAACGGGATTCTACCAAACATATAAATAAGAGCTAATACCTATTATTCTTAAACTATTAAAAAAAAAAAACTAACATGAGGGAACACTCAAATTCATTCTATAAAGATACCATTACCCTGAAATGAAAACTAGACAAAGACACCACATGCACACACAAAAAAACAAAATTGCAGGCCAATATACCTGATGAATATATTTGCAAATACTTTTGAAAAAATATACACAAACTAAATTCAAGAATATGTAAAAAGGATCATACACTGTGATCAACTGGGACTTATTCTAGGGACACAGGAAAGCATGATCAATATTTGCAAATCAATCAATGTGACACATCTCAATAACAAAATGAAGGGTAAAAATCACATGATCATCTCAATAGATGAGGAAAAGCATTCACAAAATCCAACACCAATTTATGATAGAAACTCTCAACAAAGTGGGTATAGAGGAAATGTACCTCCACATAAAAAAAGCCATAAGTGACAGACAGTTAATATCATACTCAATAATAAAAAGCTGAAAGCTTTTCCTCTAAGATGAAGAACAAGACAAGGATGCCCACTCTCATCATATCTATTTAACATAATATTGGAAGTTCTAATCACAGCAATTAGACAGAAAAAGAAAGAAAGTATCCGAATTGGAAGGAAAGAGGTAAAACTGTCTATAGATAGAAAATCATAAGGTTTTCACCAGAAATCTATTAGAACTAACAAATTATTTCAGTGAAGTTGCAAATGCAAGATTAATATATAGAAATTGGTTGAACATCTATACACTAAAAATGAACTATCAGAAAGAGAAAGCAAGAAAACAATGACATTTACAATAACATCAAATAGAATAAAATACCTAGTAATAAATTTAATCAAGGAGGTAAAAGACTCTGAAAACTGTAAGATATTGATGAAAGAAATTGAAGATGATAAAATAAACAGAAATAGATCCTGTGTTCATAAAATGCAAGGATTAATATAGTTACAATGTCCATACTACCTAAAGCAATCTAAAGATTCAAAGCAATGCCTATAAAACACTATGAAAAATTTCACAGAACTAGAAAACATAATCCTAAAAATTTTATGGAACCAAAAATACCCCAACTAGGCAAAGCAATCTTGAGAAAAAGTAATGAAGTTGGAAATATCAGGTACCTCAACTTAAGACTATACTACAAAACTATTGTAATCAAAACAGTACAGTACTGGTGCAAAAACAGATACATAGATCAATGGAATAGAATAGACAACCCAGAAATAAACCAACACAATATGGTAAGTTAATCTATGACAAATGGGGCAAAAACATACAATGGAGAAAAGACAGTCTCTTCAATAATTAGTGCTCAGAAAATTGTACAGCTACATGTAAAAGAATGAAATTAGAACATTTTTCACACCACGTGCAAAAATAAACTCAAAATAGATTTAAGACCTAAATGTAAGACTAGAAATTATATAACCCTTGAAATAAAACATAAAGTACACAAAGTACACTCTTTGACATAAAATCTTCACAATATTATCTGGACCTATTTCCCTTACCAAGGGAAACAAGAGCAGAAATAAACAAGTGAGATCTAATTACACTTAAAGGCTTTTGTGTAGCTAAGGAAACCATCAACAAAACAAAAAGACAATATCTGAATGAGAGAAGATATTGTAAATGGTATGTCTGATAAGGATTTAATATCCAAAAAATAAGGGCTTCCCTGGTGGCTCTTTACCATTTCCTTGGTGGCTCAGGTGGTAAAGAGTCCATCTGCAATGCAGGAGATCCAGGTTTGATCCCTGGATCAGGAAGATCCCCTAGAAAAGGGAATCGCTACCCACTCCAGTATTCTTGCCTCAAGAATTCCATGAACAGAGGAGCTGGAGGGCTACAGTCCATGAGGTCACATAGAGTTGGACACGATTGAGAAACTAACACTTTTACTAACACTGGTGTCTCAGTGGTAAATAATCCACTTGCCAATCAATGCAGGAGATCCAGGTTTGATCAGTGGATTGGGAAGATCTCTCCCAGAAGGAAATGGCAACCCACTCCAGTGTTCTTGCCTGAGAAATCCCATGGACTGAGGAGACTGTGGGTGTTTGCTCAGTCACTTCAGTTGTATCTGACTCTTTGTGACCCTGTGGACCTTAGCCCACCAGGCTTGGTAGAAATCTAAACTAATAATCACTATGAATGTGAGAATCCAAATATGCCTGTTAAAAGACACAAATAGTTATAGGTTAAAAAAAATGACCTGACCTAATATTGCCAAATATTGTCTATCAGAAACCCACTTTAAAGACTCAGATAGATTAAATGTTAAGTGACAGAGAACTATACATAATAAAAGAAAGTTGAGCTAATTTCATACAAAGCAGACTTCAGAATAAGGGAGATGATTAATGATAAAAAAAGTTCGAGTACATAGGATAAGAGGGCCAGTTGCCCAAGAAATCATAGCAGTCCCTAGTATGTATGCATTTAATAACAAAGTATCAAAGATATGTGATGCAAAAGCTGATAAAACTAAAAGAAAAACAGATATATCCACTCTTATGTTTAAAGAATTGAAAAAGCTTGTCAATCATTTATAAATCAAGCATGCAGAAAATCAGTAAGAATATAGTAAGCCAGAACAGCATAGTCAACTTGACTGAACTGACATTAATGGAGAACTTGAAACAACTGTAGAATACACATCTCAACCTCACATAGAGCACTTTCTAAAACACACTTTCATAAATTCAAAATAACAGAAATCATACAAAGTGTGTTTTCAGAATATAATGGAATTGAATTAGTAATCAACATCAGAAAGAAACCATGACATCCCCAAATATTTGGGAATTAAACAACACACTTCTATGTATAACACGGGTCAAAGAAGAAGTCTCAAGATAAATTTTAAAATATTTTGAACTTAATTTAATGAAAATAAAAATTATCAAAGTTCTGGCATGTTGCAGAAGCAGTGCTAATGGAGAACTTATAGCATTAAATGTATATATTATAAAAGAAGAAAGATCTAATATCAATATCCTAAGCATTTACCTTGGGAAAGTGAAAGTATTAGTCACTCAATTGGTCTGTCTCTTTGGGATCCCACGGACTATAGCCCATCAGGCTCCTCTGGCTATGGAATTTTCCAGGCAAGAATACTATAGTGGATAGCCATTCCTTCTCCAGGGGATCTTCCCAACCCAAGGATTGAACCTGGGTCTTCTGCATTGCAGGCAGATTCTTTACCATCTGAGCCACCAGGGAAGCCTAAAGAGTTTCAAGGCAGCCAGGAGTCGAACCTAGGGTCTTCTGATCCTTAGAAACCTGAAAAAGAAGGGCAACTTAAGCCTAAAGCAATCAAAAGAAAATAAATTATAAGTATTTGAACAGAAATAAAAAAAGGGGGGGGGAACAAAAAAAACAATAGAGAAATCAATGAAACAAAAAAACTGGCTCTTAGAAAAGAGGGAAAAAATGAATAATTATCTAGCTAGACTAACCTTAAAAAAAGAAAATACTCAAATAGCCAATTTCGGAACTGAAAGGATTATTACTACTGATCCTGTGAACATTTAAATATAATAAAAGAATACTAGGAACAATTCTGTGCCCACAAACTTGATAACATATGATATATACCAACTCCTTGTAAAACACAAACTAGAAATGCTCACACAGGATCAGTAGCAATGAGCATACCTAATACCCAAATCTGATGTCCTTTTCATTATAGGGGACTGGAATGCAAAAGTAGGAAGTCAAGAAACACCTGGAGTAACAGGCAAATTTGGCCTTGGAATGCAGAATGAAGCAGGGCAAAGACTAATAGAGTTTTGCCAAGAAAATGCACTGGTCATAGCAAACACCCTCTTCCAACAACACAAGAGAAGACTCTACACATGGACATCACCAGATGGTCAACACCGAAATCAGATTGATTATATTCTTTGCAGTCAAAGATGGAGAAGCTCTATACAGTCAACAAAAACAAGACCGGGAGCTGACTGTAGCTCAGATCGTGTACTCCTTATTGCCAAATTCAGACTGAAAGTAAAGAAAGTAGGGAAAACTGCTAGACCATTCAGGTATGACCTAAATCAAATCCCTTATGATTATAC